>NC_044303.2:233876505-234176505 GCF_007474595.2 Lynx canadensis | reverse complement strand
CTCACACCCAGGACCAGCCTCTCTGCCCACATAACAACCCTTCCTTTCTCAAACCTTCACTGAACTTCAAAGTTTCATTGTGTGTTGAAAAAAACTATGGAAACGCCTTAAAATTGTATTTAGAAGACATTGTAATTTTATTCATGTCTATGGATGCAGAAGTATGAGCCTCTTTGTATTTAACAGCAAAAGCCTATCTTGAATAAACAGAGTTGGCGTTTGATTCGATGTGGATAAGTAACCCAGGGAGTCTCGTCGGTTCTTTCTGGGGTAATTAAGAGGTAACTTGAGGAGCTCCTCTCAGGAGACACTAAAGAAAAACAGGCATAAAGACCTCAGTACAAAGGATGTAGCCATGACGATGTAGTCATTTTAGGCATTTTAGTATAGTAGTTTGGGAGATCGTTTTGTTGGCCTTCAGTTGCTTACAGGACATTTCTTTCTGAAGCCAGAAGTCTGTGATCTCTTGTAATCGTCGAAGGCAACGATGGCAGAGTTTTGCCGGAAGGACACCTCCTACTGGCTGCTAGTGGCAGTGGAAACACTGTGTTGAGGGCTCAGCCTGCATCCTACTCCTTAGAAGCCCTCACCTGCCGTCATGGCCGGCGTCCGGAATGGGCCAGGGGCTGGTTTGGGGCACATGCAGGGGGGCACCGGGTGATTTCTTCACCAATCCCCGCATAAAGAAACACTTGTCTTAAAAGCATGTTTGTTTACAAGGTTTCCTAGTGCTCAGCTCTCGCTTTCCTCCCGGGCAGGAGTTGTACCACCAGTCCTACGACTGTGTCTGTGTCATGTTTGCTTCCATTCCGGATTTCAAGGAATTCTACACAGAATCGGATGTGAACAAGGAGGGCTTGGAATGCCTTCGGCTCCTGAACGAGATCATCGCCGACTTTGATGATGTAGGTACCCGAGAGTTACCCCTGACAGGCCAGGGTGGCCCCCGTCCCACGCTTCGGCATTCTGGTGGCCATCCCATCTGAAGTTAGTCCGATCCTGTGGCGTGTCTTAATACACGTCTCCTGGTGTAATTATTGGTGGCTGGACAAAAATTAAAGCCTTTTGCTCTGTTATGGTCCTTGACTAATTTTGGAGAAATGATATATTTTATTTGTGAGGTAGTGTGTTCCCTAGGAACCAGTACCAAAATCGGTATCAATAAAATGTCTTTCCAGTTTGCTGGCGGATTTTCTCAAAAGGCTTGAACTCCAAGGAAAATACTTGCTTATCGGTTGATACAAAAAGAAATAATGAATGTATTTATCATAGTAGATGACTGGCGTGTCTGTCTCGGCATACTCCAAGGTCAGATATCAACTTGAACTGTGCAGGGATGATACGCTCTATTATTGAAAAAGCAATATGGATGAGGGATAATATATTTGAGAAGGGACACAGTATATGTTTCGTAATTTGAAATACGTATCATTTTTCAATTTTCAATATTCTGCCTACATGGAGAATAACGTGTTTTGTTTGCTGATAAGAACAAACACACCAGTGGTTTTAAGGATGTTGCTGCTACATCGTTCTTATAAATATCAAGCAAAATATAGCAACATTGACATCCATGAACAGAGGTTCATCGGGATTCATGGAACTTCGAAATACCGTGACGAAATTATTTACGTAACGTGATGTTTGCAGGCCAAGCTTCCAAATGTTGTGTGCGACCTGTGCATTTCTCTGTTCTCACCATTGTCAGCATGAGATTGACTCAAGACTTATGGCGAAGTAATGACAACTAGTGCCTCCCATGGTTATGCCAGGTTCCTGGTGAGAAACAGTGGCCTATTGGCTACAGCTGCCCCTCAGTGAAATAAATGCTCGCCAGTACGGGTGGGCGAGTGGCAGGGCTATTTTGGGCTGGATTGGCTCATGGATATGAGGTATAGGCATTTGCTAATCTGCCTCAGACCCTCTGACATGGAATCTTGAAAGAATCCCTTCTGAAAGCAGGAGTGCCGACAAAAGGTCAGGAAGATGTCCCCAGCCTTCAGTTGGTGCCTTTGGCCTCATGAGCAGATAAAGAACCTTCCAGAGTCTCCTTCCCTTCCTCTCTCACCCCTTCGTTCTCTTTCCTATAGCCTCTGCTCTTATTTTTACATTTTCTCCATCCCAACCCAAGTCCTAATGTACTTGGCCGGGGAGGAGGCAGTGGGAGCTGGTAACTGGTACCAGAAACTGGGACAAGAAGTGTTAGGGTCAGAGCTGATGGGGAGAGCCATCCTAGATAATTATTCCCTTTACATCGAGAGCTCAGAGGCAAAAGCCAATTCTCGGCACTATAAGTGGTCATAAATCACCCTCACCATGCAGGGAAGACCTCCCTCACTGAATCATACTTTTGTGTTTGGCCTTTTAAACACAGAGATGGGAAATTTATTTGAGACTGTTATCACTTGCATCATAATTTATCCCGGTTCCTTCCCTAGGAGATTAAAAGGTAATTCATGCTAATTGGAAGCATATCATTATGCTGCAGTTCCTTCCAAGGACACGCTCTTCGTGGAGTGTATAAAGCGTTCTTTCTCAGCAAAGCCCGAGGTCGCAATGTGAATAAGCAGCGGTTGGAATCGTTCATATTCCTATTGCCGTGAACTAGAACTGGAGAATGTCTTTAGACACTGCACCCAACTGAGTAACTGAACAGTTGTCATTGCTTCACAGCTGCTGTCCAAGCCGAAATTCAGTGGAGTTGAAAAGATCAAGACCATCGGCAGCACGTATATGGCCGCGACCGGTCTGAGCGCTGTGCCCAGCCAGGAGCATACCCAGGTACGGATGTGTCGGCCGCACAGCAGCACACTGAGCCTTGGTTCCACCCACGGATCATCCCTGGAGCCAGAACGGCCACACACTAACTCATAAACTGTACCGTGTGTACAACCTAAGCCTCCGTGATTAAGATCCTGTGAAAAAGGATGAGAAATCCAGAGGCTTCTGAGGGTCCGGTCACAGAACCCCTTTCTCCGGTCAATAGGGATAGGAAAAAAAAAAAACCAAAAAACAAAAAAAGATCTGGTCGCTGCTTGATTCCAGATAAATCTACAAGAAAGTAGATTGGAGTGGTTTATTTTAAGATGGCTTATTAAAAGATGGCTCCTAGTCTTTTGATTAAAAACAGTGTGGCCAAGGGTAGCTGGGTAGCTCACTTGGTCTAGTGTCCGATTCTTGGTCTCAGTTCAGGTCATGATCTCACTGTTAGTGAGTTCAAGCCCCGCATGGGGCTCTGTGCTGATAGCTCAGAGCCTGGAGCCTGCCTGAGATTCTCTCTCTCTCTCTCTCTCTCTCTCTCTCTCTCTCTCTCTCTCTGTCCCTCCTCTGCTCTGGCTCTCAAAATAAATAAATATTAAAAAAAATTTAAATAAGTAAAATAAATAAAAACAATGTGGTCAGGGCACCTGGGTGGCTCAGTCGGTTGAGCATCTGACTTCCGGCTGATCTCACGGTTCATGGGTTCGAGCCCCACGTCAGGCTCTGTGCTGACAGCTCGGAGCCCGGAGGCTGCTTCAGATTCTGTGCCCCCCTCTCTCTCTCTGCCCCTCCCCCACTCACACTCCGTTTCTGTCTCTTAAAAATTAACATTAAAAAAAATAAGTAAAAAATTGTAAAACGTGACCAAGGGGCACCTGGGTGACTCAGGTGGTCAAGTGTCTGACTTTTGGTTTCTGCTCAGGTCATGATCTCAGAGTTTGTGAGATCAGCCCCACATCAGGCTCTGTGCTGACAGCGTGGAGCCTGCTTGGGATTCCGTCTCCCTGTCTCTCTGCCCCTCCCCCACTTGTGCTCTCCCTCAAAATAAATACACAGTAAAAAAAAAAAAAAAAAAGAACCAATGCGGTTAAAAACCAAGCTGACCACTTAGAAATTTGGTTGAAAAGGTGGCTTGGGCAAAACTGAGTTATCTTCAATTAACTGTAGTTTTGAGAAGGTTTTATGTTGTGTTTTGTTTCTGTGTGTATGTATGTGTCTGTGGATGTGTAGATATGCTTGTGTAGACTGTGGTTCAATAAACAAGACCCCCTCCTTCCTTTTAGGACAGCGGGCTCCCTGATGGCACCGGCACAGATTTGCTGTGAGGCAGGGGTGGGTGCATCTGAGGAACAGAACTTACCAGAGCACAGCTTGCTGTAGGCAGGCCGACTCCCCCCCGAGAAGGGAAGGGCTGAGCCCGGAGCCGCTGTGCCCTCTCCCGCGCCTCCCACAGACCGGATGGAGTGAGAGAGGGACAGAGGGACAGCGGCATGCTGAGCAGAGCTCCTGCTCTTTTCCTCAGTATTCATGGGCCGAGACTAGAAGGCGAACCATCTGACTCAAAGTTAACGCTAGCGGTTTTCCAGGGGAATGGGTAACACGTATCCCATTTGCTCTTCTCCTTGGGTTTTTGCTCCCAGGTTATTATTTCGCAACGGGTGGGCATTACCTGAGTAATAAGGAAAAGTAAAATGGCAGCAAAAGAAACTTCAGAAGAATCTTATCTTGGGTTCTGAGCAGTATCCTTCCAAGCCATCTTGGCGCCAAAGGCAAAAGGAAGAACGCGTCGCGTCGCCCTGTATAAATGGTAGCGTATATTTCTAGTGGTTGGATTTTTACTGACAGAATATTCAAGTGCTGACAAAACTATTGGGAAATTGGAGTATATAGGTATGGAAATGTATAACGCTATTTTAATACCAATTAGTACCTTAATTATACCAACGACAGAACTAATGGTAATTTTATCTTCCTGGCTTTATGGAAGCAAACTTCTACCTTTTTAACACCTTTAGTGTCGTGCGAAAAGTTAACCATTAAAGAAAAATAACATGAAGTCTTATATATAGCCCTTTTGCCTCAGCCTCTAAGGCGTTGAGCAAGGCGCTGTCGGAACTTAGCTGTCTCAGTCAGCGAGGGGGCCGCCATAACAGAACACCACAGGTTCAGTGGCTCAGAGAGCAGACATTTATTTTCCCCCAGTTCTGGAAGCTGGATGTCCCAGATCAAGTTTCTGCAGGATACATCTCTTCCTGCTTTTAGATGGCCCCCTTCGTACTGTGCCCTCACATGGTAGGAAGGAAGGAAGGAATGAAGGAAGGAGGAAGGAAGGAAAAGGAAGGGGGAAGGAAAAGAAAAAGGAAAGGAAAAGGAAGGAAGGCAAGGAAGAGAGAGAAGGAAAGGAAGGAAAAAAAGAAAGGAAGGAAGGAAGGAAAAAAGGAAGAAAAAAGGGAAAACGGAAAAAAGAAGAAGGAAAAGCAAGTAAGGAAGAGAGAAGAGAGAGAAAAGAAAGAAGGAAAAAAGAAAGAAAAGGAAAGAAGAAAAGGGAGAAGAGAGAGAAAAAAGAAAAAAGAAAGAAAGAAAGAAAAAAACGAAAAGAAAAGAAAGAAAGAAAGAAAGAAGAAGAAAGAAAGAAAGAAAGAAAAAAAGAAGAAGAAAGAAGAAAGAAGAAGAAAGTAAGTTAGTTCTTAGTGGGGAGGATTTTAAGACTTCAAGATAGGAATTTGGGTTGGGACACAATTCACACCACATACTTACCTTCATTTAAAATTTTGTTACATTCCTTCTGGATTTTTCTGCATTTTTATTTTTAAAATACTGCATTAGGATGTCATTTATCATGACTCTTGAGCTTTTTGGTGCCTCCTTAAATTCTGTGCCTGAGGGGGGCGCCTCACTCACCTCCTGTCATCTGGGCCCTGATTCTGAGGCCTCCCCAGCTGATCTCCTCTCTCGGAGTCATTTAGGGCACTTGGCCTGATCACGCCCTTAGCTCACCGGTAGCCACTTTCTGATCCCTTGTGGGGCTCAGCGCGGAGATTCTCAGAGGCGTCGCTGGTGTAGACCCACTCAGCATTCAGCGTGTGGGGTGGGCGCATCCTCCCCTGTCCCGTAAAGCCTGACGCGTCTGCCTGTCTTCCCTGACTCTGCCTCCTCCAGACCCCGGCCCTGCAGCCCACGTCTCTCCTTTCCCTCGGGCACACCCTGTGGACTGATCGCCCACATCCACCGCCTTTATCTTTCCCCTTCCCCTCCCCCCCTACCCCCCCCCCAATACCAACAACAGAAATCCCACTCTTGAAGACCAGGAAGCACTTCCACATTCCAGAGCCCCAGCCGGGTTGTGTACTCCTCCCGCTCGTTCTTGAAGTCCTGCCTGCAGCGTCCGGTAGAGCTGATGGCCCCCTTCGCCTAGAAGTCCCCTTGTCTGTCACCTGCCCGTGGTCCATCCCTTTGGGACACTGTCCGTGCTCTTGCCCTGACAGCTGCTCTCAGTCAGGGGTCTCCATCCATCCCCTTTGCGGATTCAGCCCCTGCCAAAACCGTCACCTGCCACCCTGATCGTGGGGCCGGACCTACCATTCCAGCTTTCCAGGGACAGCCAGTTCTAACCCCCTCATCTTCTTCCCGTCCCCCTCCTCCCAAAACGGGGCCCCAGCCATCCCCTGTGTCTCTGAGGATGGCGCTGGAGAGCCCCATCTCCACTAGTTCTCCAAGTCGTTCCACGCGTACTGAAGACACCATCCACAGAGGCAAAGCTCCGACTTTCACGGAAGCTTGTCCTGCGCCCTGACCTGAGGAACTGTGCCTCCTCTGACCTCCTGTGTCTAGAGCCCATTTCCCTGCCTCCCACGGGCAGCGTATCACTTTCAGCTTTCTTGCAAAGGTGCGTTTCTTATCCACCATCCAGATCGTAGGGCCCTGTCGTAGGCGGCGTCCCCAAAACCCCCAGCAGGGGGCGGTGTGCATGGCGACTACTCTGGCTCCTTGGCGGAGGACAGAACAGTGGGTGGCTCCCTTCCCTGTTTCGCACACCTGCCACTCCCGATCCAAACCCTCTCCTTCTTCCCCCTGACGTTTCCGAACACTCGCAAAATGCCTCCTGAGTCTACTTTTGACAAGCCTGAGAGATCCCCCCTCCTAACCATCCGTGTTACAGATGGAGAAGGAGAAACTGAGGCACAGCAGTGAAGTAACTTGCCCAAGGTCACGGAGAGAACAAGCAGCGACAGACTCGGGCTGCCAACCCTGGGGCAGGGCTCCCCTGTTGGTCCGGAGCTCTGCCGCTGCCTCGTGGGCTCCTTCACCACCCCTCCCACGCCACGTTCATGTCTGTGCCCGTCACTCACTGCTGCTTCCTGCCTCACTTTAGCCCACCTCTCCTGTCCCACCTGCCCCATCCCTCCTGCCTTCCTCAACCGCACCCACCAGACTGGCCTTCTTAGCCACCCCTGGGCTGCTTCCCAACTTCTTACCGGTCACCCCTGTCGATAAGCTCGAGTGGAAAAGAACATGAGTCTCAAGTGAGGCCACTCATGACTTAGCGCAGTAGCTAAGCTTTCTGCGCTCCCGTGTCCTTACATAATGGGGAGCGTGCCCATTTCATAAGGCCGTTGGGAAGACTGCATTAATATGCAAAATACTCCTTGGCCACAGTAGGTAATAAAAATGCTAGAAGCCATAGTAATACAGTTGTGACTTGTACACTGTTTTGCATATTGTTACTATCGTGCCCTCCAACAGAACAGCTACGAGGGTTTCGGACATAAATGCAATAGGATATGTCGTCATGTCCCTGCAGAGAATGTACTCCATATGAGCTATTTCTATTTCGGGCATTAATTAGATCTTGGTAAGGTCATCCTAGAAATATTTTGAAGTGCAGTGAAAGTCTGCTCCAGGGAAAGCACATTACGTTTGATTGGGGTGGGGGGATAACACTTGATAAATATCAATGTAGATATTTGAAATGAACATGTCTTCTGCCTTTTGTAACCCACCTGTAACCTACCTACTTGTTTTCCTCATTGTAAGCCAAAAAACCTTGCTACGTATTGTTTGGCCAAATGTTTAGTTTGGCAACAAGAGACATTCGATTTGCAAAATATATTGGGTTCATCAAGGATTAATGTGCTTTCGTTAAATCCCAAAAGAGGCAGAGTTATCTGGGTAAAAGCCTTTTGAAATCGAGCTCTTACGTGTAAGATGAGAAAACCTCCTCATTTTCTACTTGGGGGGCAGCATAACTTCTCCATTGGGAAAACGGATGCATAGCAGCCTGTCAACACCTGGTCAGAGTAGGGCTGACCGCCTTTGTTTGGATTTTTTAAATGAAACGGTACATTCTGATTTTAAGCTGAAAGGCAACGTGACAAAATGGTCGGTTGCATTATGCATCACAACTGATTGTTTTTAAAAGAAGCAGGCATTTGTCAAGAAACGAAACGTCAGACTGAGAACAGGCTGGCGTGCTAACCCCACTCGTGATTCCGCGAACACGCGCCTGACAAGTAGGCGTCCAGGACGGAAGTCAGCAGCCGGCACCCCGCCCCCACCTGCCAGGACCTCACCTGCTTGCGGGACGCCCAGGTGCAAAGCCTCCTGCTTGTTCCATGCCACAGCCTTTGCACGGTAAACCCTGACAGCAAATTGTGGTCCCAAGTATGTTTTTCTTGACTTACAGAGTCCTTTTTTTTAGAAAAAGGACATTTCACCAAAAAATTATCATTTCCAGCTTCTCCTGAAAACTGGTACATTATCTACCTGATCTTCATCCCCGATGACAGAGTCCATCAGCTGGAACGTAGAAGCAGCTGCTTCATCTAGACTTGAGCGTGTTCTCAGTTTGCCACGCTCCCCACGACTCCCTGTGGCCCCATTCCCTCTGCTGCACTCTAGAGCCTCGCCTCCTCGACCTCCGAGGGGCTCTGTGGTTTATGAAGACCATCCTTCGTGGCCTAGTCAATGACCAGGGTTTCTCTGGCCATAGCCATTATATAAATGCTTCTGGTCTTTTTCAGAGAAACATCACTGACAACTTAAATAGGTTGAAACAAAAACACAAGAATGAAAACTTTGCATTCAGATTCACGCTTGGATTATATTATTGCTGTGATAAACCAAACCACGAGCTCTCATTCACAGTCTCAAGTAGATGGATACCCATTGCTGGCACCACTTTGACAAGAAGTAATTCGTTGCTCCAGAAAGTACAGGGGAGGGAAGAAGCAGACAAGCAGGAGGAGGCAGGGAGGTTTTATTCTTCACCCTGGAATGAGCACTGGTGCTTTTTAAAATTTTAGAAAGCATTTGTATTCCTAGTCTCTTTTTAGTCTATTTAATTATTTTATTTGTTGTAAGTAAAAACTACTTGATTTTACAATCATTTAAAAATGAGTTTAGTATTTTTACTTCTTATATGCCAACAAATTCAGCAGCGGACCCAGAGTGGCAGGTTGAGGGTAGTTACTAAGCACTACCCTTGGCTCCATCTGGTTCTTGCCCAGTTCACGCCATAGAGACACCATTGCGGAGGGCGCCAGCGTGTCTCCTTTATTTGGCTCCCCCCGTCCCCCAGGTGAGTTCCCAGGCTCCATACGATCAGCCCATGAGATGCCTACACTCGCGCATCCAGCGTATTAGCAAAACTGAGTTGCCAACAAAGCAAAGAAAAAACGTTTCCCATCCGCATCCGGCGACTCAGGTTAATGGCTCCGTCTCAGGCTCGGCTGTTCTAGGTTTTACTGAGCTCGTGGGACATCCAGCAGGTGTTTCCTTTCCCCACTGTGGCAAGCGTTCCCCGAAGTTTACAGTCCGGGAAAGGCGTGTGTGCAAACGATTCCAATGCCGGGTGACGTGGAGAGTGTCTGGGAAAACCGGAGACAGTCTCGGTCAGCCCAGGCTGCCCTAGCAACCGCCAATAGACTGGGTGACAACATACCTTTACTTCTCACAGCTCCAACGGCTGGTATGTCCAAGACCAAAGCACCAGCAGGTGAGATGTCTGGCGAGGACCCTCTTGCTGGTCTTCCGGTGGCTGTCTTCTCGCTGTGTGTCACCTGGCGGAAGGCATAGAGAGGAAGCCAGCTGTCCCCCGCCCCTCCTAGTGAGGGCGCTAATCCCATTCACAAGGACTCCCCCCACATGACCTAACCCGAGGCCCCACCTCCTAATCCATCACCTGGGGATTAGGCTTCAACATGGGAATTTCTCGGGGGTGCAAACGTCCATCCACAGCAAGGGGCCTCTGCCAGGTTGACCACGGGAGAATCGGGGAGTCGCTCTGAGACCCTCTGCTCCCAGGCTCCTGGTAGCTAAAGCACACCTTGAGACTAATTACCATAGTTCCCTTTACTGGAGAAAGTAGAAAACAGTTCGGGTCTCTGCTGAAATGAAAAGCGGCACCCGATGCTGTGTATTTCTGTACAAACACCAAAGCTACCGTGATGTGTTGTAAGCAGAGTGAAATCTCTTCCTGCTTTCGTGCTACTAACAGGAAGCTGCAAACCGAAAGAAACTAAACCACTGATCTTCACTATATCCACCGAGAGTCTCAAAGACACTGGAAATGGCAGACTTTTAGGTCATTGTCAAAGCCGGGCATCCCCGTAGGATGCCCAGTGTGTTCAAAGGGAGAAGGTTCTGAACGAGGGCATGAGACAGTTTCTGACATTTTCCTCCTCGATGCTTTTCACGTCAGGGTGACCTGCTTCTCTAAACCATCATGAAAGAAACTAAATAAATCCTGAGCCCCAAGGATATAGGTGCATCCATCTAACAAATTCATTTCACCTTACCCACAACCCTGAGAGATAGGTAGTTCTTGTCCCGTTACAGACCAGGAAACTGATGCCCAGAGAAGGTGAGTGACTCAGCCAAGGCCACACAGCTAACGGTTATAGAACCTGGGGCTGGACCTAGTTTTGCCTGATTCCAAAGCACCGACAGTTAATTCGGGAACTTCCTACATTCGGACAAGTGGTGGTCAGGATGTAAACTGCGGTCCTGGGGAAAATAAAGGAAGAGGTGAATGGCAGAAGTGTGCCCATGCGAGGCGGACTTGGGAGCTGAGGGGCCACGGTGGAGGGGGCGTAGAAGGCCAGGCTCGCCAGCATCTCGGGTTTCCGACTTAGGGATCTGCCGCTGATGATGCCATCGGCAAAGCAGGAGAGTCAAGAAGAAAAGCTGTCTCGTAGGACATGGAATACTAACGTTAGTTTTGGATGCACCGTCTGTGCTCGAAGATACCGAGTACGGTTTCAGCCGTCCACAGGGGGTGGTGGACAGTTCCAGAACCACTCGTGACGACTTCCCGGTGATAGCTATCCGTCAGCTGAGTATCTCTTAGGCTCATCATCCAACCCACCTGCCACCATTTACCGTCAAGGCTATCAAGGAAAACTGCTTACCTGTTTGTCCACACGTTTGTGCATATTTTGCGTAAATCTACCCCAAGGAAGCTCACGAAACTGAGTGCAGCGCAAAATGTTTTAAAGTGGAAGGAAACGCAAAGATGCGAAGATTCGAGGCTGACACATAAAATGCCAACGGCACGGTTCCCACCGCGTTCTAGATGCGCATGGGGTGGGGGGCAAGTCGACAGAGCTGCTACGACAGGGCCCCGGACTCAGACTCCTGGCGGGGAAGCCTGGTTGTGCGGCTCCCACCTGTTAAGAAGCATCCGGGGCCTCCCTTGCCCCATCTGCACGGTGGGGACGAAGACAGAAAGTCCCTCACGGGACTCAGCGTGAGGATTAAATACCTATACCTTCAGGCACACACTGCTGCTATGTAGCCTTCGAGAATTCCCAGCAGCTGGCATAAGGTCAGCGTTGCAGTGTCCGCACGGATGATCTTACTGTCACTCCTCCATTAGTATATTTGAAAACTGGGCCACGTCAGGTACGGACCCTCATGACCATGACAGTGGGTCTGAGTGACCCGTGTGCTTGGCAACTAACTTTCTCATGGAAAATGGTTTAAAACGTGATGGGGGGGGGCGGTGCTTGCTAGAACATCCCCTAATGTGCATTTTAGTAAAATACTTTCTCTGTAAAGTGAGGTGGGCGGAAAACAGTGAGAGTCGACGTGAATGTGAGTTGAGTGAGTCTAGACGGGTCCACAGATGGCCTAGCAGTCAGGCCATTTTCCATAAATCCTTCTTCGTGCCTCGGAGTTTGGGTTCACACTGGGACGTTGTGAGTCCCAGGGGTGTCCTCTGACAGGTTCCGGACACTCGAGTGTCTCCCCAGGCGCGAGCCGATCTTCAGGCCGTGCCAAACGGCTCACCGGGGCGACAGTGGACGTTCCCTTCAGAGAAGGGACAGACCTCAGGGGATCTCCCAGGGGCCTCAAGTGGGAGAACAGCTCCTGGGCAGCGGTTGTAAACCTTCAGCATGAGGTAGATGCCACCACAGCAGGTGCACAGTGAATGTTTGCTGGGTGGAGGAAGAGAAGGGAGGAGAGAAGAGAGGTCAAGGAAGGAGGCAAGGTGTACATTAATTTCAGCCTAAAAAAATTCGGTGTTTACCAAACAGGCACTTGAGTTACAAAACAACCTCAGTAAAGACGCATTTACTTAAGCAGGGTTCCTTGCTGGTGGAACTTCCAAAGCAAACGGCTCGCAAGATGTGTTCCGGGCGCTCAATGTGTCTACTGCCATGTCCCTGGAAGTCGGTTAAATATTTGGAGACGTCTCACAGAAATCACTTGGGTCGTGGGAGAAAGAACTGCTTTATACTGTCGTCAAATATTTATCAAAAGCTCAGTTATAAAGACTTCTTGAAACGAACTGAGCTCTTCTTGAGACCGAGCATAACTTTTTCCAGGGTTTACTAAGCCCGAACAAGTTACGGACGTTGGACTTAAACCCCACTCCCAGAACTCAGTCTCTTCATTCATCACGGAGGTCGAGTAAAACCTCCAGCTTACGCCCGCTGCATGAAAACAGATCGGGTGATCATGTATCAGGGGAGGAAGCTGGTTTGTCTTACCGTGGTTCAGGAGAAAGCAAACCATTTCCCCCGCTGTGGCAAATCTGTCCCCCTTGCTGGAACAGTCGTGATGTTCACAGGATTCTGCCTGTTGATTTAAGAGTTCGTGCTTCCAGTTTATTTTTTTAAGTTTATTTTGTTTTAGAAAGAGAGTGTGTGTGTGTGTGTGTGTGTGAAAGAGAGAGAGAGAGAGAGAGAGAGAGAGCAGGGGAGGGGCAGAGACAGAGGGAGATAAGAAGGAATCCCAAGCAGGCTGTCAGCGCAGAGCCCGAAGCCAGGCTTGAACCCACGAACCACGAGATCATGACCTGAGCTGAAACCAAGAGTCCGACGCTTAACCAACTGAGCCCCCCAGGCGCCCCTGTGCTTCCTGTTTAGGAGCAAGATGTTTCCAACGGACTGGAGGCATGAACTTCCCAATCATGCCGTCCCCGTGGGTCACGAGACAAGAAACATTAGCGAGCTCTGATAGAAGAGCAGAACCGTTGTCAAGCAATGACTCTGCGGCGCGTCTGGATGGCTCAGTTGTTGAGCGTCCGACTCTTGATTTCAGCTCAAGTCACGGTCCCAGGGCTGTGGGATCAAGCCCCGTGTCGGGCTCTGCACGGAGACTGCTTGAGATTCTCTGTCTCTCTCCCTCTGCCTCTCTTCCCCACTCATTGTCTCTCCCCCCTTCTCTCTCTCAAATTAAAACAAAAAACTGTAATAAAAAAAAAAGAAACGACGGCATTTTCACCGACGTTAGCTGGCAGTGTGTTCCATAGTTCCAGTTGTTTAAATTGTGTGGATTTTCTCTCGCAATTTTTAAGTTGAGGATTTGTGGCAACAGTAGCGTTTCATCGGTCTTTCTCTGGAATGATAGGATTTCTCCAAGGAGAGGAAGAACGTTCTCAGTGACTCCTCTGCTCGTGTTTATGTTATTTAGTGCAGTGATCTCAGCGGCCAGCTGCTTGCCCCTCGGGGCCATTGGGCAGTGTCTGAGGACATTTTTTCTTGTCAGTCCTGGAAGGGGGCATCTCTCAGAGGAGGCCAGGGGTGCCACTCGGCATCCTGCAGGGCGCAGGACGCGGACCCGGGACAAAGAATGATCCGACTCAGGTGTCATCAGTGTTTACATCGAGAGACTTGCCTGGTGCTACCCTTCCTGACTCCTTCGGGGAATAACTCCATTGTCATTTTCCTTTCTCCTTTGGCCGTTACCTTGGTTTTCTCCACGCCCCTGTCACCTTCAGGGTGCAGGACACATCCCCTGTCTCCACTGTCCTCCTCCCTCATCCCTCCTGAAACCCTCAGAGCTGGTTGCTGGTTTCACCCTCCATGGTGAATGCGCCCCATGGTCACCACGTCCCTCCCCTTTCACCGTCTTGAGAGCTCTCTCTCTCTCTCTCTGAGTTTGCTCTGCTGGGGCCCCCTGCGGGATCAAACACTTGAGCCCCACAAAGGGCCGCCCCTCCTGCTCTTCTCTCAAGTATTTCTAGCATCCTTACTGATTTTGTTTCCTCCCCCAGCCGGCTGAGGCTGCTCTCCGTCTTCCCACTTGAATACCCTGTGTCCTCTTCTGAGCCTTCCCCCACTTCAGTGGGTGCATCAGTGCCCCCCCCCCCGCCCCAGGTGTATGTTTCCCAAACAAGCATCAGTCGGCAATGACCTTCCACCAGAGCTCGACAAGGCTCTCCCTTCCTCCTACGCACTTCCTCTCGGCTACCCGACCGGCGATCTAAATGCAGTCTCTCAATAAACACGTATCAGGTGCCTCTCCTGGGCCAGACGCTTTCATATTGTGGAGACGCAGATTAATAGAACATAGTCTGTGCCCTTGGGGAGCTCACAGACGAGTGAGGGAAATAAAAGACCGCACTGATTCTAAACCACAAGCCACAGATGCAGGCCAGCGCTGGGACTGCATTTCACGCCCCTTCTTGGTGCGCCCAGTCGTTAAATATTGGGGCAGCGGGAACCTTTCGGACATGTAAACACATTTTATGAGTTATACGCATATAATAGTAAAGAATCTCTGTTTATAAAATAACCCAAAATAGAAATTTTACAAAGGTGACTTTCAAAAGGAAATACAAATATAATAGGTGTTACAAATTAATAGTAAATATAAATTAGTAACAGAAATAGCAATAGAAATAGAAATAAATAGAAATAGAAATAGAAATTAGTAGTAAATGGGAGTACAGATTCCCACTTACCTTCACTGGGAGCCTTGAACTGGTCTTTTCCTCCAGCTCTATGTGTTTGATAACTATTCCTCAAGGGGCGATAAATCCCCCAGGGACAGTAAAGGCAGGAAATCGTTACCCCCCTGTAGCCGCTGGGTCCGGCTGCTGTAACGGCACCACAGCCTGGGCGGCTTAAACAACAGAAACTTCTGGAGACTAGAGGTCAGAGATCAGGTGCAGACGGGGTTGGTGTCTCCTGAGCCTCTGTCCTCGCTTCCTAGACGCCATCTTTCCCCTGCTTCTTCGTGTCGCCTTCTCTGTGTGTCTTAATCTCCTCTTTCTAGAAGGGCACCAAGTCATGCTGGATTTGTCGTCGCTAATCCCTCATTGGATCCTAATCTCTTATTTAATGATAGCCATGAGAAGCTGCAAAGCAAATACTGAGGATTCGGAGGTTATGAATTTGGGGGAATGGGGGAGACACATAACACCCTTCCCCTAAAAGGGAAGATGGGGTGTTTCCAGAACCGAGGTGAGCCGTGTGGCAGGTGTGGAGTAGGGAAGGGGAGGAAAGGACCCCGACCTCTCTGCCCTGCTCTCCCCGACCTTCCCTGGCCCTCCCATTAGCCAGTCCCGCAGGGGGCCAGAGGTCACCCTCGGAGCCAGAGGCCAGCGGAGAACGGGGGAGACAGGTATGCGGGGCAAGCGGAGAACCAGGAGCCAGCCCCTCCTCGAAGTGTCTTCTGCGGCAGTTTCTGGGTTAAGACGACATAGGTCCCATTCCGTGTCTTCCAGCGTCTCACGTCTCCCCGCGGCCACAAGAATGAACCGGGACACAGGGTCCCCTTGGGAGGATGGGTAATCCTCACACACGCCTGTCTGCCGGCATTGCGGCCCTTGACCTCAAGCACTGCTGTCTGCCTGGAGCCCAGGTTTGTGACCCAAGGGACCGTTTCCCTGCCGGTTGACCTCTAACCCCACGTGCGTGTGTTTGTTTCCTCTCAGGAGCCCGAGAGGCAGTACATGCATATCGGCACCATGGTGGAGTTTGCCTTTGCCCTGGTGGGGAAGCTGGACGCTATCAACAAACACTCCTTCAATGACTTCAAGCTGCGAGTGGGTACGTTGTGTGAAGAGCGCCGGCTTCCGGGGGAGGGCACGGCGTAAGGAACAGGCGCACCGGAAGTGTTGTGTGAAGGGATCTGACTTCCGGGGTGGGGGCGGAAGGGCACAGGCGCACCGGGACCGTCGGCCATCTTGCCACGCCGAAATAGAGTCGTGGCGGTTGTGTCTCGAGTGCCCGAGGACTGAATTTGGGGGAGCAAGGGGTGGACAGGCTCAGGGAAGTTAGGAGCCTCTGAGGCACTTCAGCACAAAGTAGAAAACAAAACCCCCTTTGGTTGGACCCAGGCTGCGAGCACTATGTCTAGCAAGTGGACCGTGAGCTGGATTTCAGTCCCACGGCCTCATCCTTCCTGCCAGGGCCCCTCCGCCAGCCACGGCGTGCGTGGCCTCAGACCATCCCGAGGAGCCGTTGACTGCAAACCACGATATTATTTCAGGATCGGCTGCCAGTGAAATTAGCATGGGCTGGAAGATGCATCCAGACTTCGGAGATCCAAAAATGTAAAAAAAAAGAAGTTTTAAGGCAGCTTAGAGCTGTTGAAATAGTCACACACTCCTAGGCTCACAACCTCCAAACGCCCCAAACGTACGTCCCAGGTTCTGAAATAGCTATAGCTTTTCTGATTGAAGATTCAGCCCTGAGAGAAAAGGCCAACTTCCTTTAAGATTTAAAATTTTTCTATCTCAAGAATAAACATTAACAAAATTAAATTTTCTAGTAAGCTCTTCCCTTACTTTAAGCTGGTCCATGAGCATGTTTCGTGCTTACTTGCCTTTTACAAACGTCTGTAAAAATAAAAAGTGTGTTTTACGTGCTCGGCTTAGCACGCGGCTGTCTTGCCATATTTGTGGTTATGGCCATTTGTGATTGGTAAGAGCTGCTTTGACCATTTTATGTTCCTCTTGGCAACACATTTTGCTTCTTCTGAAAGCAAGTACGCATAAGAGGAGCTCTTTTAACAAATTCCATTTGAATGGCTTTTCCCTGCTTTTGGATACAGATTTCAACTTAAAAAAAAATCCCGATAAATGGCGAGCGATTTTCTTCCTTTGCTCTATGTTCTGAATTTTAAAACCCAGAAATATTTTGTATCTCTTATAATGTGGCCTCTTGACTGCGTGTATATTCTGTTCATTGTTAGCACCTGGACACGTTTTGCTTTATACTTTCTCACCTCCGTGCACAATGGGCCTCACCTGATACCCAGGTGAGACGGGGCAGGCCGGTGGGAGGCTTCTGACCCCAGCCTGCTGACCGCATCGAACATGCAGGTGTCCCCTAGATCCTCGAGCTTCTTTATTGTTTTGACAGCCTAGAAAGTGAGCTCCTCGACCTTTCAAACTACCCTCAAAAAAAAAAAAAAAATTTTTTTTTTTTTTTTATTCCACGTTGGAATGATCTGCTCGATTAGTAAACGTATTCAAAACAAAATACTACCGCTCTTTACTGCAAAGTGAAATAGAGATCGGTGTTTGCTGATCACATGTGTTACTTCCCCAAACATCACAGCTTTCTTGGTCTTGGACCTTAAGGTATTTTCCAGATTAATGCGAGCGATTGAATAGGCCTTCTTCGAGAAGAATTTGAGTGTTTACACTCATGACTGAATAACTAATAACGTCTGCACAGTCACCCCGCATGGCAGCTCTTTTAGGTTTCTGAGGAAGCTCAAGGTCTCACGGGCCTCTGGGGCTGCCTTTCCCCACCCCTCGGCCTCTCTCTCAGGGGTCTGGCTGCCCTGCTGCACTTGGGTGTGTGGCGCCATCCAGTGGCAGTTCATGGTAGGAACTTGGAAGAGTAATACTTCAAAAAAAAAAAAATTAGATGATACAAATAAGAAACGCTGAGTTCGCTCTTAACGTCCTCTTCTGCATGTCAAGCTGCAGAATCAGTCGGTCAGCGGGAGCCAAAATCTGAGCACATTCCTGCGCTAAGTGGAGATTGACCCCGTGCCAGCAGTCAGCAGCCCAGCCTCTCCCCACTGCCTACCCCGCCAGGCGCTGACCCAGCAGGATTCAGCAGCCCGGAGGAAGCTGATGGCAGAGGGGGCTTGAGGGCACCGGCCAGCAGCCAGCGGCTGGACTAAATTCTTTGGGGTGTCTAAAGCACAGTGTGGGCTTTCTTGAGCACTCTGCAAAAGCAAAGCAGAATTTCTTTCTTGCCTCTTGCGTACCTTCAAAGGTTTTGTGGAATGCCGTTTATACCGTTTCCTGCCTACCTCTCCGTTGCAAAGAGGAAGTTTTGCCTCGGGTCTCTAACAAGCCGTAGTGCACTAAGCAGTACAGCAGTGGGAGAAGGGATCTCAAAAACACCCTCATTAATCAGTACAAGTCGACTCCGGCAGCAAGGCAGGAGTCCTAGATCTAGGAGAGAACACATACCTAGGGCATAATCAACCGAAGTCAATAACTCTGTTTCTATTTCCGTGGCCTTCCTCCGCACCACTCCCGGGATAACTATGGGTCTGTGTGTTTGAACTGAGATCCTGGGGCAAGGACTCATCCTACCTGGTGCATGGGAGTTGGGAGAGAATCCCAGGCCTCTCTGATTAGAGAAGTTGATCAGACTTCTAAGGAGATGGCAGGTGCCGTCTCCGTGTCTCGGGCAGTGTGAAAGCTCACGCTGAGCTCAGGTGTCAGCACGTAATAACCGTGGGGTTATAACTGCAGCTACAGAGAGGACAATCAGAGCAATGGCCTCCTCTGTTAGTGGTGGCCCAGGCTGCCTGGTTATCTGGGCAGTCACATGGGCAAGCCAGGGGGCAGCAGGGCTGGAGAGTGGTGCCTCCTGAGTTTCCCCGGCAACCTTGTGATGGCTGTCCCTGGAGAATCACAGTTTGTGAGGAGGTTTATGCCAGAGGCTAGATTGTCCTCAATCTGATGAGTGCAGAGCTGTAAAGAGCCCAGCTCAAGGGGGACAAGAACCCAAGCAAAAGAGACGTCCCCCCACTTGTGCGGAGACGGCCTGTGGGTTGCACCTGCTCCCCAGGGGCGAGCCTGTCTACCCCAGGACCCGTCCAAACGTGACGCTCTTGGGGGCCTCTCCCAGGAGAATTTCCTCAAATCTGAACTCCGTCAAAATCTCTATATTGCCCATACTAGGACCTGTTATTGTTCTAAAGTTGACCTGGGTAGACTCCCTCACCAGCACGGTGTGCGTTGAGAGAGCCCTTTGAAGGTGCTTTAGCAATGGAAATCAGAGGCACAAACATGGTCCTCTGGAATTCAGTAAACTTGGCATTGGGACATCATCAAAGGCACCAACCTGAAAGGTGGGAAGAAGCCTCGTGCACGGGAAGCTCATGGCAGCATCCTTACCAGCAGGGCCACGGAGCTGGCTGCCACTGCCATCTGCTGCCTGTCTGGTGGCGCCCTCTCCTGCTTTCTTGCCTGAATCCAGAGGTGGTGATAACAGTACCCACCGCACAAGGCTGTTGTGAGCATCCCCAGAGTTTTACAGTGCGCAGCAGGTAGAAAATGCCACACTGGTGTGGGGGCAAGTGGCGGATTCAGCAAGATGTTGGCATGAACCCAGAAGTCCATTGGTGACCAAACTGCCAGTAAATGTGGTATATCCATTCAGTGTAGCTGTTTAAAACAGAAAGATGTATATTTCAAAAATTAACATTAACCACAAAACTGCTGGAGAACAGTGATCATCTCTTATCTAAGATTATATAGCAACATAGAAAACTCAGTCGGGTGACCAACTTTGGCTCAGGTCATGATCTCACAGCTCATGAGTTTGAGCCCTGCGGTGAGTTCAAGCCCCAGTTTGGATCCTCTGTCTGCCTCTCTCTCTGCCCCTCTTCCTCCCCTTCTCTCTCTCTCTCTCTCTCTCTCTCTCTCTCTCTCTCTCTCTCTCCCCCCAAATCAAAGATCTTTAAAAAAAAAAAACTTAAAGGGGCGCCTGGGTGGCGCAGTCGGTTAAGCGTCCGACTTCAGCCAGGTCACGATCTCGCGGTCTGTGAGTTCGAGCCCCGCGTCAGGCTCTGGGCTGATGGCTCAGAGCCTGGAGCCTGTTTCCCATTCTGTGTCTCCCTCTCTCTCTGGCCCTCCCCCGTTCATGCTCTGTCTCTCTCTCTGTCCCAAAAATAAATAAACGTTGAAAAAAAAAAAAAAAAACTTAAGAAAACTATTATAATGTTTTGGGTTTTTTTTAATTTTCTTAATGTTTATTTTCTTGAGAGAGGGAGACAGAGCGCAAGCTGGGGAGGGACAGAGAGAGGGAGACACAGAATCCGAAGCAGGCTCCAGGCTCCCGGCTGTCCGCACAGAGCCCGACGTGGGGCTCGAGCCCACAAACCATGAGATCATGACCTGAGCCGAAGTCGGACGCTCAACCGACTGAACCACCCAGGTGTCCTGATACAATGTTTGGCTTTTTTGAAAGCATAGCCAACTTTATGTTGTTATGGAATAACAATGATATCTGGGTACCTATGTATGAATCAAGACCAAGAAGAGAAACAAATTATTTTTCTTTGTTTTAGAATTCCGTGAGTTGGGCTAATGTTGGCTGCATAATGATGATTCAGAAATCCTCTTGTACAACTTTTCTGTTGAAGACGGTCGTTGTAACTTGAGTCTTCTTGCCCGGTTCTGATGCATTGCAGGTATTAACCATGGGCCTGTAATAGCCGGTGTGATTGGAGCTCAGAAGCCACAATACGATATCTGGGGCAACACCGTGAATGTGGCCAGCAGGATGGACAGCACCGGCGTGCTGGACAAAATACAGGTAATCTAGTCTGCTCCGTCATCACGGGCCAGGTCTATCCTCTTCGAAGTCATAAATGAGCATCATCATAATGACAATGATGTATTAGAACAAAGAATCTTGGTAGTTACTTTAATGGTGAAAAGAACCTGAAATTGACATAAGTCTTTTTTATTGGGGAAATGGTCATC
This sequence comes from Lynx canadensis, assembly GCF_007474595.2. Classification (NCBI taxonomy): domain Eukaryota; kingdom Metazoa; phylum Chordata; class Mammalia; order Carnivora; family Felidae; genus Lynx; species Lynx canadensis. The sequence continues at coordinate 234,155,549 of NC_044303.2, read as the reverse complement.
CGTTTCTGCACTCGCCGTTAACAATACTTGAGAAACCTAATAACGTAAAAGTTATAGCTTTGGAGGAAGTTGACGATGGCCAACGATCAACATGGCAGTCTGACACCTGAGCGAGTCAAGGCTGGCCCCTTCTCTCCTCTTCCATCTCCTGGCACCAGAACCTTGAAGGGAGCCCTGCAAGGGAGAGGGATTGTACAACCAAAACCAGACAGAGCCCCCAGACTTCCCGTCCCAGAGGCTGAGTTGGAAGGAGGCAGAAAGGAGCCGACTGGGGAAAGACGAGGGACGAGATTCAGGGTGATATGAAATGGCAACGCCAAATCGGGCCAGCATGGGATTTGGATATGGAGAACGACCGGACGGCACTGGAATCCACGCAGGGGAGGTTGCTCGGGCAGAATTCCACACACCTGGAAGGAGAGACCGACCTCTCCTAGTGAGAAGAACGTGTGCACGTGTGTGTCTGTGCAGAACTTTCTATTCGCCACTCCCTCAAAACGCAGTGATTCCCCATTTCACCCCAGATTCCACGCTTCACTTCTGGAAGATAAATTCCTGCCAAGTAGCAAATTCGTGTGAAAACCACTGGGCGCAAATAATAAGCTTTTTTCTCCCCCCACCCCCCTTTATGGAGAATTCGACAAGTCCCTGTTCTGTGTGCCTTGGCTTGACCCCTGTCCTCAGGTAACCTTGCCTCCTAACATTCCGATGGAGATTTAGAGTTCTTTTCTGAAATTCTGCCGAAGACACCAGCTCCAGCGCTATCAAAAGCGGGCTTCTCATTGAACTTCTGCTTTTCACACTCTTCACCTGCCTCTGCTTCTGTGAACCTTCTATAGCATATCTTTAATCTTTGTATGGAACGGGGCCTATATCTCACCTTCTTCCCACCGGATGACTAGTCAGCAGTTGCCGAGAGTAAGCAACAGAGAACGGGGAGAGGTGGCAGGCGATGTGGGGCGGAGAGGAACGTCTGGGGCTTCCCAATCAGACCCAGACGTTGCCAGGGGAAAAGAGTCAGCTGGCTATGCTCACGAGAGCCAACCCAGACAAAGCTCTCACCGGAAACGGGGCTGGAGCGGTCGTCACGGTGTGTGGAGATGGCCTAGATGCCCACCACGAGAGGCGCGGTCTACCACCTTGGCACCTCGCTGACCCGTGCCATGATGGCGCCACGGCCTCGAGGGCTTTCTGCCTGCGTGTCATTAGCTGTTCCTGATGCCCCAGGGATGTTCCAGCGATCCTGTACAGCGTGGGGTCTTGTGTCTGGTGTGGGGAGAGGGTGCTCCTATCAAGGACGCACGTCCCCAACCTGCAGGCCAACCTAGGCCCGCCCCCCTTCCCACACCTGGAACATTCAGAAGACATGTTTCACGACTCTCCAAGTGGTTTTCAAGCATTTGGGATACGTATCAAAACCCATTTAAGAGAGGCTGTTCAGAGAGAGTGCTCCCTCCTGGAGGCCGTAAATCCCCTGCAGGTCAGTGTTTGAAATGAGCTAGAGCTCCCGTGTCTCCGTCTCCAGGAGGATATTGGGCCTCATAAAACTCCAGGTGATTTAGTGCTGAGCAGCGCCCCCTGGAGGGTCTTGTGCACCCGGAGCCTGGAGGAGAAGCCCCTCTGCGTGTGTTCACTCAGCTCAGCCGCCGGGAGGCTGGTGTCCAGCAGGTTCCTTCTCCTGAGGCCGAGGTTCACTCCGTCTCCGGTAGCTTCGCATTTCCACTTACGTGCAAGGAAAGTAGTGAGACGCCAGGAAGAATCAGAAACGATGCTGAGATCGTTAAAAGCTTTTCCCGGGCCTGAGGAACAGGTCCTTTTGATTAAAGAGCATCCACGCCCACCACGCTTTCCAGCCTGGAAGCTCACAGAACACTGGAGAAAGCCCGAGTGTCACCCAGCCAGATCCCCCCCCCCCCCACCGGGCTTGGAGGCATACTGGCCGCTGTTCATCGGGGAGACAGCTCCCTCCTCCTTGCGTCACGGTAATTGTGTGGTTGGTGTTCCAGATTCCAAGGGATAGCTCACAAGTGCCCGTGGTGATACTTCACACCAGTAAACACCTTGACTGCAGAATTAACCCCCGAGGCTCCAACAGATGTGTTTGTTTTCTGTGGCAGGTCGGAAATCAGACGCCTCTGGAATTCTCTAATTCTGATTATGCCTGAGAACTCTCATCATGAGACCCTGTCTGTAATCTGAGTTCCCCGGCTCTGTCCGTATTCCTTCGGTTCTTCCCCAGGATCCAGAGTCCTTCCTGTGCCCCTGGCTTCACCTCCCAGCTACACTTGTCCTTCCCCAGGACTTGGGCTCAAGCTAGCAGAGGACAGGACATGAACATACGGCACCTGTGACCCTCTTTTCTTGCTCTGGTCACAAGGGTCCCGAGGACCCACACATTGGCCCCTGTGCTAGGGGCTGGCCACGGAGTCGAAGTACAGGGAGACAGGGTGGTTTTTCCAGCTCTTTCCAACAGCCTGCCCTTGAGATCTTTATATGGCACCCTTCACCCTTGCTTCTGGGGGCCTCTGGATATCTCCCTGGATTCTCATAAGCACAGCCCTCCTATTTCTGCCTCACACCTCTCTCAGCCACCAGGCTCAAGGAGGCTGGCTCACTGCTGCGGCCACTGCCCCCACCACTGCATGGTCCCCCGACGGCACCCACCCCAAAAGCAAAATCGTGTGATACCATTGCTGTGCTGTTCACAAGCCTGCACAGCATGTGGGTGCCACCCACACGGCCAAGGTGGTCGGGTCCCACGGGTGCCATGTTCATCATCTGATGCAAGGGGAGGAAATCCCTCCTCCTCCCCCACCTCCCCCTCCTCCTCCTCTGCCCTCTCCCCTGCTTTCAGAGCAGCATTACCAGGGGTTTCTGGAAAAAACAGCTCCTCCCTCTCTGCTCAAAAGCCAGATACCTCCTGGGAGGCCTGGCTGGGGACCGTGTTCCTGACACGGGGGTCTGCCCTCACTTCTGAAGCTGAGGCCTCTGTATTGGTAGCCTAGTCTGTTCTCTCCTCACCCATTCTCTGCTTGAGAAAGCGTCTTCAGCAGGAGGCTTCGCCAACACTCAAGCAGATAAATGCCACGCAGACCTGAGCTGTCATCCCCAGACATGGCCCCCGAGGAGAGCACGGTGCACGCTCAGGCTGAGATGGGGCAGGACTCGGTACAACCCTTCTCCCCTGAGAGAGAGGGGCCGTCCTACCCGGGAAATTCCTCTGCCATCTGACACAGCGGGACCCGAGGCGATTCGGCAGTGGGGGTCCTGGCCTCGCGGGGCAGCGGCGGGAATCACGTCGACAGGCTGCGAGAGAGGGGCCTGGCCCCGGTCACCTTCTGTGTCAGCTCGGTGAAGGGAGGAAGCTTGAGAAGACCCGACTCAGCGTGTCATGCCCGTGCCAAGGCTGGTGCAGACCCCTAGTGTCCTTTCAGTTTTGTTCTCGAGCATTCGCCGAAGCAGGGGGCCATTTGTGGGAGCTGACGGTGCTTCTCAGGGTGTCTTCTCCCATCTGAATTAAAATCCATTATTCACATTCATGATTTGTGAAATGACATTCATGACAGTTTGTAACATCCCACTACAGTATATTTTGATTTACTTTCCCTCTTCCGGGTCTCTCTCTCTCTCTCTCTCTCTTTTAGTTTACTTATTTTGAGAGAGAGAGAGCAGGAGGGAGCAGGGTAGGGACAAAGAGAGAGGGAGAGCGAGAATCCTAAGCAGGGTCCTCACTGTCAGCACAGAACCTGACACGGGGCTCCATCCCACGAGCCGTGAGATCATGGCCTGAGCCAATATCAAGAGTTGGACGCTTAGCAGGCTGAGCCCCCCAGGTGCCCCTTTCCAGGTCTCTTATATGTGAATACGTGACCTTCACGTAGCTGAAGTCATAGCGTGGGTCTGGGCTTCAATTTTTCCCTTGGGGGTGAACAGATCCTGCCTCATTTCCTGGTCTCGGCCACGATAGGGATCATGACAGCATCCTGGTCTACACCGCCCTGGAGATCACTGGACTTTTTAGGTGGTTTAGTCTGTCACCGTTGCAGCATGAAATTACACGTTGTCCCTAAAAGGCTTTTCTTCTCCTGCGTGATTCTGTCCTCTTCTAATTTCTTAGGAGTGGAATGAAAGGGCCAGAGAACGTGAATGTCTTTTGGCTCCTGATCTTTGCGGTCAAACGGCCTTCCGGAGGCTGTGTTTCGTAGGCACTGACCGCTCCTTCGTCTGTCCGTGTGCTTCTAGGTCACTGAGGAGACAAGCCTCATCCTCCAGACCCTGGGGTACACGTGCACATGTCGAGGAATAATCAACGTGAAAGGCAAGGGGGAGCTGAAGACGTACTTTGTAAACACAGAAATGTCAAGGTCCCTTTCCCAGAGCAACGTGGCATCCTGAGGGGTTGCCTCCACTTCGGCAAGAAGACTGTACTTCCGGGAAGGTACAATGCACTTTCTGACTGCGAGCTTTGTCTCTCGTTTTTGGTGTGCGTGCTCTGTTGTGTCCTATGGAGCCTTTTCAGACTCGTTCCTCTGACCTGGTGGCATACCATTTGGTGTCTGACGTGTCCCAAGATCGCTCTGCCACTTGCACTGTGCTTACTCCTAAGCAGAAGGAAAAGGAGTGTGTGTTATGGGAGAAATGCGCTCAGAGAATTCACAAAGATGACAGAGGTGAAATAAACAAAAATTCTTAAGGCAATAAAACTAGGGGGTGTATATTATCTTCCAGTGCATGTTTTTTTTTTTTTTCCTGGAAAATATGGTAGCTGGCCAACCGCATCCGCTAGTCCGATATTACACAGTATTTGTGAATAATTGATTCCGTCACCCCACATGGAAGTTGACTGTGTTCACCCAGTGTATCTCATCGCCGGCGGCCATCCACGGGACCCACGGTCCTGTCGCCTTGCTCTGTCGTGTCTCGGGCCAGAGGCGTGCAGCCACCCATCACCAGAATTAGTTCTCATAACCTAGGACCAGTTTTGTACCAAACGCGTCCGACGTTTTGATGCCATTGTCTTTTGTAAGGTTGATTCATTAAAAGTTTTACGTACTTTGGTTTATAGTCTGTATCTTTTCCCCCCTTTTCTTCCTTCTCCCGCGGTTTGCTCCACAGCCGAGGTTGGCTTTCCATTCTCCTGACTGACGGTTGTTTCAGAAAGCGCGCCCCCGGAGCAGCCATTGGGAGATCCTTGGGTAATTCAGATGCGGACAAGGCTTGTGAGGTAGACACTTGCTTCTGCCACTCTCTGGAAATGCTCCGAGCGCCCTGTGGCATCTCTAGAGGATATTTTCTGGGGAAAATGTTGTGTGTGCTTTTTTATTTTTTTAAGGTTATTATTTATTTATTTATTTGGAGAAAGAGAGAGGGAGAGAGAGAATGCAGGCAAGGGAGGGGCAGAGAGAGAGGGAGAGAGAGAATCCCAAGCAGGTTCAGCGCTGTGAGCACAGAGCCTGATGTGGGGCTCGAACTCACCAGCCGTGAGATCACGACCTGAGTTGAAATCAAGAGTCGTGCCAGCACACGCCAGCCTGGTGGGGCACCCTTGGCTTCTGTTCATAGCTCAAGGCAGGCGTGTGTGAGAACCGGGGGACCCCAGTCTACCAGGAGCACCTTGTTCTTGGCAACTCAGACCCGAAGCACCGGGCCCTCGTTGGATTCCTAACTGACCGTTTTCTGGCCGTGCGTCTTTGACCACGTCGCTTAATTTCTCTTAGGGGTGTTTCCTCATGGGTAGCTTAGGGGATCAGGTGTGACTGAGAGAGCTAATGACCATGCGAGAGCCTGGCAGGTCCCCAGGGCTTTCTCTTGCCGGTGCCATCCTGCCAGGACTCAGGCTCACGTAAAAGCACTTCTCGAAACTCCTAACTGGCCTTCCTCGCCGAAGTGGGAATACAGCATGATGTGTTCCACGGTCTGCCTCAGTCAGGCAGTGTTGGAGATCTCCAGAAAGGTGACCGGAAGAGGAAACGTAGTATAGGGACGTCTGTTTTCGCTGTCATGGAAACGTGGCCTGGGAGGCCTGGGGTCTCACTGACTTCAGACCAGCCTCCTGTGTCATTTGTAATAATGGTCATCAGCTGCACCTTGTGCGCCCCTCCTTAGAGCCTGCAGCACCCATCCCAGGGCACGTCACCTCCCCTTAGTGGACACCCACAGCTGGGTGATTGGCCAAGCGCCCTCAAGCGTGGCTTTCTGCACCCACCAGGGATATGCTGAATTTGGTGAAAAGAACTCAAAAGGACAGTTGTTTCTTTCCCCTGGAACTGTGTTCCTAGTCTTAACCAAACAGTATACTCTTTTTTTTTAATGTTTATTTAGTTTTGAGAGAGCACAAGCAGGGGAGGGGCGGAGAGAGAGGGGGACGGGGGATCCGAAGCGGGCTCCAGGCTCCGAGCGGTCAGCACAGAGCCCGACACGGGGCTGGAACTCACAAGCCTCGAGATCATGACCTGAGCCGAAGCCGGACGCTCAACCAGCTGAGCCACCCAGGCGCTCCCCCCCCCCCCCAAACAGTACACGTTTTAAAGCAATCAGAGTCATTATCAGAGTCTATCTTGCAGAGGTCTGCACACATACGATCTCTCCGAGTGTGGTCCCCAACCAGCAGCGGCAACACCTCATTTACAGGCCCCAACCCGAGCCTGCCAAGGCAGAGGTCCTAGCCGTGGGGCTCAGCACGTGCACCGTGCTTGGCTAACAAGCCGTCCAGGCGATTCTGGTCCCCGGCCTGAGTCCCCCTGTGCTTTACAAATGAGGAAACCGGTGCAGAGAGGTCCAGGGGCTTGGCTTGTTCGGAGTCTCCCAGGGATCAGTGCCCAAGACGAGCCTAGAATGCAAACCCACCTGCTTCCTACCTCTGAAAGTGTGCCTCCCGGTCAAGGCTCCCTAAGCTCCGGAACTGCACATACCCCTGTGGGCGAACCACGCAGACGAGAGGGCTGCAGCTCACTTAGCCGGCCCAGCGACCTTGGTAGCAAGCAAGCGTCTCTGCTCAAAGCTCTCCCTAACCATCCGTTCTTGCAGAACGCCCTCTCAGTACATTTAATTTTCCCTTGATGCCTGATAAACGAGATCTTCTGAAACCTCCAATTCAGGCCCTGCTTGTTGAAAGTGGAAGGTTCAGGGAGTAGGATCTGGCTTAAACCAGAATTTAGTTCGACACTGATTTATTGTGGTCACGTTCAGATGAAGGCATTTCTTAGAGATGCCTGGTGTTTCTTGGTCGCCAAAGCCGAAGAAAGAGTCGTTTGTAAAAGTTTCCCTACTCCAAAATTTATATATTTTCTATTAGGTTATTACATACGTGGCTTAATGTACCCAAAGGCATTCCAAATAAACTATTCCTAGTTGTTTGGGGGCGGGGTGTGTGGAACTAATAAAAAACACCTATGGCGAAAAAAAATACCATTTTTCAAATGAATAAAGAAACCTGTAGGAGTCACTCAGCCTTGAAATTGTCAACAATTCGGTGTCAAATGCCCTTAGAGCATCAAAACAATAAAACCAGCCATGGGGGAATCAGTATAGAAATTAATTAGATCACCTGCTCATTAACCACTAAGCTGTGGGACATGTAATCACCAGAGGTGAGGGATGATTTCTTTCGAGAGACCCTTTCATTAAAACTATAGCCAGTGTCTTAACACTTGAATAAGTTTCAAATTATCTCCAAAATAAACGTTTCCAACTTGGGTGAGAAGCAGCCGTTCCCAAAATGAAAACGATTCAGAGCAACGGCACTGGCCTCTTTTGTGCCTCCATTAGGACCCCGCTCCGGTGGCCCGGTGATCCCCACAGGCACCGGTCAAGGTCTGGAAATCCCAGTCTGAAGATGAGGAAATGTGGGCTCGCCTAGGGGAGACGACGGGCCCCGTACCGTGCCACTGGAAAATGCAGGAGCCCAATCTTACCCAAGCCTGTTGAACATCAAAGCCCAGTCTCTCTCTTCCCGTGACCTTTGCTTCTCCACTGAGGAGTGACGTCACCTTGCCAGCCATGGGGCCACCCGTCCCAACTAGGGTTTTGCCCTCAATTGTGCAAACTCCTGTTATTTACGGCTCAGACCTCTGTGTTGGGGGGAGAATGTTGTATCTAGACTGCAATTGTCCTGAAAGGCGATTTCATTACACCTCCTCTTGGAGGAAGGAAAACTCAAGAAGCAGCGTGTGCGCCAATAGGCAACAGCGTTTCCATCCTGGTGAGAGAGGGTGTGCAGGCCCCGAGCGCCTCCCCGGGGAGGCAGTGGACAAAGTCACCCGACCGCGATCAAGTGGGAAGTTTTCCTTTTATTCACGTGCCGGCAGTGGCTCAGTCTCGAGCATCATTTCTGAGGATGCGATCCCACGACGTGGTGATCACGGGGTCGTCACCGCAGGCCACGTGAGGGAAAGCGGCCTCAGGGCCCGTCCCCCCCTCCCCACCCCGTCCAGGCGCAAGTGGCTTCAAGCGGGCTCCGTGGCCCCCGTGGCGGGGGAAACAAGGTCCAGGCGCTGCCCGTCTGTGCCACCTGCCGTCCAGGCCACGGCAGGGGCCGTCAGGCTGGAGAAACGTGGCCAAAGCCGGGGCTCTTGATGCCGGGGATGTCGTTCTTCCTGTAGAAGTCCGCCTTCACGAGGTTGGCGCGGCCGTGGTCCCGGTTCAGGGGCTCCACGGGCTGGTGGATGCGTCTCCCATAGACAGAGGACGTCAGCACTGCCACGGGCCGCTGGCGCTCCTGGCGGGGTGACCAGAACACAGGGTCAGCTCCGCCCGCTTGTTCGCACGACCCACCTTGGGTCCTGGAGGCTGTGTCCACCCGGCCCGCTGCACGCCTGCGTCCGGCACACCCGGGTTCCGTGATGCCACGGGGACCTCCTGAACTACGTCACGCCTGCCCCTTGTGCTCAGAGCCCTTCGTTGTCCCCAAGTCTTTCATGTCACCCAGAGGAAAGGCGAAGACGTGGCACAGGGTGCCACGTGCCCTCTGACCTCAGGCTCTGTTCTCCCTCCCGCCCTCCCTCCCTCCCTCCTCCCGCGCTCCTTCTGTCTGCCTGTCTCCCCTCCCGCCTTCTCTCTTTTCCCAAATCTTTCCACCCTCCACCTGTCATCTCCCGACTCCCTATCTCCCCAGCACCCCATCTCCCTGGTTCCCTCTTATCTTTCTGGCCCCCTCATATCTGTGACCCCTCATCTCCCTGGGCCCCCTCACCTCACAGCTCCCCAATCTCCTCGCACTTTCCCTGCCCCCTTAAAAGGCATCATTTCTCTGCATACCTCCCATCGCCACCTGGAATTCAGTTCCTTATTTGTATGACTTCATTTTTCATTTCCTCATAGGAATGTGAGCTCTGAGAGGACAGGGACATTTGTCTTCTCCCCCTAGGCTCAGGGCAGGGCCGGGGGCAGGAGGGGGGGTGGGGGTGCTCAAACTCGGGCCGGGTACAAGCGGGCCAGGCGTGTTCTTAAGACAGGAAAGCACGAGCCTCACTACCCACTTGGAGTGAATTCACATAAACCAAAACAGTAGAAAAAAACTTCATGTCTGTGACTTAAGTAGTAATACTTCAGAGTTCCTCACTTAATTCCACAGTGAAATAAAGTCCCCCTGGAAGTGACCTGGGGCATTCTTTAACAATAGCAGCCCCAGGCCAAACTCTGCTGACAGAGAGAGAGAGAGAGAGAGAGAGAAAGATCCCACTGGAGGCTTCTCCTTTCTGATTTCTGTGTATCATAGAAAAGCTGATATTTACTCAGCACCCGGCTCTTCGTAAACACACTGTCCTCAGATCAGACTCCGCAGAGACGATGTCCGAGTGAGGAAAGGCCCCAAGAAGGTCTCACCGCTAAGGATCTACACAGCCTCCTCAGCCCCGGCCCCTGCTGTGGTACAGACCTCCCTTCCCCAGGCAACGAGCTTTGCTCCTGCCTCTGCTCACACACTGGGGCGGCTGACCACAGGCCAAGCCTGAGCTGTCAGAAAATCGTGCAAAGATAAAGCAGGAGTAGCCCCGTCTGTGAAGGTTCGAGGCCAGTACCTAAACTAGGGTGTGGTTCCCTCCCTGGCAGGGCCGGGGTCCTCCGAAGAGCTGTGACAGCCAGGACTCAGCAGTTAAGCAAACACCCGCTCTATCTGTTGAAAAGAACTTCTTAGTTTTGCCTCATTAAATTAAGTAAACTCAACAACAGAGTCATAAAGACTAATGCTCGGAAACACGACCAGACAGGGAGGCGGTGTCGGCCTAGTGTCAGTGCCGGGCCCGGTGAGGGAGAGAAGGGCGCACGCAGGGGTGAAGGCAGCGCGCCCAGCTCGCTGCGGGATAGACGCACAGGCGCAGCGACTCTGTTCGCGCTTTGTCAACAGCCTGTGTCAACATTACCTCCTCGTTCACGTGAAGCCCCAGGCTTTTTGCATGTTCTCGGTCATCTCGGTGCAACTTCTGATTGTAGCCTGGGCTCTTGTCAAAAATACAGTCATACAGGGAAATGATTCCTGTCTGGGGACAAAAAGAGAAAGAAAGGCACGGGTCTACTGGAGGACTGGGCCACAGAAGCGCTCCGGGACACCGGCAGCCAGGCCTCTCCCCTGATGGACGGTGGAGACGTGCAGTTTCCCATCTGCACTGAGCATGTGCTTGGGAAGGTCACCCCAGAGCACCCACCATGACCAGAGCAGGAGGCCGGGCCCCCTGCCAGTGAAGCAGGTCCTCCAGAGGCCCAGTGAGGTGGGGACATCTCCGTGGCTCTTTTCCTGCACCTCCTACAGATCCCTCCTTGACCTTGACCCAGGCGCACAGCCTTAAAGTAACAGTGACCCACTCAATATGTGTTTTCTCCTCATCGCCACCCTTCTCATAGTTCTCAGATTTCCTACAATAAGCTTGCACTGCGTTAAAAACTTAACCGTAGCCAAACACTGGACAATACAATTAAACAGAAATATCCCTAAGTTCCTAGCCAACAGGTGGGCACCTAGTACAAATCTGTCTCCGGAGAGACGGAAATATTTCTTTAATCAGATGTGGTAGCTCTTATGAATGTAATTCATGAATGCATGACTATATTTATTTTTCATATGATATATACATATGTATAGTATTTGCACACGTATCAGGCATATGTATACAAGGCGCGTGCATACACAGCTTTGATGCATTAGGAAAGGATCCCGTTTCATTCGTCCACTGTTCCATCCCAGGTTTCTCTTCGTACAAAAATCCGTCTGCCTCATATGGGACCTGATTAAAAGGGAAAGAGATCCACGTGTCAGCTCCTCTTTGATCTTGACCCGCAAGTCAGGCCTGGCCTTTCTGCTCCCGCGTCGAGGGCCGGGTGCCTTGAACCCTCCAGCAGCAAACCCAGGCACGCCATGCCGCCGGCATTTGGGGGTACAGGGTAGCTCACCTGTGCTCGCTCGCTCGCTCGCTCTCCCCGGGAGCGACGCTAGGAGCAATCCTCTGAGCGCAGGACTCGGAAGCAGAAGGTAAACAGCGCCAGGGACGCACATGTGCTTAGTCTGTTGGAAGGCACGGGCAGCCCACTCTCGCCGGCTGGGACTCAGAGTAGCTGGTAGCAATGGAAGTGACCACATGTCATTTCCCACCCTGACACCTCCCTCACAGGTCCCGTCCCGCGCACACGCACCGCTCCTGCCCGGGAGGTGGAAAGCTCAGGCACGTGGCCACCGTCCTGGTGCAGTGAACCATCTAGTACGGGAAACAAGGCGAGCTTTCGGGATTATTGTCTTAGGTTCCTAAGAATTCCAGTGGCGACAAGCCTGAGGCACGTATTCAGCGGCTGCTGGAATCCTGGCTTATAAGTGCAGACTCACTCTGAGCCACTTGGGGGCAGGGCACCTGGCTTGTGGAGTCTGAGCCCCGGTGGTCATTTAATGAGGTCACCATGCAGGAGCTTCTTGTTGGCATCGTCTTCTATCACCTGTGGGCCCCTGGGTCTGTCCACGCACTGGGTTGGCTGGCCTTGGCCTTCACTTGTCCTGAAGGCCGCCTATGGGATAGCTCATCTACCCAGGGTCCGAAAAACAAAAAGCCCAATTCAGCGGGGAGGTGCTACGTTCTTCAGCATTTGCTGTTGCAAAACTTGGCTAGCTGTTTGGGAAGAACAATAAACTTGGATCTTCACGTCGCATTAGAGTCAAAAGTAAATTCTGGACGGGTTAGAAAAATATGGGAAGAGAAAATCCATAAGGGACTTCCTACGCGTCAAAGCATTGGGGAAAATGTCACAAAGAAAATATCAATCACTTGGGTTATATAAAAATCAGACATTTGATAATCAAATAAAATTAAGACAAAAAAAAAAAGCCCGTAGGAAGGATAGAGAAATCTCAGTATCTTTAACATGCAGTGTAGGATGTCTGCAGAAGGAGACGCTGACGGCTGGGAGCTGGCTTCTAGCCTGGAGATGGTGAGCAAGCTTTGCAGCATTTTTAGGGAAGCCACCAGGCCAGAGGGCTCTGCAGTGACACAGGAGAGGCTCAGGTACACCACACGCTCTGCCAGGATGGCGGGACATAAATCCCCCAAAGGGGCATTCTGGCCTTTGCAAGGGGAGGCGCCTCCACGCAGACCCTTCCTTTTGGGGTTCAGAGCTACTGGCCAGGTCCGGCTGAGGCCAGAAGGCCGACCCGGACAGTGACTGAATGCCCCATCACCCCCACAGCACCCCTTTCCACACAGGAACTGGAGCTGGGATCGTGGTCATGATGTGGCTGTCACATTGTGGCCCGGATCCCGCCTGGCCTGGCGGACCCCGTGCATTGGGTGTGTTTCAGGGACGGCAGCTCCGGTCTGTAACAGAAACACCTGCTGCCCGGACTGAGCACCTGGGTGGCAGCTGTACCCTCAGATCTCTGGGCCACGGTCTGCACCCACGATCTCTGGGCCATCGGTTCCCGCCCGGCTCCATGTGGGTGACCAGCAGCCCCCAGGCCTGAGGGACAGCCCTGCCAGCGGGGGCCAGGGGGAACAGGGGCTCCTCCGGGACCTACTGGCTCGCGCTGTCCTCCTGTGCAGGTGGTTCCCATGCAGGCCTGACCCTCCCGAACGGAGTCAGCCCCCTGGAGGTCCTGGACGTGTCCTGGGAGCCGGACTCCGAGGACAGAAGAATGAATACCGGAAGTGAGTGAGAAAGCGATCAGTGCTTCCTGAATGAGGGAGGCAAGGTTGCCTCACTTTGTTCCCTGCGCTGGGGAAGCCCCCCGTGGCGAGCTGTCCACGTTCTCGGCTCCCCGAAAATACTCCACACAAGCAGCGCTGGGAGAAGCCATGTGCCTCAGTTCCCCTGAGTTGCTCACCAGAATCCTGTCTTGCCGTATGTTAGAGCAGTCTGTGTGAGGGCTCCCTGCACCCATGGGGTGTGATCGGAGTCTCTCTTTCTCCCCTTTGCAGCGATTTTGCCTACTTACTACTTTCTAAAGTAAAAATGAATTGTTCTATCACCGAAAAATAAGGGGGAGAAATCGACCGGCAGGCAGCCTCACTGAGCAACGTGACTGTCCGTCGTCAACTTCTCATCAAACTGAAAATCTGTCTTTTTTTTTTTTTTTTTAATTTTTTTTTCAACGTTTATTTATTTCTGGGACAGAGGGAGACAGAGCATGAACGGGGGAGGGGCAGAGAGAGAGGGAGACACACAGAATCGGAAACAGGCTCCAGGCTCCGAGCCGTCAGCCCAGAGCCCGACGCGGGGCTCGAACCCACGGAGCGCGAGATCGTGACCTGGCCGAGGTCGGACGCTCAACCGACTGCGCCACCCAGGCGCCCCTGAAAATCTGTCTTTTGCTAAATTTTAATTATTCATCTTTCTTCTTTCCTTTTGTCTTTCATTCCTTTACGGTTGGAAGCACAATGACACGAATGAAAGCCAGTCTGGATTTAGATGCTATCACAAAACAGAGCTTCTGGGTTTACTATTACTTTGCTATTAAAATCTCTCCAGAGATTTCCTCTCTCAAGCACGATGTTGAGCAAACGAGCCCATTTGCTGCCTCTCTGGTAATCTCCCTTTGCCCCTTTGCATTTTGAGGGTCGTTAAAACGTAGCATGATCTCATTCTGGTCGTGCTGTCTGATGGCTTGCCTTTGGTCCCCTCCCTCGCCCCCCCCACCCCACCCCCGAGACTGGAAATAAACTCATTAATTAAACAACAGCAGGGGATACACAGGGAGCCACAGAGGGGCGAGGCTCCAGGACAGGAATAGGGAGTCCCTGCCTTGGAGGAGACCGCAGGCTGAGACTGGAAATAAACTCATTAATTAAACAACAGCAGGGGATACACAGGGAGCCACAGAGGGGCGAGGCTCCAGGACAGGAATAGGGAGTCCCTGCCTTGGAGGAGACCGCAGGCTGAGACTGGAAATAAACTCATTAATTAAACAACAGCAGGGGATACACAGGGAGCCACAGAGGGGCGAGGCTCCAGGACAGGAATAGGGAGTCCCTGCCTTGGAGGAGACCGCAGGCTGAGACTGGAAATAAACTCATTAATTAAACAACAGCAGGGGATACAACAGGGAGCCACAGAGGGGCGCCCAAAGTACGGGGGGCACCAGCCAGGAAGGATCGGCTCCCGCCTGGGATCACGCGGGATGGGGACGTTGCTGAACTCATCGTAGGGGGCGCTGCACCACTGTGGCCGGAGTCCCAGGGCAGCCACCTCCCTGGGTGCTGTGGGTTGAATTGCACCACCCCCCCCCCCAAAATTCCTATGTTGAAGTCCTGACCCCCAGGATCTCAGAAGGTGATTTAGAAATCAGGACGCCGAAAACGTAGTTAAGACGTGGTCATACCTAATCCACAGCACTGGTGTCCTTATAAAGGAAGCTCAGAAACAGACACTGATACACAGGGAGAGAGAAGATGACACAAGGAGACACAGGGAGGAGATGGCCATCTACAGACGAATGAGAGTGGCCTGGAACAGACTCTCCCTCATGACCCTAGAAGGGGCCAACCTTGCCGCCACAACTGATTGGACTCCTGGCCTCCGGAACTGGGAGACGATAAATTTCTGTGGCTCAAGCCCCTGGTTTGTGGCGCTTTGTTATGGCTGCTCCGACACCCATACTTGGTGGTCATGTTTTGAACAATGGAAGGTAAGAATGGAGTTAAAACAAAGGGCACTGCAGTGGGGCCGGAGACCCAATCCCAGAGCGCTGAGCTCCGGGTAAACTGAGTCGGTAAACCACTCAACCCAGACAACCGGCTTGGTAGCCATCACCAATGGCTCTATTCTGCTCTGCTCCCGACTCCGCAGAGGATGAATCTCTGCTCCTTTGGGCGAGTTAAGCCATGTGGCCAGATCTAAGCAATGAACTATGAGCGGGGGGTCACATGGGACTTCTCAGGCAGAAGCCTTTGGGGATTCCAGAAGCTTCCACAGCAGTTGCTGAGTGACTATCCTGGGCAGAGCCATCCCTCTGATCCCCGTTGGACATTTAACATGAGAAGTGAGTCTTACTTAGGACATTGAGACTTTGGAGGCTGTTGTTTACGTTTCTCATGCCTACCACAAGCAGTCCTGGCCTACAGTCTACAAGGGCACATCTCCCCGGTTGTGCACTTCTGGGGTTCCCCGTGCCTCCTACCAGACACTACACGCGCTCTGCCACAAACGACTGGGGTAAGATTCCCAGCAAACGGGGACCCGAATCCTTTCTTTTCTCCTCCCTTTCAGACCATTCAGATATAAACGGACTCTCCATTGTTGGTTCAAGCCAGGTAAATTCTGCAAGAAAGAAAGAACTAAGAGAAAGGAAATCAATACATTTCCATATGGCACTCAGGCAGGGGTAATATTATGTGCTCACCAAACACATGGCCTCTTCCAGAATAAACAGAAGTCTGCAGTGGCCAGTTTCCATCCCACTTACTAGTTCTGGCAAAGAATTGTGGGGGAAGCCAATGGGCATCACCTTCTAGGCTTGGTCCATAAAAGCTCTCGTGTGTGCCCTCCATGCTGTCTCTCCATGCTCTTTGGCCAGCAAGTTCAAAGGATCCAGTAAAGGACCGCAAGATCCCAAAGATCCCCAGGCCCTGGCAACAGTGGAACCACTAAAAAGGAGGAATCTAGTTCCCCAGTTACTGTATTAAGCAAGCTGGGGGGTGCCTGGGTGGCTCAGTCGGTTGGGCGTCTGACTTCGGCTCAGGTCATTATCTTGAAGTTCGAGCCCGCGGCGGGCTCTGTGCTGACAGCTCAGAGCCTGGAGCCTGCTTCAGATCCTGTGTCTCCCTCTCTCTCTACCCCTCTCACTTGTGCTCGGTCTCTCTTTCTCAAAAAAATACATTTAAAAAATATTAAAAAAAAAAAAAAAAGAAAGAAAGAAAGCTGGGCTGGGGATCTGGGTGGTTCAGGTTAAGCGTCCGACTTCGGCTCAGGTCAAGATCTCATGGCTCATGAGTTCGAGCCCCGTGTCGGGCTCTGTGCTGACAGCTCAGAGCCTGGAGCCTGCTTCAGATTCTGTCTCCCTCTCTCTCTGTCCCGCTTGCACTCTGTCTCTCTCTCTCTCAAAAATAAACATTTAAAAAAATTTAAAAAAAAAGAAGAAGAAGAATTAGAAGTCCAGGCAGGAGAAACACACACATTGGGCTATATGTGAAAAAGAAACACACTTTTGGTGATGTGTTATATGCATAAGGCCAGTGGTGGGCTTAGGTTAACCAGCCACTCTCTGGACAAAAAAGACCCAGTGTGGCATTTGCCAATTCCTGCAGTCTAAGCATTCTCACCGTGGCCAATTTCAGGCTTCCAATTGAATGCAGAGTTCAGACGAAATGCTACAAATTGGCTCTTTGTTGTGAGCATGAGCAGACTGAGATAGAGGACACACGGGTGGTTAAGGCTCTCGGGGTTCAAGGTCCATTTGTTCCCAGAGCACAGCCCAGCCCACCTTGACTAAAACAGTAATCAAGCTATGATCGGGCTTGTTCGTTTCCTCTCTTCGGGGGCACGGTACTGTTACCTCTCCTCTTGAGGCTTCCAGTCACTGTTTGCCTACCCAGAGCTGTGCAACCTCCTCGTAAAAACAGAAATTCCCGAGGCGATCCAAAGGGTTTCCTTTGATTCATAAGGGCCTCATTTTACTTCTGATAAGTCCAGTGCTTGTCCTTGGGAGTCCAGCGGTATGTGAAGCTTAATGAGGACATCTTCATTAATTTTAACATCATTCAAAAGTCTATTCTCAGAAGGAGTGTAGCTTGTCGAGGACAGGACGTGCTAGTTCTTTTAAGAGGACAATACTCAGCTATTCTCTTTGGTTCCTCTGTGGCAAAGGTTCTGTTTCCTCTCCTGGTGCATTAGGATCACGAGTTTGGGGAATTTTCAGAAACTTTCCAATAACCTGAACATTTTAACAATTTAATAAGAATCCTATCATATCATAAGAAGTCTTGATAAGGCATCATCTTCACTACTTTTTAATTTTATATTTATTTTTTGAGCGAGAGAGTGAATGGGGGAGGGGCAGAGAGCGAGGGAGACAGAGAGAATCTTTTTTTTTTTTTTAATTTTTTTTTTTCAACGTTTATTTATTTTTGGGACAGAGAGAGACAGAGCATGAACAGGGGAGGGGCAGAGAGAGAGGAAGACACAGAATCGGAAACGGGCTCCAGGCTCCGAGCCATCAGCTCAGAGCCCGACGCGGGGCTCGAACTCACGGACCGCGAGATCGTGACCTGGCTGAAGTCGGACGCTTAACCGACTGCGCCACCCAGGCGCCCCAGAGAGGGAGAGAATCTTAAGCAGGCTCCACGCTCAGCACGGAGCCCGACTCGGCGCTGGATCCCAAGACCCCGCGATCACCTGTGCCGAAATCAAGAGTCGGACGCCCAACCCACGGGGCCACCCAGGCGCCCCCTTCACGACTTCACTACGATGGATCTGCTGGCGGGGGTTGTGCCCCAAACCTACCCTTGAGCTGAAATGAACCAGCGCCTCCCTCTGGGTGTGTTTCATCCTGGAAGTGTGCTCCAGGTCAGGGTTCTGCATCAATCAGTCTGTCCACTCACTTTGTCTCCAAGAGGAGACTCGGAGCCAGCTGTTCTCTCTTCCACTGACACCAGCCCCCCACCGCCCTCCTCTGCCCCCCATCCCTGGGTCCCAGCTGTCCACATCACAGGAGGAAGGGTGAGCCACGGGGGCTGCCGCTCGAGTCGAAGCTGTTCCTCTTGGCCAAATATATTGGAGATAATGCTGCTCCTCTTCTTGTGTCATTGTGCTCCTTAAACGGGGACAGTTTTGGAAAAACTGTCTGAGATGTATTATGACATGCAAAGAACAAGCTGCAAATATACATGCGCAGTTGTGTGATCTGTGTGTGAACATGTTCTTGTAAACAAAGTTAGACACCTATCCGTGCATTCGTATGCACCCGGCGGAAAGCCACGCACCACGTGGTCACATGGGTGGTAGGAACACTGACTCCACCCTCTGGGTGTTTCCGTCCTGCTTCCCTGGGGTGACCTGCCTGCCGCTTGCTACTCTCTACCTGCCCTGGAGGAAGAGGTTCAGCCCCACCCCTACCAAGGGGCAGGTCACTGGACAGGGAAGACACAGCCAGCCCGGATTCAGGAGAAGCAAGGGCATCTACTCCCAATTTTGATCCCTGAGGAGCAGCTCAAGGCCAAGGATACCCGAAAAGGCAGATAATCCCAAACGGGACCTCTATTTAGTCTCAGGGACTGATCTTGTGACTTGGTTTTAAAAGCCACCCAGGTGGCTCAGTTGGCTAAGTGTCTGACTCTTGATATCAACGCAGGTCATGATCTCATGGTGGTGAGATCGAGCCCCTGGATGGGCTCCGTGCTGGGCTTGGCTCTCTCTCTGCCCCTCCCCCCTGCTCGTTCGCTCAAAACTAAACATTTTTTTAAAAATCCACATCCCATTTATTCCTCTTGCGTTCATGCAGCAGGTACTTACCAAGCACCAACTATGAGACGGGCACTGTTCAGGCCGCTGAGGACAGAGAGCGATTGCCGTCCTTATGGAGCTCATAGTGTAGTGGGAAGAAAAGGCAGCAAGATAATTAAGTAAACCTTCAGGGGCACCTGGGTGGCTCAGTTGGTTAGGCGTCTGACTTTGGCTCGGGCCACGATCTCGCAGGTTCCTGAGTTCAAGCTCCGCATCGGGCTCCCTGCTGCCAGCCTTTCATTGCAGAGCCTGCTTGGGATCCTCTGTCCTCCTCTTTCTGCCCCTCCCCGGCTTGTGGTCTCCCCTCGGCTGCATCCAGTGAAGGGCAGATGGGCGATCAGGAGGGTAAAGAAAGAGCCCCTAGCCTCTGTGTCTCCATCACACACGGACGAGGAAAGTCAGCTAATCTCCCTAAAGCTAAGGTGGGGCTTTCTGAGCAAAGCTTCACGCAAGACAGGCTGTCCACACTGCAGCTCACCACGAGAGAAAGCATATTCTAAAACCCCCTAAGAATTCTTTTTTAATGTAGCTCTGAGACTTTGCGAAATTTCATCAAATCTTCCGTAAAAGGGCATTGTCCTTCGACTTAGCTTTTCCATTTCAGTAGCAGAAATGTTGCACGAGGCAGAAGAAGGAAAAAAGGAATTCAAAAACCTCATTGAACTGAATCTGCCTTGCTGCCTCCTGAACAGTATTTTATAGGAAAAGCCCACACTGCTAGAGGCCCCTCGGGAGCCGTGCAGGAGTTGATCACATTTTAGCTGGCAGCTTTAGATGACAAATTTGTCTCAGGATCCAAGGCATTACTGGGGCTTTAAATAAGCATGCCGCATTGAGGGCCTTAACTTTGGGGTCTCCCAGGGGGAGACCCCATAGATTAGAAACCACCAGAATGACTCTCAGATTACCTGCCTCACCTGTGTATGCCTCTGACAGCAATCAGGGGTGCAGGATGTAAGACACTGGCTGGGAACCAAACCTCAGGGACAAGAAACTAATAATCACTAACAAAAGCGAATAATAGCTCTGCTTACATTGGGCTTACTATGTGCCACTTCACCTCTATTAATTAAACTAATTGTCATTACTGGCCCCGTGAAGCTGGTACTGTTTCATAGATGGGCAAAGTGACCCAAGGAGATTGTGCCTTGCGCAATCTGCACAGCTAGGAACGCGGAGTCAATATTTTTACCCAAGACTTGTTGGCCTGTGCTAACTAATTAATTACTAGATGTGTCACACGGTAATTGACTGAAGAGCTATTCTGCCCTTTGTCTTCTCAGCTTCGAGTAGGACCCAGATTTACAATTCACTTAGGGGCAGCTGAGTCCTCTAGCAAATCTGTGATACCAAATTCGTCTTCAGTCCAAATGATCTCATGGTAGAGAATCAGCCTCTGGAGTTCTGCAGCTGATTAAACACTAGTTCATACAATCCCCAGGGGGACATTATTACCATTGGTGGCTGTCTTGCAAATATACTTCCAAATGCCTTTTGTTTTTCTTGATGCTTTTAAGGGCTATTTTATTTAGGTGTTAATATTTCTGCTGCATCATTTTCTTCCGCGTGACACCGAAGGCCTGAGGATTTGAAATTGCCTGTGACTCCAGCTATCAAGACTGTACTAATTTTTTTTTTCTTAAAACCCGCTTTGCATTATTTGTTCTAAGGCCCTTTCCTACCTTCCAGGTACAGTAATATACTGGAGCAGGGGTTTTCTATCAAGATACAGATAGTCACTGCTTTAGCCTTTCAGGTCACATGGTTTCCAACTCTGCGTGTGGCCATAGATAATACTAAGCGAATGGGCATGGGACCTTGTTGTAATAAAACTTCATGAAAATGGACTCTGGGCCAGATTTGGCCCAGGGGCCTCTGTGTGTTGAACCCTGAATTCAAGCAGCATACTTCTTACCTACCCCTGATCTCTCTCCAAATACAGAGCCCTGGGCACCTTGTATATCAGGCACCTCTCTGCATCTTGGCCCCAGAGAGGCAGAGTCACGTATCAGATTGGTGAACCTGCCAAGTTCAACTCTGCTTCTTTTCCGTTGGCAATGGCTGGCCCACAGTGGGCGGGGGTTCAGCTCTGCTTTTTCTGGGGCCCACACACAGCTGCAGTGGCTGGGTAGGATTCAGAGCTTCTGTGTCCACAACCCATTTTTGCCCAGAGACCTTAGCAGTAACCTGCAACCTGGGTTTTAGTCTCTGATAAATATGTATCCTGAACCCCATCCACTTTAGTCTTCTATCTTATTTCTGAATAGCCTCAAAGTGGTACTTAACAGGCCTCCTCAGCGGTACACACAAAACGGTGTATTGTGAATTTTTTCATTTTGTCAGGAAGCCAGACAAGATTTATGTTCTCTCAATAAAACAGCACGGACCATCTTAAAACATGAAGATTCCTGGCTTTTTGGCTGTTTCTCTCATGCTGTGCGGTAATGCTCTGCCTGAATCATAAATTGGCAATGATACAGGTTTTGCATACTTAAATTGTAAAATTCATTTAATAAATGAAATTATTTACAGATAAAGTTCTTTCAAAACATATCACTCATGGGAGGAAAACAGGAGGTCCGTGGTGGCAGTGAGGTTGGGCACTGTTGCCCTAAATCCACCCCAGCATTAATTCCCAGTGGACGTTCAAGCCAAGAGTGCACCGAACAGGGATGCGCAGAATGGCCACAGATGTCCCTTTCTTCCTTCTGTCCTTCAGTCCTTCCATATTGCTCAGAGCCGAGTGGAGAGGAGCTAACTGATACAAGAGAGCCTCCTGGCCAAGGTCGTGTGTTAGTTTGCTCAGTCTGCCAAAACAGAGCACCCAGACTTGGGGGGGGGGGGTTAAACAGGAGAAATGTACTATCTCACAGTTCTGGTGGCAGAAAGTCTGAGATCAAGGTATGGGCAGGGCTCCCTCCTCCCGAGGGCTGTGCGGGAAGAAGCTATTCGCGGCTCCTCTCCTTGCCTTGTAGAAGGCCGTCTTCTCCCTGCCTTTCCCTTCATCTTCGATCTATGCATGTCATGTCCCCTTTCCATAAGGGCGCCGGTCATACTGGATGAGGGCCCCCCCCCCCACCAATGACCTCACTTGAATCTGATTACCTCTGTAAAGACCCCGTCTCCAAATAAGGTCACATTCTGAGGTGCTTGGGATTAGGACTCTAACATAAGAATTTTAGGGGGACACAATTCAACCTGTAACAGTTGTCTAAACTAGAAGCTTCTGCTTTTGTTTGTAAGGGTAAGCTCCATGACATTCTGTTCTCTGACATTTCACGTGTGACAAGTCCCTGAATGCGTGCAGACCTGATCCGGATGGGGGTTCATGTGGGCTCTATGGGTGATAGGTGGGGAGAAGAGAAGGAAGGTCATTCCGTGCGGACACCTTACACATCAGGAGGGAAAGACCTCCTTCTTCCTAGGCACTTGGCTAACCTATACCCTCTCTGAGCCACTCACTGTCCCCGCAGGCTGAGCGACCCCAGAGATCCTTTTAATAATGATGTCCCTGCAGCCTGAACTGCAAGAAACATCGGAGACATTTAGGAAAAACAGCTTGACGAGAGCAGTCGTCGACTCCTGACAAGCTCTGAATTTGCTTCTCTTCCTCGGGCTTCTCCCCCTGCTTTGGCTGCATGGTGGCCCGTCACAGACCAGCAGGCTTTTCTCATGAGTCGCGTGTGCCCGCTGGAGCCAGGCCAGAATCTGGTGCGGCCTCCCTGTCCTGCTCTCCCTGTAGGATGGCCAGGACTGCCTGTGGTTATCTTCGGTTTGCAAGAGGGCCCTCCAAGCGCGGCGTCGGTACCCTGGACTTTCTGGGCGCAGTCGCTGCAGTGAGCGCTTTCAGGCAGAGCCCAGAGGGAGTCCTGACCCACCAGCTGCGCAGCCCAGGTCTCCTGAGACCCTCCTCCAGATCCTGAGCAGAGGGGTCGATCAGCCTGCGCTCCGGTCGCTCCGGGTCGTAGTACTAGAAGCCCAGCGGGTCCCAATCCCTTACCCAAAGAGCACCGGGACCCTAACCTATCCCCAAATAGCTCAGAAAACGCGGCTGAGCATTCTGGCACCCCACCCTCATCCCAGCTGAGCATGCCTCCCACAACACACACACCGGGCTCGGCCCGTGCCCACCTCTAGGTGAAGGGTGGGAGGAGGTGTCACCTGACTCTTGTGGTCATGGTAGCTGCTCTCTTTGGGGTCTACGCACCCGGGAGGAAGGCCCTCTCCCACCCTCCTTCCCCCTGTGACCCTGATGCCCCCTTAACCCGTCTCCTCTCTGCTCGCCCAGGTGTCCTCACAGACTGTAGAGCCCTCCCCGGCCCCCACCCCTCCCCCCTTGCAACCCCGACCCCAGAGTCCCACCCCAGAGTTGCAGCCCAGACTCTGGGACTTCCTCCCCCAAAGTGTAGCTCCGACCTCTTGCAGCCCCGCCCCCATCCCGCCTCTCCTCCAGCCCCCTCCCCTGCTCTGCAGCCTTGCCCGCATTCCCTCTACCCACCCCGCACCTCCATTCCGCTCTCGGGCTAAGACACCCGCCTCCACCCTCCCTCTCCTGCAACCCCCTCCCCCCCATTCGCTCCTCCCTCTCATGTGAAGCCCCGCCCCATCCCCTCCCCCCCTCCCTGGCAACTAAGCCCCGCCCCAGGCCCTCTCCCCCTCGGCTCTCCCTGGCGGTGAAGCCCCGCCCCATCCCTCCCGCCCCTCCCGGCCAGTGAAGCCCCGCCCGCCCCCTTCCCGCCTCTCCTCCTGCCGTCTCCCAGTCTCCACAGCCCCTCCGACTCGCCGCCCCGCGCCCAGACGCGCAGCCCCTCCCTAGGGCGGCTCACCTTGCCCAGGCGGTAGTAGTAGCTGTGCTCCTTGGGGTCCAGGCGCCGCGGCGGGACGTAGCTGAAGGCGGAGAGCGCCGAGAGGGGCAGCGGCCGGGGCTTGATCCGCAGCGTGGCGGCGGTAATCTCCTCGTCGTCGTCCTCCATGCCACCCCCGTCCAGCGCCCCCGCGGTCGGTCCCGCCCGCCGAGGGCCCGGCGGGCAGCTGGGAGCCCGCGTTCGGCGTCGCCGGGAAACCGCGTCCCTTCGGGGCAGGCCCCTCCCCCTCCCCGCTCCTCCCCGCTTCCGACCCCACCCCTCCTCCTCCCCCACTCCGCTCTTCCCCGGCCCACTTCCCAGCCCCGCTTCTCCGTCCTCAGGCACCCCCAGCCAAGCCCCGGGTGTTTCCTCGCAGGTGCGTCCCTCGAGTCCGAGCTGCAGACGGGGTTCCCGGGTGGGAGACGCCTCTGGGATCAGCGCCTTCCAACCCGCTGACCCCTCCCCGCGCAGCGTCAGACCCCTCACCCAGACCACTCATTTGTGGGGCAGTTTGACCGCGCACCTGCTACGTGCGGGCGTTGGAGGTGCAACCTTGAACCGAGCCGCGGGCGTCCACCTGGAGCTCGCAGTCCGCTGATAGAAGGGAAAAGACCAGTGACTTGAAGAGAATAGAGCAGCGCCGCCCAACAGCGACATAGTGGGAGCCGCACACGTAATTTAAAACTTTCCGGTCCCCTCTGAAAAGGTAAAAAGACACAGGTGAAATGCATTGTAACAATATATTCATTTTACTCGGTGTGTCCAGCACATTGTCACTTTAACACGTGGCCCCAGCCACAGTTCGAGGGCTGCGTGGCCGCATGTGGCTAGTACTTAGGGTGCTGCCAGGGAAGGCGTGAGGCTCCCGGGAATCAAATCCGCGGCCCTGGTTGGAGCGCGAGCGCCCCTCTGCTAACAGGGTCAAGTTGTCTCTAGATCTGCCGGCTGGTTCTGGAGGCCCTTGGCTGAAAGTTCAGGGCGCAGAAACTCGTGATTTCATAAAAGTTAGGAGGGGAAGGGCAACATGATGACAAAAGCTGGGGAAGTACTTTAAGCAGGGTGCCTGGCAAAGGCCAGCCTCCGTGAGGAGGTGATGCTGGAGCAGAACTGCGAGAAGGAGGAGCCAGACTTGTGGAAGTCTTCCAGAAAGTGCCTTCCAAGCAGAGGGAAGGGCAGCTGTGGGGCCCCTGGGGCAGACCAATCTTGATGTGCTCCAAAGGCAGCAAGAAAAGAGGGTGACGGAGTCTCAGAAGGGGATGTGGGAAATAAGCCCATCGACCAGTCAAAGGAGGGCTGTGTAAACTGGGAGCACAGCCAAGGGAGGCCACCCGACACGTTCTTGCCAGAGGGCGTCTGATGGACAGGCAGGCAGCCCGCGGCTACAGCAGACAATATATCTCCTAGCCCGCCAGGCCCTCCCCTGGCTCCTCATTGGCTGAGCACTGCAGAGGTTACAGCCTTACCGGAAGTCGCCTATGCCCCCCGTAAGGCAAAAAGTCTGATTAGAGCAAATGTACATTTCCGGAGGTGACGCAGAGACTTCCAGTCCCTCCTCCCTGTTCTTTGGCGCATGCTCATTGCAAAGCTTGTGAAAATAAGCCCGCAAAGCAGAAAGGGGAAGAACTAGGAAGAGAAGACTTAGGGTTTGGGACTCCGTGGGGGGGGGGGGGGGGGGGGGGGGTTTCGTGCATATTTCTAATACGTTGTAAATGGCACAGCTTTTATTTGGTATTTCTGAAAATGAAGCATCTCCCTTACTTCTCACAGAGGACACTGGAGGAAGTGAAGGAGGACAGGTAGGCAGGGACCAGATGCAGATCTCTCAGGACGCCCTCTACCTTCTGATCCCCCCTCTTAATAGGAATCTCTTGTCTGCAATTCCTTATGCAGGCTGGTGGTTAGAGACCTCTCAGTCCAAGGCACAATGTGGCATCTCTCTGTGAGGTCTACTCGCGTCCCCTGGAAGTCCTCGTGTGCAGGACTTAATGCACCATTCTGTCTCATGGCCCCCAACATGAGGTGTGAGAACCCCGTGTGCCTTCTTTGCCCAAATAGCCATTTCTTTGCTTCACTGGCAGGACAGATGATTTGGGCTGAGTCAGACAAAGGTCAGACACCAGTCTACTTTGTCCCCAGGCTCCAGGGGACATCTCCTGAGAGGTTGACATGTCCTTGGAGCTTGGAGAGAGAGCACTACCATCTCTCCGGTGTATGAAGGGAGAGTGTCTCTCGTCCTTCCCCCATGGGGCAGAGTCCTCATAAAAGGAGCACAAAGAAAAAAAAAAAAGCTCTTATCCATTACCTCTCTCAGTCTCTCCAGCCTCTTTTAAAGATGTGACAGAGGTGGCCAGTTGGTCACGAGACTTTGCACACCTCGCGTAGGTGATCCAGCAACACGGTGTGGAACGTGGGAGTAGCTGACACCAATTAGCTTGAGAAGGCAGCTCACACCGACCCCGCGATAATTTCATCCCCAAATCTTTTTCCAGGGCTCTAGGGATGTGAATCTGTTGCTAGTTTCAGTACGTGACATTTCATTATGCACTGGACTGAGTGCTCAGGGGGGCGAGACGACAGACATACAGCTTTTTCTTCTTTGATGACTCAAGTAGGTCCTCAACAGACGGTTGGCACACAGTAGGTCCCCAACGGATCTTTGGTGACGAGATAAAGTAATAATACAGTTGCCGTAGCTTGGTTCGCTCTAAAGGTAGACGTAGGACATGGGCTTGAATGTTCTAGCTTTATCTGGGAGGTATTCCAGGGGGTATGAATGGAGGAGCAGGAGTGGGAGGAGCAGGAAAGTCAGGAGAAGAATGAATTGTCAGGGGCCGTGGAGCTCTGCCCTGTCCAGAACTTTCTGAGGAGTGTGGAGCAGGTTGTCAGAAGTGCCTTCCAGATCAGTGAACGGTGAACTTGAAGGCAGCGCCTGTTATCCATATCCCACGGTCCATCTGGGTTGAGGCCTGCCCTTGGATCTTTTACTCCTGACCTTGAATGAGCCCTGCCTGGTGCCGCACAGGCTCCCTGCGGGCATCTCCTGAGGGTCCGAGGAGACCTGGAGTTGACAGCAGAAGGCTTGGCGGCATCTATTGAGGTGCGACGCTGTTTCAGGAGGTGAGTCCTAGCCCGAGGAGCGGCCACCACCCTGAGGCTGCAGATCAGGGGCCTAGAGGCAGAGGAAAGAAGAGGTAAGACAGACTTTGCCAGTTTCAGTTACCTCGAGGTTTTAGTTCCTTTAAAAACTTTTTTTCCCCACCCACGAGCCTATTAACGAATTCCAGGTACGAGTGGAATACAAAGTCGGAGAGTTGAAAGTGTTTAAGTCCCTCATGTCTGTAACTTGTACTTGCAAAGTTCTGTGCAGAACGGAAAGGGAAAGGAATGAACAGCCACCCTCGAAGGAAGTGAATTAATAGTTGAAGCGTGCACGCCGCCTACAGGTTAACTATGGGGTGGTGGTGGCGGCGGCGGCGGGCGGGGGGGGGGGATCTGCTCAGCTGGGTGTTGCAGGTGACAGCCTCCTCCTGGATACCCCCCACCCCCAAGTCCCACTCCAGCCGTGGGATTTATGCGGTGCCGGGGCTGACTTTGGGTGCTCTGGCCCAGGCTGAGTGCAGGTGCCCTTGTGACTGTCTGTGCAGCCTGCTGTGCTGAGCCCCCAGGACCTCTGTCGCCTGCAGGGGATGGGGGCAGGTGCACTGGGGGTGGCCTGGGCTTCAGGAACACGGGCGTTCTAGGGCGTGCGGGAAGCACCCAGTCCAGACGTAGCCAGAACCCTGTGCCCTTCCTCCTGACGTCTAGACAGAGGGGATCCAGGGGAAGCCAGGTGGAAAGAACTCTTTCTGTCAACGTGAGGCAGGGAAGGAGAGAGCAAAGAAGGGGCTGTCCTGTCACCTTAGCGTGTTACATGATGTTCACATCCAGCACTGGCTTGAGCACATCTCGCGTGGAATGTTATGTTTATCTGTGAGCCCTCCTAAAACCATCGACCTTTGAGGCCAGAAAGCAGCCCCTAGTTCTCTACGCCGAAGAGGGACCCCAGATGTGGCAGGTTCACTGCGGTGCAGGTGACAAGTGGGTGGTCCTGCGGAAAGGTGTAGGACACACATGGGGAGGAAGTGGCCTGAGGGAACGGTTTTCTCCCGGGGGCTTTCAGACCCGTCAGAGGCATGGCCACAGCCTAGTAAGCACAGAGCCTGATGCTGTATGCAGAGGTTTTAAAACAAGGTTAACAAATAATAATAAATAAAATTAACTCAAATAAGGTTAATATCTCCATTTCAAACTTAAAAGCCTTTACAATTATTTTGTTTTTGAATGTCAGTGTAACTCAAGTGGCTCAACATAACTGGGCTTTAATTCACGGGCTTTAAGACATCTTAAAAATTACTTGGCTTGGGGCGCTTGGGTGGCTCAGTCGGTTAAGCGTCCGACTTCGGCTCAGGTCATGATCTCACGGTCCGTGAGTTCGAGCCCCGCATCGGGCTCTGTGCTGATGGCTCAGAGCCTGGAGCCTTTTTCAGATTCTGTGTCTCCCTCTCTCTCTGACCCTCCCCCGTTCATGCTCTGTCTCTCTCTGTCTCAAAAATAAATAAACGTTAAAAAAAAAATTACGTGGCTTGATGGCTGAGAGTGAAAGGGACGGGTGTAAACACACCCACGTCTGTAGCCAGCTAAGGAGGAGAACTGTGCACCCAGCCACTCTAACGGGCGTCGTGAGGGACGCCTGGGTGTCCCAGTCGCTTGAGCGTCTGACTCTTTTTGGCTCAGGTCACGATCTCACGATTCATGAGATCGAGCCCCGCGTTGGGCTCTGTGCTGACGGAGCGGTACCTGCTTGGGATTCTGTCCCCATCTCTCTGCCTCTTCCCTGCTCGTGCTCACTGCCTTGCTCTCTCTCTGTCCCTCCCCTTTCCATGCTCGCTCTTTCTCTCTCAAAATAAATAAATAAACATTTAAGAAATAAAAAGTAAATACAGAGCATTATGAACTCAAAGGGTTATGAGATGATGCTCCTGCAAGCCCGAGTACCCTGCCCGCACTGGGTTCCAAACCCCTGTCCGTGGGGTCTGGCAGTGGCAATGGCGATGTGACTCCGGCCGTCCCTGCTGTCCTCCACACTCATCACCAGATCACAGTGCGCGTGGCTGGTAGTGTGTGGTGGGACTGGATGAGCCTTCACCTTCCTGGACGCCCCTTCCCTGGTGAAACGCCATGACTGCTGTCAGTGCGCTTAGAGAGCATGTCTGTCGCGAGGTTGTTCCTGGGTGCCTGGCTCATTGCATTGATGGGGGTCCCTGTGGTTGGTCGCTTTGAACATCAGACCCGTGAATCAATACTTTCAGATGTAAATTTAATTTTGGTTTGTTCACCTTGCCGATTTTGGAATAAAAACGAACACGGATTTATACGAGGCCCAAAGTGGACATTTTCTGACACCGACCGCTCTCGCAAGGAGCGGGACCCTGCGGGAACCAGGTTGCACAGAGAGGGCTGACCCTGGGCCTGGGACCGGAAATGGTCTGAGCCTGGGGCATCCTGTTCTTTGGAAGTTTCAAAAACAAACGTGTCAAGTCAAAAAGACGTGCCACGGTGAAGGGTTTCCCGCTGGTCTAAAATGGGGCAACTTAAGCATCAAAAGGATGACCGGGATGGACTGAGGCAGGTCAGTGTACAGATTTCATGACTTCGTAAATTTCCTAAGACAAAAAATCCTCACCAGGCCAACTTTTTACTCTATAAATTGATGCAAGGAAAGTAAAATTTTTTCTTTTGTATGTTTTTTTTCTGTATAAACCTTATGTGAGGGTACACAAATAGTTGATGAGAGAAATCTCTTCTTTGTAGATAAATACAAGCTAATAAGGGGAGAAGGGATGATAGAATTAGGAAATCATCCCCTCCCTCCCTCCCCCCCCAAACACCTAGTGGAATAACGGATCTAGGCAGCAATCACCAAGAGGCGCTAAAACCGTCTGCTGTTGGCAGACGGATGGATCGGGTTGGTAATACAGGAAGTCGCTGGTCAATTTACTAGGTATCTCTAAGAGGGGACAGCAGGGCAGCATATGATACAAAGCAAATGTACCGTCTCTGAAGCAGGCATCCTGAAAAAACTTAAGCAAACTTAAGAATCTAAGCAAAGGGGCGCCTGGGTGGCTCCGTCGGTGAAGTATCCGACTTCGGCTCAGGTCATGATCTCGCGGTTTGTGGGTTCGAGCCCCGCGTCGGGCTCTGCGTTGACAGCTCGGAGCCTGAAGCCTGCTTCAGATTCTGTGTCTCTCCATCTCTCGGCCCCTGCCCTACTCATGCTCTGTGTCTCTCTGTCTCTCAATAATAAATAAATGTTAATTTAAAAAAATTTAAGAAAAAAAGAATCTAAGCAAACCTCTGCCTCTAACGTTTAATTTAACAGAAAATACAGCAATTGGAGGAATAAGTTAGCTTATTAACACCAAATCGATAGTGTGGGGCATTTCACAGGGCAAGTGATCTAATTTCTCCAGTAAATTAATTCCATGATAACTAGGTGAGGGGAGGGGGCAGTTACAGCTAGGGGACTTAAGGCTTAGTAATAGAACATCTAAAAGTAATATGTGACCTTTGTCTGGAGCCTGACTCAAACAAGCCAACAGTTAAGAAATAATTTTGAGACAGCTTAGGAAAGCTAGAATATAGACCAGGTATTAAATGATTGCAGAGAATAATTACTAGTTTGTTAGTTGTAATGATGGTAGATTAGTTAGATAAAAAAAAGTGTTCATGGGTTGTGGATGTATACTTAGGTTTTTAGGAATAAACTATATGATAGCCTGGATTTCTCTATAAGCTTTTCAATAAAAAAAGGAAAAGAAAGGGAATGAATAGATGAAACATGATTGGAAAATTTTGGTAATTTTTCATGCTGAATAAGAAGACTCACATGGATTCATTACATTGTTCTTTCTATGTTTTCTGTTTGTGTGTTCAAAGTTTTCCATCATAAAAGTAAAAAATGGTAGTTATTGGGACGCCTGGGTGGCTCAGTCAGTTAAGCGTCCGACTCTTGATGTTGGCTCAGGTCATGGCCTCACGTTTCATGGGGTCAAGCCCCACATCAGGCTCTTTGCCAACAGTGTGGAACCTGCTTGCCATTCTCTCTCTCTCTCTCTCTCTCTCTCTCTCTCCCTCTCCCTTTCCCTCTCCCTCTCTCTCTGCCCCTCCCCTGCTCATGTGCGGACGCTCTCTCTCTCTCTCTCTCTCTCAAATAAATGAACATTAAAAAAAAAATAGGGTTATTAAGAGAAATTGTTTCTTGCAAATATCAGAGTATGAACTAGATGCCAGGGGATGGGGACAGGAAAGCTTGTTTTCATCTCAAATGGGATTACACATATATTAAGGGAAAATGCCCTAAAAATTTTTTTTAATGTTTATTTTTGAGAGAGCGAGAACGAGCAGGGGAGGGGCAGGGGGGGTGACAGAGAATCTCAAGCAGGCTCTATGCTGACAGCAGAGATGTGGGGCTCGAACCCACAAACTGTGGGATCATGACCTGAGCCAAAGTTGGACACCCAACCGACTGAGCCACCCAGGTGCCCCCAGGGTGAAATGTCTTATGATGGAGTCCCACAGCCAAAGAACACCAACTCGAAGTTAGGCTTACCGACTGTTGAAGCAAGGGAGACTGGTCCCCAGGGGAACCGAAGGGAGGGGTGGCCTGGTGGTCAGAGGATTTGGGGAAGGGTGGGCTGGGGTAAGACTGAATGAAGCTGCACTTGGGGACACTCATGTAGACCAGGTTTGGCTGTAAAAGGGTTGACGTTGGGCCTGACCCGAGAAGCCAACTCAGGATCCTCAAAGGGAAGATAAATGTGGGAGGTGGTGCCCAAACCCGCCTCTGCTGGGGTTCTGTACCAGGTTGGAAATGGAGGCTACGTCTTTGTGTCGAAATCACCCGTGGGATTCTGATATGGCTCAGGATCCTTCAGGCAATAAAGGAATGTTCCGCCCTTGTCGACACGGTTCCAAACAGCAGGTTTTACAGAATGAGGATTTGCGGCCCAGGGTCCTTGATGCTCATTAACAAAAGCGGCTGCCACAGGTTCACGGTGGCGCACAGTCACGTCCCTCCTCCAGAGCATTCCTGACGTGCACCCTGGACGTGCACCCTCGCCACTAGTTGCAACAACGAAGGTGAATTAGGGATGCAACATTAACACATGGCCGGTAACAACGGCCCCCGAGTCTTTCTGAGCATTTACTGCTTTCCAGGGACTGGCCAGACACTTGACAAGGTGTTTCTCATTCCACCATCCTGCACGGAGACTCCTAAGGGTCCGGGCACGTCTCCAGTTTGCGGAAATCTCGGCTTCTGGAGGCTAACTCACCTAGCTGGCCACCACTGAGCCCAGATCCCCTCACTGCACTTGAACACGAAGTCTTCCGGTGGGTGCAGCGTTTTTAGAGGGAACCGAGGGCTTCCTTGCTCTCTCAGAATTCTATCAAAAATACACCGAGTGCTGTTCCTTCCTCTTTTTCCTTCCACCTAACAGACGTTTACCAAGCCTCCACACACACCCGGCCGTGGGAGGGTGGGCAGACAGGGTCCTGGGGCTCCAAGGAGCTGCGACTCCAGCCGGCATCTTCTCGCCAGCGTCCTGTCGACCCTTCACGTTGGGTAGGGTCAGGAGACCTGCATTCCTTCTTTAGAGGAAGGTAAGGAGGGCCACCTGTCACCTCACGCTCCCACAGCTCCTGCCTCCCCGCCCCACGTACACGCCAGCACAGGATCCAGAAATCTCCTTTCAGAAGTGCGCAACCCAATGAATATCCCAAGCTTTGCTGCCCCCTAGAGGTGGGTCTGAAGAATATCACCTTGGTGCTGGTGGGGTGGGGGGGAAGCTTGCAAGTGGACCAATTTTTTACCGGTTTTTGTTTCTTTTTTAAAAATTTCCTTTGCTCTTACTTTTGAAAAGCTACAGCAAGATATTGAAAGATGTCACCAGGGCGCCTGGGTGGCTTGGTCGGCTAAGTGTCCGAATCTTGCATGATCTCAGGTTTCGGGAGTTTGAGTCCTGAGTTGGGCTCTGCATGGACAGAGTAGAGCCTGCTGGGGATTCTGTCTCTCCTTCTCTCTGCCTCTCTCACTCTCTCTCTCTCAAGATAAACTTAAAACAGCAACAACAGGGCGCCTGGGTGGCTCAGTGGGTTACGTGTCCGATTTCAGCTCAGGCCATGATCTCAGTTTGTGAGTTCGAGCCCCGCGTCGGGCTCTGTGCTGACAGCTCAGAGCCCGGAGCCTGCTTCAGATTCCGTGTCTCCCTCTCTCTCTGCTCCTCCCCCTCTCATGCTCTGTCTCTCAAAAATAAACATGAAAAAAATTAACAACAACAAAAGAGATACCATCAATGTACTGTCGCAAGAGATATGAGACTGGATAAGTCATTCCAACAATACTATCACTTTTGCTTCTATGGGTAAACATCACAACTCAGAGGACTGAGGGTTCCGATGATAAGGACTTGGTTTTACAATCTTACAGGATTCGTCAAATTCACTCCACTTGGCGAAACCAGAAATCTTGTATCTACTTATTAGCCTAGATGATCTTCGTTTCAGCATTAAACTTTGCTTTAATTTTTTAAATTATTTTTAAAAAATATTTTATTTCTCATGACCCAAGTCGGGGTGAGATACGGGGTGGCTCCGGTTCTCATTCATCATGCCACGATGTCGCAGAAGCCATTGAAATGATTGCGCCTGAAAACAGCACTAGTCCAGTGGAACCTGAGAAAAAGCATTTCACGGGCGGTGCCCCTCGATCCGCTGATGAGCGATCCAGTGAGTTGCCGGATCCCACAGTACCTGTGAGAGCTAAAGGCACAGAGCTTCTTTGTGAAGCTTTAACGAGTTCTTCCACGGACCAGCAGCCCAAAGCCGACATGTGGCACAACTTCGCAAGAGACATTCTTACCCTCTATTTAAAGAACCTCAAAAAATACAAAACTCGTGTTAGAAGCAAAGTCACCAATCTGAAGAACCCCCCCAAAATTCTCACAACAAATCTTGCTTTCTGGGACCATGTCGCCAAGAGAATTTGCCAAAACGACTGTCCTGGAAATGGCACACGAGGACCTGAAGCAGTTGAGAGCCGCATACACGGAATCTCGCATCCAGGAACACCACTTTCCCCGAGTGGTGGGGGGCGCACAGACAAAATAAAATGCAGAAGCTGTGAGAAGTTCAGTTGCAAGGTCACCGTAATCACCAGAGGAGCACTTTTCCTTCCAGGCTGGGTGCGGAACTCAAATCCAGACGAAGACACGATGACCTCTGTGATCTGTAATGAGTGTGGGGAGCAGTGGTACCACAGCAGGTGGGTGTGCCTGTAATTGCAAATAAATGTTCTCTTCACAAAAAAAAAAAAAAAAAAAAATATTTTAAGTTTATTTTTATTTGAGAGAGAGAGAGCAAGCAGAGGAGGGACAGAGAGAGGGAGAGAGAATCCCAAGCAGTCTCTGCACTGCCAGCAAAGAGTCCAATGTGGGGCTCGAGCTCATGAACCATGAGATCATGACCTGAGCTGAAGTCAAGAGTCCGAAGTTTAACGGACTGAGGCACCCAGGGGCCCCGGAATTAAAATTTGCTTTAAAACCAAGTGTCAGTCAGTCCGGCCTCCTCTGGTGAGACTGCTGGGTGCTTTGTGGCCCTGCCATGCCTGGAATGTTCTCCGCTGCACAGACCCACCTCCCTCTCACCTAGCCTTCAGGTCACAGAACCTCTCACTCCCCAGGCAGGCCTGGGCTGTTCTCCATTCTGAGTCTGCACATCAGAGGGCCAGCGGGCTCCGCACTGTAATCATCTGGTCACTAATTTGCCTCGCTCAATCCCCCCACCCCTCAGGCCTGGGCCCTGTTCCACTTCCTAGGCAGCCGCCTTCAGGGTGCCCCGTGCCAGGGGGAGCACTTTAATAAATGTCTGGTGAACCCACAAAGGGCAGGGAGAGACAAATGAGACTAGGAGGGAACTGTAGAACTGTAGGGGAAGGGGGATCTGATTCTGGTTGGAGGAAGGATGGTCACGATGGGGGAGGAGTTAGACCCACAGCAGAGGTGGAGGAAACAAATTCTAGGCGGTACTTTTTCTCCATAGCGTTTAGAGCAGACCGTGCCCACGTGTTTGTGTGGCTGTTCGTGACCCTCTTCTCCCACCACATCTCAGGCTGTTTCACGCCCAAGGATGAGTCACGGGGAGAGGCGAGCAGGGCAGCGGGACTGGCCTGGAGGCCGGGGAGGGAGCCGCAAGGTCGAGTGGGCACAGGACCGGGCAGCCTCCAGGCACCTGTCCCTGCCCCGGCTTTGCCGCTGTGGTTTTCCTTCTCTGCAGTCAGAGGCACGCACTCCACCGGCTGCAGACTGTGGGCTGACTCTGCTCTGGGTACTTTTCCAAGTGGCTTATGTATTTTAACTAATTCTCATTTCGACCTGTTGTGGGTTGAATCCTGAAGCCGATCCCAATGCCTGTGAATATGGCCTTATTTGGAAACAGGGTCTTCCCAGAGTCAGTCAAGAGGAGATGAGGTCGTTAGGGTGGGCCCCAATCCCATATGGCTTGAGTCCTTGGAAAAAGGGGAATTTGGGCACAGAAATGCATACACAGGGAGACGACCAAGTATAGACAGACACACACACATACACACACACGCGCGCGCGCGCACAAGGACAACAGCCATGTGAACACGGAGACAGACTGGACTGACCTTGCCGCACACCAGGGAAGCCTAAGCCTCCAGAAGCCGGAAGAAGCAAGGACAGACCCTCCCCTGGGGCCCGCCCAAGGGGCACAGCCCTGCCGACACAGTGATTGCGGACTCCAGGGCCCCAGAGCCATGAGAAAATAAACTTGTGTTGTGTGGCACTTAGTTGTGGCCGCCCTAGGAAACTTTTCAGAAGCCCTTCGTTACTGATGAGGATTCGGGTGGAACGGAGGCCCAAGGCCATCAGGCAGCAAGAGGAAAAGCTGGAACTCAAACCCGGGCTGGATTCTTTGCGGCTGTGCTCTTACTGCTTCTCAAGACCAGACTCAAATCTTCACCTGTCGCTTGTGATGCCTGACAGGGGTGGGACGCTCAAGCCGGCTGAGCTGGCCCGTAACCTACGAGTGGGAACCACACCCGACTCAGAAGGCCAGGGACCCACAGGAGTGTGGGCTGCAGTGCTCAGCACGGGTGCACGGTCTGAGCACGGGATAGCAGCGGCTCCCTGTCCGAGCTCTCTCTGCTCCACCAGCCGGCCTCCATGTCCTCTTTTCCCCCAACACTTTAACCTGACCCCAGTGGGACAGGACGGGACAGGAGGAGGACGCATCTGCACTCAATGGGAGACGACACGATTGATTCCAGACTCAAAATTCAGAAGCTTCTCCCTCCAATCAAATGCCCCTCCTGAAACCCTGCCTAAAGAAGTGATCTTTGGGGCGCCTGGGTGGCTCGGTTGGTTAAGGGTCAGACTTCGGCTCAGGTCATGATCTCGAGTTTCATGTGTTCGAGCCCCGCGTCGGGCTCTGTGCTGACAGCTCGGAGCCTGGAGCCTGCTTCGGATTCTGTGTCTCCCCCTCTCTCTGCCCCTCCCCTGCTTGTTCTCTCTGTCTCTCAAAAATTGAATAAATGTTAAAAAAAATTTTTTTTAAAGAAATGACCTTTTATGTCTTTATCCCTTAAAAAGAACCAAACGGCTCCCATTCCAATGGAAACCATTTTCTTCATAACTACAGGGTTATTTCTGCATAATTCTGTAATTACATATGTTATATCCATAATCCTCTTTTTCATTATTCCTTCTCTTACCACGAGACTGCCTCTAACAAAGGAACAGGAGACAAACTTTCGTCCTTATATTTGTTACAAGTGTTAATAAAGATCTTGAAAGAAAATATTTTCAGTTAGCGGCTATTGCAAAACAAAGATTTAAAAATAAGCACACCTGGGATGCCTGGGCAACTCAGTCAGTTGAGCGTCAGCGTCTTGATTTTGGCTCAGGTCATGATCCCAGGGTCACGGGGTAGAGCCCGGAGTCGGGCTTCATGCTGAGTGTGGAGCCTGCCTGGGATTCTCTCTCCCACTGCCCCTTACCCCTTCCTGCACGCACACACACACGCCCCCTCTAAAATACAAAACAAAAATAATACTCATTACATTTCTTTTTTTTTTTTAATTTTTTTTTTTAACATTTACTTATTTTTGAGACAGAGAGAGACAGAGCATGAATGGGGGAGGGGCAGAGAGAGAGGGAGACACAGAATCGGAAGCAGGCTCCAGGCTCCGGGCCATCAGCCCAGAGCCCGACGCGGGGCTCGAACCCACAGACCGTGAGATCGTGACCTGGCTGAAGTCGGACGCCTAACCGACTGAGCCACCCAGGCGCCCCTCATTACATTTCTTTATTGTACTTGATCAGTTACTTTGTATATAAAAGTATAATACTAGTGTTAAATAAAAATAAAAATAAAAATTTATTTTAAATTTACCACTGGTAAGTGTATACACGGTATAAGGAAAACCACAGACCCTTTCCGGATCACGGCCAACTCACAACTTCCATCCTTTTACATCCTTCTTTGTACTGAGTCCCAAGAAAACACAAGTTGGTTCACTGAGTCCTGAAGCCAGTATTCCTCCTTGTCACCAACGAATGCCCACGTTGTGAGGAAATAGTTTTCTCTGCAAATATTCCACCAATTCAACTCTTGATTTTAGCATCTCAATCTCATAATAGGGGATCTGTAAAGGGAGGGAAATAGAATACATCACACAATCCGTCGTGTTCTGAAGTCGCCCTGGTGTTTCGGTGCCTCGAACCCTCCGCCACGGCTCCTGGAGGGCAGAGCTCACGGCTGCTCGGCGGGTCTCCCCAGTGCTTGCGAGGGTGCCCGGCACCCAGTGCGACTCAGCAAACGAGCCGCAGAACATGCAGAGAGAACGGGCGTCTCGCGTGGAGAGAGGCTCACATTTCGGGTCAGGGTGGAAGGGGAGCCCGAGCCAGAATCTGGACGTGCAGAGTGGCGAGACCAGTCCTCTGCGGGAAGCAGCGGGGCCAAAGGGAGAGAGGCAGGAGAGCGGAGGGGGGCAGGGGTGCGAAAGAGACCGCTGAGCACGGGCCGACCGTGGGGGGTCTTGGATGCCCAGATGCAGATGGGTTTCCACTTCATCTCGTAAGCAGTAAAGGAACAGTAAAGGTTTCTCAACACACACAGGCATGTCAGTTTCAGGAGCGTTAATCTGGGGATGTAGGTAAACTATGCAGTGGAAAAAAGTAAGCAGACGGGACAGCAGAGAGCAGACCAGCAGACTGGGAACACACAGTCCAGGAAGCTCCGTGAACATTCGCTGCTGACTCCGCACAGACCGCCTCGCTAAGAGATCGACAAGACAAACACAAATAAGGGCTGAAGCTTAAAAGTATGATGATGATTCATTCAATCAGAGGGACATTAAAGCAAAACGGGTGCTCTAATAATTCAGTAATCCTAGAAGCAGAGGTTAGTATAGCTTAGAAAGGGTATACGGATGCCGCACTTGAGAAAACTGTGGGTCTGAATATTCTGTATTTCAAAATATAAATACAGGGATTTTTTTTTTTAACTGGGAAAATAATGCTCAAAGTTGGCCTTTAAACTAGATGTAAGATGCGTGGTCACTGGGCTGGCAGACCACCTAGCCCTCTGGAGAAAACACATCTAAATTAGAAGTTGCTTTGGGGGAGAAGAAAACAGGTGAATTCCTACCTGAACAACCTGATAACCAAGCAGGCGCAGGTGTCTCTGTTTAATAGCTTCCTTTCCCAGTAAGTGTCTGCTATTCAGAGAAAATCTTTTTGGATCATCAATGCATAGTGCTAACCTGAAAAATCGGATGGAGAAACTTAGTTCTTAAAACAATCCAAAATATTTATACATTTTTCGTGGAAAGAGTTTATTTGGGACTCGGCTATTCCTGTGTGTCAATGTTATTTTCAAATAAATTATGAGTGTGCCATTCTTTAATCTGCTGAGAAAGCAATCTTATTAATATTAATGTTTCTGTTACAAGGAATTTCCAAAATTGGGATGCTGTTCAGTAGTGTCTTTACTTCTAGAAACATGTCTATTTTCCCACCATGTTTTTAATGCTTTATTTATTTATTTGGGGGGGGGGGGCGGGACAGAGAGAGAGGGAGAGAGAGAGACAGTCCCAAATAGGCTCTGCACTGACAGCAAAGAGCTCAGTGTGGGGCTTGAACCCAGGAAGTGTGAGATCATGACCTGAGCCAAAATCAAGAGTCGGATACTTAACCCACTGAGCCACTCCTGTTTTCCCACCTTCTTAAGAAAATACCACCGAGGGGCGCCTGGGTGGCTCAGTCGGTTGAGTGTCCGACTTTGGCTCAGTTCATGATATGCGGTGAGTCTGAGCCCGCGTTGGGCTCTGTGCTGACAGCTCAGAGCCTGGAGCCTGCTTCAGATTCTGTGTCTCCCTCTCTCTCTGCCCCTCCCCTGCTCATGCCCTGTCTCTCTGTCAAAAGTAATGAACATTAAAAAAAAAAAAACCATCGATTATTAATCCCGACAAGTTTTGTAACATAAAAACCGCACCAGCTTTCTTTACCTTTTATGCACATCTTCATCAATCGTAAATGGCAATACTAATCCTTCTTCGTCTAATTTAATTTCCACATCTGGTGAGAGAAGAAAGGAAACATTCTCCGTGTGATACCCTCACAAACACTACGTTCCTTTCCTCCTCCTCCTTCTGTTCTGAATTCTCCCACACTGCAATTTACCAGCTGCGCTGGAGGCTGCAAAGAAATGACCACACCAGACCATGGTGAGAATTTTAATGTAACCAGCTCTACCATCAACCAAGTCAGCCTTAATTTCAGAAGGCTCAGCCACTAAATCAAGGTGTCGGGTGTGATAAGAACTGCACGTACTTCCTCTTTCTCCTTGAGGTGAGTATTGGGAACCCTTCACCCCAGACAGGAAGCAAAGCCAGACTGTAGCCTATACAAGTCGCCACTTTCATCACGGAATCTCCCAGAGTCTCCAGGGTAGGCAAAGCCTCCTGCACCCCACTCTGTGGTCGCTGGGCACGGCAGACCCCCACTTCCTCCCCTCTGATGTCCTGCTATTCTCTTTGTGAAAAGAGCTCCTAAAGGAGGAGGAAAGTGAGCTACGACGTCCTGAAGCCTATAAAACACTACCTCCTCGGAGCTGATTTTCTTGTAGTCATTCATTTAAAACACTGTTAAGGGCAGAAGGACGTGAACTCTCCCGTCAGCCCCACCCAACAGAACTTTCCGCCGTGATCACATGTTTGCGCCTTTGCTGTTCCAGCATGCCTGCCACCAGCCACCTGTGGTTCTGAGCCCTTGACATGTGGCCAGGGCAACCAAGGAACTGAACTTTGGATGGTTTTTAAACTTCAACTAACGTAAATTTAAGTAGTCACAGGTACTCCTGGCTAGGGCGTCGGACAGCACTGACCTA
This sequence comes from Lynx canadensis, assembly GCF_007474595.2. Lineage (NCBI taxonomy): Eukaryota > Metazoa > Chordata > Mammalia > Carnivora > Felidae > Lynx > Lynx canadensis. The sequence continues at coordinate 234,115,293 of NC_044303.2, read as the reverse complement.
GAGTGGCACAGCAATTATACTGGCTAATGATTACCCAGCACTTACTATGCTCCGGGTATCACTCAACTTAGTGCTTAAGCAAGTCTGGGTCACTATTCTTCGTACTCTCATTTTACAGAAAAGGAGCACGCGGAAAAAGATTACTCTGCCCAAAGACATTCCCCTACCACGTGGCTAACAGGTGGGACTCCCCCCACGCATCTGGACTCCACGGCCCTACTGCTCACCCACGGTTCCAATTTGCCTTCGGGGAAGGGCCAACTCCGTTTTATATTTCCTGACCTTCCAGTGGCTGCGAAGTCTTGCATATTCCCAAAGAGGACAGCAAGTCGAGCCTTGTAAACAGAGACTCCCAAGTACTTACCTATTGTATAACAATAGGGCGTTAACACTTTTGAAGCAAAATACATTCTTGCGCCCAGAAGGTCAATCAGTCCAATCCTCACAGATTTGTAAAGCTGAAAATCCACAGGCGTCTCCAGAGAACAGCACGGAGTAAGAAATGACCTCACTTGATATTTAGGAAGAAGTTTCCGACCCTGAAAATTGTATGTTTAAACATGAGAAAGGAAGATACGATCCAAAACCAGAAAATAAAACAAGGTTACCTGCGAATAAGTCTGATCAATATTACTCTATAAGCAGGATACTTTTCCAGATTAACGACAAATACCTTCCTCAAAATGACAACAGAAAAATATTCTTGCGATAGCTCAAATCCAATAGTTCGATAGATCTTTTAAATGTGTGGGTTTTTTTTTAACATTTATTTATTTTTGAGAGACAGAGACAGAGCATGAGGGAGGAGGGGCAGACAGAGAGAGGGAGACACAGAATCCAAAGCAGGCTCCAGGCTCCGAACTGTCAGCACAGAGCCCGATGTGGGGCTCGAACTCATGAACCATGAGATCATGACCTGAGCCGAAGTTGGACGCTTAACCAACTGAGCCACCCAGGCGCTCCTAAATGTGTTTTTTTTTTTTTTTAATTTTTTTTTTCAACGTTTTTTATTTATTTTTGGGACAGAGAGAGACAGAGCATGAACGGGGGAGGGGCAGAGAGAGAGGGAGACACAGAATCGGAAACAGGCTCCAGGCTCTGAGCCATCAGCCCAGAGCCCGACGCGGGGCTCGAACTCACGGACCGCGAGATCGTGACCTGGCTGAAGTCGGACGCTTAACCGACTGCGCCACCCAGGCGCCCCTAAATGTGTTTTAAAAGTAGTCCGTGGTCATAGAAAGAAAGAAAGGAAGGAAGAGAGGGAGGGAGGAAGGGAGGAAACAACAGTGCTCTTGCAGCTCAAGAAACATCTCTTTGGAACTCTTAGAATTGCTTTAAGGGCCTTAAGGACACTCATGTTTTTAACAGAGGACAATGTGATAAGGGTGACATTTCAATTTACCAGGAGAAGGAGAGCTACGTAATAAATGGTACAGCCGGTAATCCATCCAGAAAATAACCAAGTGAAAGTTCTAGCACATGTTGAGGACTGCCATAAATTCCAGGTGGGTTAAAGTGCTATAAATACAGTAAGGGAAAGGAGCATTTTTAAAAATTTAGTAAAATATGTGTATTACCTTAGGAGTGGTAAAATATTCTAGAGAGGAAACCCAGAAACCATAAAAGATGGACACATTTGACTATAGACAACTTGAAAATTTCTGTAGAGCAAATAGAGATCATAAACAATATTAAGCTACAAGCCCCCCTCCCCCAAATGAAGAACAAAAACTAGGACCAAGTATGTGCAACATACATAGGAGCTAATATCTCTATCTCACAATGTGTTCTAGGACAAAAAAAAAAAAAAAAAAAGGAGAAAGAAAAAAAAGACAACCAGTAGGAATCTGAGTCAGGAGGTAATGAGGTAATTCACAGCAAATCGAACAATAAGCATTGTGAAAATATGCTCAGCTCGTTAAGATGCAATTTAAACATGTGAGACGGTACTTTTCCACGGAGTCAAATGACAATGATTCAAGGGACTAACCACGCTTGGCAACAGAAACGATAGGTAAAGGGACATCTCCAACTATCGGGGGAAACACATCTGCCAGTAGTCCAGAATCTAGTCCGCAGTCTAGTCTCTGGATTGAAACACAAAAAGAATGCACTTAATCTTCATGCATTGCCCTCGAGGAACGTCCATGGTAGACTGGGCATATTAGAGCCAACAGTCCTCGGAAGAGCCCCGTTCCAAGGAAAGAGAGAAACAGGAGTGTTCATGTATTTGTGCACCTTTGTACATAAAACTGCTAACACCACTCCTTCAGGGATGGAAGGAAGCTGAGGTAAGTAGCATTTACTTTTATATGCCTTACTACTGTTAAAGCTGTTTTGTTTTTTTAAGTAGGGTCCACGCCCAACATGGGGCTTGAACTCACAACCCTGAGATCAAGAGTCCTATGCTCTACTGACTGAGCCAGTCAGGAGTCCCTGTTGAAGCTGTTTTAAAGAAGAAAATAGGAGTGCCTTTCCATTCTTCCTTCTTAATCTGAAATGAGCTGCTTTTTTTGTTGTTGTTGTTTTGTTTTTTAATGTTTAGTTTGAGAGAGAGAGAGCCTGTGCTCATGAGCAGTAATGGGGTGGAGAGAGAGAATCCCAAGCAGGTTTCACGCTGTCAGCGCAGAGCCCGATAATGTGGGGCTCGAACTCACAAACTGGGAGATCATGACCTGAACCAAAATCAAGAGTCGGATGCTCAACCGACTGAGCCACCCAGGCGCCCTGAAAATGAGCTAGTCTTAAATGTGATTCAGTCAAGGGAGGGATGAGCAAGTCTGGAGAGGCCATGTGTGATCTTAACCAAGGTGCTGGATTAAGTTACAAGAACGAATCTCTGGGGTACTAGACAGGAAGCACCAACTCCACCTATCAGGTGAGAGTGAAACTTCTGGCTTGGCGTAGAAATGTACTTGAAACAGTTTAGGATTTGCTCAGGCCTAACCGAACGAGGGATTCACATTTACTATCTAACAGCTGTGGGGAGTGCAAGCCCTTCAAGGCCCTCAGAGCGCATCCAGGACGCTCTGACTCATGTGCCGGCAGCACCCCACAGAACCTTCCAAGAAACCTTACGCAACTGGAAATGGGTACTTCCAACACAAGAGAACAGGTATGGGGCCAATTTAGCAAAGAGAAGGCTACCTAGTGGGAAAGTAAGTTGGAGTGAATGAAAGCTCTGCTTTCTGATGAGGTTACTGAGACAGATCAAAAGAGGAAAAACTTAAAAGATGGGGAGGGAGACACAAAAGAAAGCCGCCCCCACAGGGAAATAAGGTTAAGAGGACCCCTGCTTTTACCTTATAGAAAGGACATTCTAGCACTGAGGTTAGGAACAGTTGGGTCAGCTGTGCGAGGCTCAGTCTGTCCACGGACGATTCTTCCCCTGAAACGAGAAGCATTCCAGTTGTAGGTAAGTTTGATTTTGGTTTGTGAAGGAACATCACGAGTGGACGATGTACACTAATCACTCTGGAAGTAACGTACTATTAAATGGCACTCGGGAGGGGCATCTGGGTGGCTCAGTCCGTTGAGCGTCGGCTCAGGTCATGATCTCGCGGTCTGTGGGTTCGAGCCTGCATCGGGCTCTGTGCTGACGGCTCGGAGCCTGGAGCCTGCTTCGGATTCTGTGCCTCCCTCTCTCTCTGCCCCTCCCTGACTCATGCTCTGTCTCTCTCTGTTTCAGAAATAAACATTAAACAAATTTTTTTTTAAATAAAATAAATGGCACTCGGGGAAGAACTTGTCAGAGTTAACCATGCCTTCTGGCTTGCCATCAAATGCCATCTCATTTAAACTTTTTTAAGTTTTATTTGAGAGAAAGAGAGAGAGCATGAGAAGGGGAGGGGCAGAGAGAGGGAGACACAGAATCCAAAGCAGGCTCCAGGCTCTGAGCTGTCAGCACAGAGCCCGATGCGGGGTTCGAACTCACAAACTGTGAGATCATGACCTCAGGCGAAGTTAACAGTCGGATGCTCAACTGAATGAGCTCCCCAGGTACCCCAATGCTATCTCATTTGAACTTCTGAGGGATTCAAGCTATAATGAAAAGTCAACAGATATGTTAAAATTAGTGAGAATTTCCTTTAGCAGTGGAGACAGACATCTGATGTTATTTGGGTGGCCTTGAAGATGACCCACACCCTTTCTGAACAGGGGAGTCTACAGTTGCTGTTGTGGCTTCTGACATATTGGCATGACTATCACCAATGCCACACCATGTCCCCGCGAGACTCAGTTCAGCAGTCTGTGCACCCGGAATGGGTTTCTCTGTGCAGTGCTCCATCATTCTTTAACTCCGTATTTACACTGGCATCTGAAACTTCACATATCTTCTTTAGGTTATTATGGAAGAGAAATCAAAGGCACCGCACGGCTCAGGCTAAGAGGTAGATGTGCGACTTGAAAACATCACGCACGCATTCAAGGGTTAATTTTTCCACTCTCCAAGTTATAACCAACTCACCTTGCAGCTGCTGAAGAAAATAAGGGCTGAATATTTTTGCCATAAAGTTGACCGGATGGCATTCGATGAGTGAACACGAATGGAGAATTTTCAATAACGTTTTGGGTGGAAAATAATCGAAACGAGCGAGTAACAGGTTTTCTAGCTTTCTAAATAAAGCAGAGGCGTTCGGTGGCAAATAATTGAGTTTTCCAAACGGTTCAATTAACTCGGAAACCTGACGAGGTGAAAATTTCTCTGACTGGCCAACAAAAGTTTCCGCCACTGCATCGAAGATGGGTTTTGAAAGAATCTGTTTCCTACCGCAGTACTCCATGACTGTGCTGATGACCTCAGGATCCAAAGTGAGACACAGTGAGGCCACATGTCGCTCCAGGGCTGTTGTAAAAAATCGGTCATTGTGCCCAAAGTATATGAAAGCCTCCAGGACTTTTCTGAGCTCTTCATGAGTAAAATGAGGGATATGCCTCACAGCGTATTTTCCCAATTTTATAACCAGAGGAAGTGCTTGAGTTTGATCAAGAGCCACTAGGGCAGTGAGCATTTGACTCATCAGCGTAGGACTCAAGTTGGAAACGACCGACAGGGAAAAGCTGTTTATCTTGTTTAGAAACGCTTGGTGTCGGTCCACTTTTTCAGCACATGCCTGCAGTATTCTATAAAGGGCCACGATATCCTCAGGGGCAAATGTTTCCAATTTTTCCCCTTGCAGTTGATATATAATCAGTTCTAGTGTCTCACCACCTGGACCCTGCAGTCTAATCAGACTTTCCCCAAGGATACAGAGACTGCGGACTTCCAGGCCACCTCTGTTGACACGATGGCGGCTTTCTGCCACCAGGTTTAGTAACAAGTTACTCTGAGGGCCCACGTACAACAGACTCAGAGCTTGCAAAGCAGTCACCAAAGCAGTGTCCGACAGACTCGGGGATTCCTGCTCAAACCGAACGCATAAAGCTTGAAAGACACCATTCTCTAGTATTCCTTTTGGCAGCTTGTGATTGCCATCTTTTTTTTCCACTTCACAGATCCGTTGCAAGGCTCCTGCTGCCAGGCTATCAGGCAAAGGTTGCAGAGTGCCTATAAAATGTAACACGTCTTCGGAGGAATCCAAGTCGTTGAGTCTCCTGTAAAACATCTGTTCATCCAGGCTTTTAGGATTTTGTTCAGGCCCAGCCCAATCATGTGCTTGAGAGAACACTGGCTCACCAAGTGGATGCAGGGCGTCTCCGTTTTCCGAATGGAACTTTTTACAACAGGCATGATGGAACCTGACCCTGCAAGGCTCGGGTTGTAGTGAAGGGAACCACGGACACAGACGCTCCTTGACCATCTTGCGAACATGGTTTACGGGGTGATTTTTCAGAGCGGCCAGCGCTCCATGTATCCGAAAATCGGATAAATGGTAAAGGTTCCTCCGCAAGGTAATCAAAGCCATGCCATCAGATTCTCAACTCCTCTTGACTTCTAACTAAAGAAAATAAAGAAAACACGGTCAAACATACTGAGAACGTGACTCGCTCAACAACATGAATGCTTCTGAAACTGAGGATGAGTACTCACAAGAAACGACACACACAAGTTTCCCTCTGCAACACAAGCACCCCGAGATCAGTCGCAGCATCCCACAGCTTAGAAACGTGGCTGGCACCCAAGGATGATAATCGCTATGGTTTCTATGCACTGTTGTGCCCCCTAGAGCTTAGCCCTCAGCTCAATGAATGAAGTACTTCTGGTGTCATTTTATAGTCGAGGAAACTGATGCCCTCGGTTTTCTGTCCAGCTTCCAAGCTGGACACAGTAAGTGGCGGTGCTGGGATTCCCCTCGGGCAGTCCAGATCCGAAACACGCCTCCTACATGTTAACGTGTTGGGTCGATGGAAGGCACTGCGTTTGGTTAACCTGACTCAAAAGGAGCAACGGGTTAAAATGGCCAAAATTCGTATAGGTCCACGCAAAGCAAAGGTCAAAACCACGTTTAAGAAGCCCTGAGGCGTTGGTTTCTGCTCGGAGTAAAGACCTGGCCAGTGGAAAGGAAGGAAAGGATCTAGCTTGGCAAAGAGGGAAAATGTAGGATTTAAAAGAAGATAAAGGAGGCGGGCGTGTAAAGGAAGAAGGTGGGCGGTCCGTCCAGATCTAAACACCCCGTGTGAGATTTGGGAACAGGAGTGCGGGCGCCAGAGAGGACGGGGCGCCCCGGAGACCCGGTCCTCCTTGGAATGAAAGGAACCCACGCGCCGGGCGCCCCAAACCCGACGTCTAGGGACCTTCGATAAAGCACCGGGAGGAAGGCGGCGGCGGCTGGAGAGCAGCGGAGGGGCCCGGGCAGTACCGACAGCTCAGCTATGCCGCGGGCCCATGCACGCCGGGCCGGGACACCTACCACGCTGGGACATCTACTGCGCTCACACCGCGGGAGGTCTTGCAGCGGCGAGGACCCTGGAGCCTCGTGGGCCTCCGTACGCGCCTTCCCAAGCGCCGGGCAGCGGGCGCATGCGCGGGGGCGGAGGCCACGCCCCGCGTCCGGAGCGCTGTGACTGGCACAGTTCCTTCCCGAGCTCATTGGTCCCCGGCGCTGACAAGAGTGCGCAGGTGCCCGCTCTCCCCGTGGGTCTCCGGCCGGTCACCCTTAGGTGAGCGCCTGGCGGTGGCTGTTTCCTAAGTGAGCAACCCGTCCTGCTCGAGCCTGGGGGACGCGCCCCAGGGTGGGCAAGGGCAGCGGCTTCTGCGCCCCCACGTCCCTCCCCCGGCCGGGCTGGGCGCTCGCGGGTCGGTCAGGAGCTCGGCCCCGCAGGGCAGAGAGCGGAAGGCGGGCTGCCCGGAGGCCGGTGCTCGGGACACTGCGGCCGCCTTCCGGGAGCCGGCCCCACGTGGCGGCGTTGACCCACGGCGTGGGTCCCTCCCGTGGGCGTCTCTGTTCCGAACACTTCTCTAGGCTGGGGGCGAGGGGACTCGAGAATGTTTGGAGCACAGCCCCGGGCGGCAGGCGGGGTCTGGCTCCCTTGCTGCTGCTGCGCCTGTGGTTGCCGGGGATCCGCCTCTGAGAAACGCGGGGCCGCGGCACCTGCTTTGTAAGTGTTGGTGGACCCGAGAGGTTCATCCTCTGCAGCGCCTGGGGCTGTGCCTGGCGCCTAGGAAGTGCTCGAGGGCCCAAGCTATAGTGATAAGCGGTGACAATTTCCATCTCTCTCGCTGCATTCCCACAGTTCTCACCGAGTCCAAATGTGTATTATCCTTACTGTACTTATGCGTTCATTCGTTCAATGTATCGAGCACCTGCTCTGTACCAGGCTGTGTTCCCTATGGACATTCCATGATTCTAAACAGCCCATGATTCTAGACATGTTATCTAACCCAATTCTTTTCATGTCTTTCGTGGCTTAATTTATCCTTGGATGTAACTGGTCAGAGGAGCATAAACCTGCTGATGGTTCATTCTGGAAGAGCCAAGATTTGATTTGGTGACATCTGTCCCCACAAGTTAACAATTCCCCAGTTTTAGATACTGGATGAGCCTGTGAGTGTTCCTTATTTTACTCTTGGTTTTCTTTTCCAGGAAAACATATAAACTAGCTTGAGTGGATTGGAAATATTTTCTCTTTGTACATATGTAAGTGTATCTACCTGTGCACCCACATATGTTTGATATTGAATTAAACCATAAAGCAGAGTATGTAGATTAACTTCAGTACTTTGATCGGTTTATTCGGCGTTAGGATCATGTAGGAACAGAATCCTCAACTTTCATTGGAATTTTATTTTTAATTTTTTTTTTTTAACGTTTGTTTATTTTTGAGAGCACGGCAGAGACAGAGAGGGAGACAGAATCTGAAACGGGCTCCAGGCTCCGAGCCATCAGCACAGAGCCCAGCCTTGGGCACGGTGAGATCGTGACCTGAGCTGAAGTCAGATACTTAACCGACTGAGCCACCTAGGCGACCCTTTACATTTTTTTAAAATAAAAATATCTAAGACGTAGTGAACACTGCCGTGTCTCAGCTGTTGTTCAAGTCTTTGCAGCTAGCACGTCTTTGTCAGGTGGGTACAATTGTCCCCATTGTAAGGGTGAGGGAGCTGAGGCACAGATCAGTTGAAAAGCTTGCCTGAAGTTCTCTCGTTTTGAATGATGGACCCTGGACCCTGGATTCAAGCCCAAGTAGCCTGACCCCAGAAACTGGTTTCCGAGCCTTGAACTTAAAGCTTCACTCGTGGTTAAATGAATTCTCTCTTTTTAAGACTCACTGAGAATTAATGCTAACAGATCTAGAGAAGTCTCTTTCGTATGTGTGGATATTGGTGGAGACTTAAAAAAGATTGTGAGGGAGAATTAATGCCTGTGGTGTACTACTTAATTAAAAAGAAAATCCCTTTTCTCTGTTTTTGTTCTTTTTTTTTTTCTTTTTTCAGTGTAATTGTTACAGGTGAAGCATATGCCTCAAAGTGATGAGGAGGTTTTTGCTGCTCTATGCTACGCAGCAGGGACAAGCAAAGGCCATAGCAGAGGAGATCTGTGAAAAAGCATTTGTGCATGGATTTTCTGCAGATCTTCACTGTATCAGTGAGTCAGATAAGGTAAGTGGTTTCTCATGTGGTTTTTATCGTGTGTTTTGTGCCTGCAGTATTTTGGTTGGGAAGGAATGTTAAACAGCAAAGCAAGGTGCTGAATGCCACCATAATCCTTTTCTCCCTCACCACATTCAGAAATTTATTTTATCAACTGTGTTGTAAGATTTCTGCCATTTTTTTTAAGCATATAAGTGTATGTTTGAATTAGACTAAACTGTCCCCCAAATCGAAGCAAGTAACTATTAACCTTAAGCAGAAGTCGTAATGCTTGCCTTGGTTTTCTTGGTTCTTGGGGTGGCTTTGCCAACAAATGAGACGTGTTTGCGTGCACGTGTGTGCTTTCCAACTCAAGTCCCATGTCTCAAAATAAAGACTTGGCATTCATGTCAGAGTTCCTGCAAATGAAGGGCCATGGAATTTTTTTCAAGTTTATTTATTTTTGGGAAAGAGCAAGTCATGGGCTCGTGCACAAAGCCAGTGGCGGTGGGGAGGTGTGTGGAGCGGGGGAGGGCAGAGAGAGAGACAGAGACACAGAATCCGAAGCAGCTCCAGGCTTCGAGCTGTCAGCGCAGAGCCTCTGCGGGACTCGAACTCACTAACAGCGAGATCATGACCTGAGCTGAAGTTGGATGCTCAACCGACTGAGCCGCCCAGGCGCCCCAAGGACCATGTAATTGTTCTGTGGAATAAAACTTAAAGTCGAAGTGGAAGGATCTAGAGAAGATTTGGCTTCTTTAGGTCAAGGACTGCTTATTTTTATGTTCAGTCTCTGCAGAAGTTCATACTTTAGGTTATGTGAGATCATAACACATGTATATTCTTCTCTCAGTTTGTGGGATTGAGTCCTGCAGTTTTACTGTTTTTTAAAAATTTTTTTTTTCAACGTTTATTTATTTTTGGGACAGAGAGAGACAGAGCATGAACGGGGGAGGGGCAGAGAGAGAGGGAGACACAGAATCGGAAACAGGCTCCAGGCTCCGAGCCATCAGCCCAGAGCCTGACGCGGGGCTCGAACTCACGGACCGCGAGATCGTGACCTGGCTGAAGTCGGACGCTTAACCGACTGCGCCACCCAGGCGCCCCCAGTTTTACTGTTTTATATAGTCCGGTTCATAGCTTTTTATACCAGCACAAGATGATGTACCAGCCACTCATGAGTGAAATTTAGCTTAGTATTTTAAAAGTTACCCTGCCGGTACGCTCAAGTTCATAAGCTCCTCTGTCCTTTCCCACATCTCTGGTTCAGAAGACTAGGCTGTCGGCAGCACACTTGAATTATAAACTCTGCTCATAGGAGAGCCACCTGGTTCCTTCATGTGTGAGGGCCAAGGTGAGCCAGCAGGGAGCATCCTGGAGGACACCGCCAATCGGCAGGTTCTGTAATCCTGTGGTTACTTCAGAGCTGGCGTAGCGGATGCCACATGATAGAATAGGAACAAAAACAGAGTTGTCCGCACCGTGTAACTGGCCCGGATTTGGCCCCTAGGGTCGCCTCACCACCCAAATCAGCGGCTACTTGAAAATTCGGTGAGTGTTGTAGTGCCTTGTTGGTCACGTGTGCGGTCCCAGCTGATTGACTTCTCCAGCTGTTCCTGATCCAAGTTCAAACAGATAGCTTTGTACTTCCTAGGTCGTGGTCGTCCTTTTCAAGGTGGAGTTACTTTAACAGACTGTAGAAGTTTAATACACAATTTGCGCCGCATCCTGTAAGCATTGAATCACCTGGAAAAACGTTAGCTCAGATCCTTGTGTCCGCCTGAGAAATAAGTGAATTCCTCAGAAGCAGCTTGGATCCGCATGCTCTGTAGAGCTCTGGAGTCACGATAGAGATGGTGAAGTGCTCTTCTTGGAATATTTAAATTTAGGTGGGAATTAGGATGAGGAAACCTGATCTGTAAGACACGGAAACGCGGACGATCTCGGCTTACCACTGACGCTATCCCCAGCCCCCCGGAGCCCTGAGGGAGTGAGGGCTTAGCCAGGCTCCCTGGTGTCTGAGGAGTGGGATGTGCACCTTCCCAGAGTGACCATGCTCCGCACCCTCTCTGCCCGTTAAACAACGCGCAGTACGGGTGACCGGTTCAGGATAGAGACTAAGCCGGTTGCGTGGCCGATGCGTTAAGTCGAAACTACATACGGCTGTAGATCCCTGACGTGCCTGCTTGTCTTCTAGTACGATCTGAAAACCGAAACGGCGCCTCTCGTCGTCGTCGTTTCTACCACGGGCACGGGAGACCCACCCGACACCGCTCGCAAGTTCGTCAAGAAAATCCAGGACAAGGCGCTGCCAGTGGATTTCTTTGCTCACCTGCGGTATGGATTACTGGGTACGGACTGTATTTTGGTTCTGACTCTCCTCAGTTATTACAGCTTTGATTTCTGGTATCTGAATGTGTCCTTCAAAACCGTGGTGTGTAGCTGTAGAGGTCTTGTTTTTGTTTGTTTTTTAGAGAAGTGTGTAAAACACGTAAGTGTAAGTACTGTGCTGTGTTCTGCAAATGAGTCCCCTGGCTTCACCCCACAGCAGCGCCTCTCTGGGGCCAGGGGACATTTTCTGACTATCAGCGGCTAGTCTCCATCCCAAACTTGGTTAAAAATAAAAGGAATCCCTGAAGGAGCAACTTTAAATGCTGTTTTATTGTTTTTTGTGTGTTTTTTTTTGTTTTTTTTTTTAAAAAACAGGCTCCCAGGTCGATCTGATTTCCCTAGGAGTCACTCCCCTAGTATGATTTGTAATCTCGGCCACATATTAGGACCAGCCAGGGGAGTTTTCCTTGAAATCTGTTACCCGGGCCCGTCTCCAGTGACTCTAACTTAATTGCTTGGAGGTGGGGCCCTGGCATCAGTGGTTTTTAAAAGCTCCAAGGTGATTCTAATATGTATCCCAGGTTGGGAAACACTGGCATCTAAGTTTCTGTGAAGTATAGGCTAAAAAACTAAGATAAAGGATCAGAAAGACCAGCTCAACAAGATAGGACACCAGAGAGAGAATTCAGAGCCCATATTCCTGGCTTGTGATCTGTATTGTTCTTTGAATGCTCTTTGAGAATTATTTTGGGGAGGGTATCTGTAAGGATGGATTATGCTAAGTGACTGATCAGAAATTTGAGGTTATGACGCTGACTAGGTTCTGTCTTACAGAACTTATTCAAATAAGAGGGGGGTTTAGAATACTTACATGTTTTTATTCAAGTTTTTCTGATTTCTTTTCAAGAATGAACACATGTTGCTTTAAAAAAATTCCTTGAAAAAAAGTATAGACTGAAGCCCATCCCAACCTTTCCGGTCATTCTTAGTCCGTTTATGCCCCCCTCCCTCCAAAAGCTCCCCATGTTCTTGTTGGGAAGGTACATGGAGATGATTAAGTGAGAAACTGACCATTTTAATTTTAAATTTTTAACCAAGTATGAAAATGTTAGTCCATTTTCTTACCAGGAGACACAGAAGCAGTTCCTAATTCACCTCACACAGAAACATGGCAAGTGATTATATATTACCTGTCTCTGCTCTAGATTAGGGGTCAGTAAAATCAGTAAAGGACCAGCTGCTAAATATTTTGGGCTTTGTGGACCATGTGTTCTTTATAACAACTACTTCCCTCTGCTGTTGTGGCTTGATAGCTGCCATGAACACTACGTGCACAGATGGACTTGGCTGTGTTCCAGCACTTTATGTGAAGAAAGACAGCGAACGGTATTTATTTGGCCCACAGGCTGCAGTTTGCAGACCTCTCACCAGATCAGAAAAATCTGCAAAGACAGATGTTACGTTTTTTTTTTTAACGTATCTAATTCTCGTTTTAAGGTTTCCTTCCATATTAAAATTTTTTTTTTTAATATTTATTTTTGAGAGAGAGAGCAGGGGAGGGACAGAGAGGGAGGGAGACACAGAATCCAAAGTAGGCTCCAGGCTCTGAGCTGTCAACATGGAGCCTGACCCTGGGCTTGAACCCATGAATCATGAGATCATGACTAGAGCCAAAGTCGGACACTCAACCGACTGAGCCACCCAGGCGCCCCTAAGGTTTCCACATTTTTACAGATTCGCGTAAACAAACATGTGAACATATTTTTGTTAACAGTGGCCAAGAAGTACTTGTTTGTGTCTCGATGCATCTGATACTTTAACATGGTAAGATAGAAGACGATCGTTTGCATGCTTAGTATTACTCAAGGAAAACCTCAGAAAACGTGAAGCTATACGTTATTTATTCATTAATCAGCATGTAGAATGTTGTTTTTAAATACTCTATCTTGTATGTACCTTCTTTAAATCTTACGGTGCACTAACAACCCGTTTGGGCTCCTAGGGCTGGGCGATTCAGAATACACATACTTCTGTAATGGCGGGAAAATCATCGATAAGCGACTTCAGGAACTCGGTGCCCAGCATTTCTACGCCACTGGACACGCAGATGACTGCGTGGGGTAAGGACAGACTGTGCGGTTTCCACTCAGCCCCTGCTGGTACTTGATGAAAGTCTGTGAGGTATTTTCATTTCCTTAGCTTTTTTAGCTCTAGGGCCAGAGATCAGCCGGAGCTTGATGTACGTATTCTGTTGACTTTAAGTGCCTCACCCATCTCAGTAGCTGCTACCGGAAGAAATTTGAAAAACCGCCCCAGTACCGTTATCTTTATCTTGAAGCGTGTGGGTCTTTGTGAAAGTCCACATTTTCTTTAGGAACTTTGATAGCACGTGCGCTTGCTTCTCTGCCGCGCGCACAGGGGTGACTGCGTGCAGGTCCTCACGTGGAGGGCGCCCGGCAGGCCACGCGTCACCAGCAGAGAACACAGACCAGAGGCCTTCCCGGCACTCTGGGTGCCGAGGCTCTCTCCCTCGCCATCTTAATGGCCATTTGCCACCATGCTGGCCAGAAATAGAATTCCTGCTTCCATTAGATTATTCTCGTTTTTACAGTTCAGTATTTCACTGCATGTGCGGCCTCTCAAATTCTCTTCATGTGTCTGTTCAAAGGTCTTCTAGATGTCGCTACACCTTGGTTTATCACTTAGCCTTTGGCCGTTTTAGCCAGATTACAGCATACCCACTTGCTTTTTCCTACTCGGTGCGTGTATTAAATTCATACTCACTTGATTTTTCTTTATGAATAATGACAAAGTCAGCAAATTTCTTGCTTTTCTGCATAGCGCCACCTCGCACGAGTGTGGGTCCATGTAACCCACCCTTCGGGTCGGCTCCCTCCATGATTTTCTGCAGCTGCGATGCTGTGGACGCTTCCAGATCTCAGCACGCACGTTCTTAGTTGTGACAGAGCTCGACTGTGTTGCCTTGTGTCTTCACCTTTTAGTTTTGTTCCTTTATATTGATTTTTTTTCTTTGGTGGGTTTTTTGTCAGAATCCTGTTACCTCCCATTGTTTGTCTCATAAGAGCCGTTTACTTGCTAACTTCTTCTAGAACCCATTGGGCCTTTCCCTGAGCCCATATTTTACGTCTTGTCAGGGGCATTGTTTCCCTGTGCATTTACTGGATGGAGTGTTAAAATTCTTGGGGCGCCTGGGTGGCTTGGTCGGTTGAGCGTCCGACTTTGGCTCAGGTCATGATCTCACGGTCCGTGAGTTCGAGCCCCGCGTCGGGCTCTGTGCTGACCACTCAGAGCCTGGAGCCTGTTTCAGATTCTGTGTCTCCCTCTCTCTCTGCCCCTCCCCTGTTCATGCTCTGTCTCTCTCTGTCTCAAAAATAAATACACGTTAAAAAAAAAATTAAAATTCTTAAGTGTATTAACCTGCGTCTCTGAAACTTTTAACCTAACCACCTTACTTGAACTTACCCTCGTCTAAAATTGTTTTCAAGAAGATATCCTGGCTTAGTGTAGCCGTCACCACATTGATGGGTTCAGGATGCAGCGTGGGGTCCAAATCCCTGCGTCCAGATCCGGAACTATCCACCGCCTCTAGTGACGGTGAAACTTTGGTCGCGTTACTTCCCCCTCTCATGCTACCATCTCTCCCTGTGTGAACTAGAGAATAATAGTGTGTGTTGTGGAGAGTTTTGGGGAGGACTGGATGAACTGACACGGGCTTTCCTCTTAGAAGAATGTCTGCCACGTAGTCAGTACTCCACGGACATTAGCTCTCCCGCGACAGTGTCATCGTCTCAATATCTCTGAGACTTGAGAATGGCGTGTTCGATGGAGCGGCCATCGTGGAACTCAGAGTTTTGGGTACTTGCTTTGCCAAAGGCTCGGAGGGGTGGATGTGGAGCGTGGAACCAAATTTTGAGCTGTGAGCACCTAGTGAATCTAATGAGCTTATAGCCAGAGTCCTATGAAGACAGAGGCCTGGAATGTGCCTCTCCTGTCATTTAACTTTATGAATTAGAATTTAATTGATATGTCTTTTGAGTTGTGACTAAAAATGAGAAGGAGGTTATTTCCAAGGTTCCGATCCACAAGTTTCTCAGTTCAGGAAATATATGAGATGTTACTGTGGGCCTACCCTACTTTGTTTATTGGCAAATACACTACCACATTTTAAGACCTACCTATGATTCACTCAACTTTCCTAAAGGATTATTAGTTTTTTCCTTTATGTTCAGACTTGCTGCAGATTTTATCAAAAATATCAGAACCGGTTGAAGATTTGAACTATTTATACTTAGTCAAAATAGCATTAATCTGGAGTGATTTCGTGGTGATATTCTAATCTCTAGGGGGAAAAAAAGGTCAGTAAATTAGGTAAAAAAGTGAAGTTGCATTTGAGCTATGTAATTGTCATGTGATATTAGAGTGGACTTGGATTTGGGGGGAGTTCTGTTAGCCTCGGAATTTAAATTTAGCATGCCTGCTTAAAATCACAGCTGCTTAAAATAAAGATCGCCAACTATATTTTAGAAAGTTAAGAGCAATCCCATTCCTCTTACCTATTACTAAAATGGCTTCTTTTCCGTTCTGACGTTGTTTGTGGCTGAAGTGCTGACGAACACAAAATAGTGTTGTTTTTAACTCGATCTCAAGTGTATTTTGTATTCCGAATCATTGTTATGTCTAGTGTTTTTGACCGCTTCATAGTGCTCAGCCAAATAGACTGCCGTTGCCCTAGTATTGCACATTTAAGTGGAGAACTTAGGCCTTTTTGTATTTTTTCCTTTTTTGTTACCACAATCCAGTTTAGAACTTGTGGTTGAGCCCTGGATTGACGGACTCTGGGCTGCCCTCACGAAGCATTTTACGTCCACTAGAGGAAAAGAGGAGATAAACGGGGCTCTCCAGATAGCATCGACTGCCTCCCAGAGGATGGATCCTGTGAAACCAGAATTATTGCACATTGAATCACGAGTTGAACTTCTGAGATTAGCCGACTCAGGCAGAAGGGATTCTGAGGTTCAGGAACAGAATGCAGTGAACAGAGATCAATCGAGTGCTCTGATAGCAGAGTCTGAGCCCTCACTCACCCACTCGGTTCCCCCACTGTCACAGGCCTCTCTGAACATCCCTGCCCTTCCACCAGAATATTTGCAGGTGCATCTGCACGAGTTTCTCGGCCAGGTAAGTGGCTTTACTTTATTCCTCGTGCTGTAGAATGTTAACTCACCAGGGGGTTTGTTTTGTTGTTGTTACATGACAACAGAGGGCAGCAAACTGGTCCACCACCTATCCCGGAGATAAAGCTTTGTTGGAACACGGGCCTGCCTGTCCATTCCCACGTGGTCTGCGGCTGCTTCTGTGCTACAGGGTTATGTGGTTACCGAGGCCTGCGAAGCCCAGCCCCTTTCTGGGAAAGTTTGTGTGTTGCAGAAGCGTTTGTGTTATTACATTACCTCTGTGGTTGAAGCAGCAAATGGTTAAGAGCTCGGTTTCTCTGTTATTTTGGAGAATTCTTTGTTGCGGGTACTCAGGAAATTACCTTAGCAGCTAAACTTAAAGCACTTCTTTATAGTAAAATCTCATTTCCAGCATGGCTTTTTGGTGTCTTGGGATGCTCCGTTTTGGGGATTAATTTTCTTGGCAACATCTTATAAACTTGTTTTCGCCTATATTAAGTCAAGTGTATTTTTTGTACCAATAAGGAAGTGAGTTTAAAGTAGTCTGTAAATCTGGGGGCACCTGGGTGCCTCGGTCAGTTGGGCGTCTGACTTTTGATTTCTGCACAGGTCTTGATCTCATGGTTTGTGAGATCGAGCCCCACATGGGGCTCTGTGCTGAGAGCGTGGAGCCTGCTTGGGATTCTCTATCTCCCTCTCTCTCTCTCTCTGCTCCTCCCCTGCTTATGCACACATGCTCCCTTGCTCCATCTCTCAGTTAAATAAATGAACTTAAAAAAAGTCTGTACATTTTGAGCATTAAGTTGGATAATATCTCATTTCTCATCACTACTCTTCGGACATGCCTGGTACCCATCTCCATTGAAAGCCAGTCTTTTAGGGCAGAGCCACACTCTGTCTTTAGAGTGGCTGGCTGTGGAGTTCGTGCCGGCTTTCTCATGGAAACCACACCCTCATGCAGCCATCCTGATTTCTTGTTTCTTGATTTTTTATTTCAATTTTTTGGGGGGTGGGAGGGGAGAGCATGCGTGGGGCAGAGAGGCAGAGGGAGAGGGAGAGAAGAAGATCTTAAGTTGGCTCCACACCCAGTGCAGACCCAGACATAGGGCTCAGGACTTGATCTCGTGACCCTGAGGTCGTGGCCTGAGCCTAAATCAAGTCGGACGCTTAACCAACAGCCACCCAGGCGCCCCTCGATTCCTTATTTTTAATGAAGCAATTTAAATACGACTTTCTAGTATATTAGAACTGTTTTCTGACACCTGATACGATGGTGGTTTTTTAACGTTTATAGCATCTCTCTGAAGCATCCAGATAAACAAGTCTTCATACATAAACAACTATTGGGTATCATTCCGCTTGATTATCTCGTGAATTGTTGACGGAGGTGATGACAGTAGGTACGCGTTTGTCAGGTCTGGGAACCGACACGAGCGCCTCTAACGAACCTGGCGCACAAGCGGGTCCAGGGCCCCTGTTGCACGCTGTGGGGACGGATGCACGTGGCAGAGGCGTGTGTGAACGTGATTGCCTGACCGGGCGCTTGAGGAGGATCTAAGGAGGTGTCTGTTACAGGAAGTGTCATTAAATAAGCGTCAGTTGCTGGGAGTGTGGTTGAAAGGCTTAAGATCTCAACCGGTTAAGGGATATTTGTGTGCATTGCCCAAAGGATATGCTTAGAGGATAAGGGCTTGGACAGAGATTTATTTTAGGCCATCCTCTTGGGGTCGTCACGTTAGGGAAGGGGAGAGGAGGGGAGGAGCCCTGGGAGAGCGGCCAGTCCCGCTCCACAGCACCTGTGTCCTTCCTGGGAGCTCTTGGGCTGTGGGGCCTCTGGGCTGCGGGACCGGCCGTGGGACCCCTTGGCCCCCGTCACTCGGACCCCGCACGGCTGCTACCTGGTGTGTCGCCTGGTGTTGGGGTCGGAGCGGCCATCCTAGGATCCCAGGTGTGGAAGGTGCAGGCCTGCCCCAGGCTGTCCCGCCTCTCCCAGGTGAGGTGACGGACAGGACTCATCGGTGCGTCCTCTGCCGGGAGGTGCAGGCCTGCCCCAGGCTGTCGGGCTCCCGGAGGTTGTACCGAGAGCGCTGGCCCCTCGGTCTGCACAGGGCGTGGGTCTTCCCGGGGACGCCCGCACACCAGCCACGTGTCCCCCGTTGGGTCCGATGGGCGCCGTGGCACTGACGGGCTCGTGTGCCGTGCTGCAAGTCCAGATGTCCCGCCTTGAGCCAGATTGCCGTAACAGCCGGCCGGAGCGTTGCCACGGTCTGTTCCGCGTGGTAGCGTGAGGTCTCCTTCAGGGAGAGACGTGGAGAAGAGCAGGCTGGCTGAGTCTGTGTCCACGCGCCGTGCGCCTGAGGCCGCGTGGGTCTGATCTCTCAGAGGAAGCCATCCTGCGCGGAGGCCGAGCTGGGGCTTCCCGCTTGTTTGTGTTTCTTGTGGTTCCTCGTCGTCCTTCCCGAGGGTCCGCCTGGTCGTTGCAGGGCCCAGGTTGGCGAAGTGGATGGAGACCGCCCCTGGTCCTGTCGGCTTTTAGGGATGGTATCCGTGCCTGCAGTTCCTCTCGGGATGCGGGACGTTTCCCCTTGTACCTCATGGGGGAGAAGGCCTGAGCCCCCCAGGGGGGATGCCCTAGTGGGGGCGTGGGCGTGGCTTGCAGGGCAGAGCACTCACGCAGCAGGGAGTTCTTGCTCTCTGTAGGAGGAAGTAGCCACTTCTGCAGACTCAGCAGGTTCAAGGGAATCTAGGGATTCAAGATTTTGAAGCCTCACGTCCCCCTGTCAGCTGCCAGGAGGCCATTCTTTCCCTATCAGAGACAGGCCTCAGCCTTCTGTCCCGAGGCAAGAGACAGCAGCTTCTTTGGATGCCGTGGAGGATGTTCTCTGGCTTCCACGTTTAGTTTTTAAGTGTTTTCTCAGCTTTTGCGTTTTTTTCCAGAGGTGTCAATGAAGTTTAGTAAAACCCACAACTCGACTGGCCGTATCAGTGCTATTGCCCCCTAGATCTCCAGCACCAGCTACTGTCCGGTGCGTTCCCTTTCATGGTGCGCCCTCCCACGTAGCTCCCGCCTTGCCGCCTTGTGCTCTGTCTCCCCTCTGCCACCGGTGTCGTGTGCTGTTGTCAGCCAGGTGGGTGATCCAGCTCCAAACTCCCGTTTTAGCGTCTTGAAGCCACTCTAGCACCGGCTGTCACAGACTCGGTTCCTGTAAGTCGAACTACGTGATGACTTTTAGGGTATCCCCTTGAGATCCTCACCTTGGGGAGAGGGGGGGCAGAAGCAGGAGTGGGCACGGTGAGAAGTGGGCTGCGAGGCGTTCCAGCAAAGGCCCCAGCCGATCTCACGGGGTTCTCCGGAGCTGGGATGGCCCTTCAGAGTTGGCCAGAGTTGGGGCAAAGGGACTGGGCCTTTATGGTCATCAGCTAGTCATTGTGTATGGGCTGCCTCTGAAAGGAGGCGTGACTGGGGTCCCAGATGACCACGAGCCAGCTGAGGGCCGTCTGCTGACAGTGCTCCCAGCAGCCCTGCTGAAGGCTGTCTCTGGCAGGGGGCTTCCCCCGGTAGCCCTATGTCATGACTGTCAGGCTCTGAGCTCTGACGCTTTGCCCAGTTTTCCCATCTAGCCGTGTATCCAGTGTTAACTGACTAGCGTTTTGTAAGTTTCTGTCTTCAAAAGAGCTGAGGAGCATCGAGGTAGGAAAGGGGTGGAAATAGTGCAACCAATTGGATTTCTTTGTGGTTTCCCAAGACCTGGGCTCGCTAATACGGGAGCCACTGGCCATGGGTGGCCACTTAAAGTTAAATAAATGAAAATAAGAGTTGTTTGTTAGGCACATGCGTCTGGTGGCTCCTGTGCTGACCAGGGCGGGTGCGGAACATTCCCGTCGTCAGTGCCCAGCAGTCTGAAGGTTCTCAGGAACATCTCTGCGGGTGTCTTCCAGCCTTAAACATCTGTCCTTTCCTTTACAGTCTCCTTCCTGAAATAATGCATGCACGCTGCCTCCTTTTGCACAGTTTACTTGGAAGACTATCACACGAAAATGCTGCTGCCTGATGTTTTCAATATATATCCCAGAAATGTACCTAATAACCAAGGCGTTTAAGATCTGGATGAGCTATCTCTTCTGAAGATTGAGAGGCGTGTGTCTGTAGCCATTTGCCTTAGAAACAAATTCTTCAATAGCTAGGATGTTTTCTAAGACCCTATAGATCTTACCTAGTCACTGAGTGAAGCAATGGTGAGTAAAATTGGAAATCGCGTTTAGTGATATTTTATCACATTCGTCTCTCGAGGAGGAAAGCCGAGCATCTGTGACTCCCGTGGATCCAGTTTTTCAAGTTCCAATTTCAAAGGCAGTTCAGCTGACTGCGAACGATGCCATCAAAACCACTCTCCTGGTGGAATTGGACATTTCAGTAAGTTCCAGAAGCTGTCTCTGAGCCCCGTGTGCTGAGGGGCTGCTGGGGTCCCCACGCTCGGGAAGGAGGACGGTCTCTGGCCGACACCAGGCCCGCTCATTCTCGACCCCCCATGTTCTCTCCCCACGTCACACCTGTTTTCTTTTCACTTTGGGGGTGTGTGGGGGTGGGGCTACAATGAGGAGGGATCTGGGAGGTGAGTTGATTGGAGAGAACAGTGGCGCCACCTATAGAGTGTCTCTCGCCCAGGAGAGAACAGCGTCCCCTCACTCAGTAAGCCATGAAAAAAGCGGCATTTCCGTTCGAGAAGAGCCCTGAGAGAGGCAGCCGGTCTTCGGAGGGTGGTCGGGAGCAGAGCTCAGACCCGGCCGGGCACCGACTGCTTCATTCCTCGTTGTCGTGGTGGCTCTCGTGCCTTGAGAATCCGGGAGAAGTCACGGATCCCTCCAGAAAGATGGTGATAAGCGTTCTCATGTAGTTTCAGGGGCACGTGCTGTGTCTCAGCTCCATCCACGAGCCACTGCCCGGCCCCTCCCCAAACCACTGGCCTCCTGTGACCTCAGGGCCGGAGGCTCCAGAGTCCCTCAGCTGTGTATTTCGGTGGGGGTTCCGGGAAGGGGGTTGTGCTTTCAGAAAAGGGAGTCAGGGCCGTCTGTAGATTTCGCCGAACTTCTGATAGGAAGAGAGAAATGACAGGCATCAAAACGAAGTGGTTTTGCCGGCATACGATTGAGTAGTTTCCCGTTCCTTTGGAAGTGTTGTTAAATATTCTGTGTATAGCAAAACGTTTTCTTTTTCGTTCTGTGTTACACTCTTGTCATAAAATGGTGAGGGTTGGCTGGTAGGTGGGTTCACGCTGTGTCCCTCACTGGCCGGGGATGTGAGCACGTGTGGTCAGAGGCTCTCCAGATCCTGCACTCGTTCTGTGTCACTCTGTGAATCGCTGTGGGGGGCACGTGGATCCTCCAGTCTGCGTTCATTCACAGCACAAAGCCAAGTGCTGTAACGTTTTCTGCTCAGTAAGGAAGAGATACAATGTCTCTCCTGCCCTTGTTCTTCCCCGAAAGAAAAAAACTGAAGGAAATCGAGGACCAATGCAGACAGACTCAAGAAGTTTCTCTAGCTCGTAATATGCGTGTTTGCCTGAGAGGGAATTTTACGTTGATGATTAAAACGTTTACTGAGTCGCCTTAAATGAGAAAGGTTTTAACGTTGTAAAAAATACTCAAATGGTCGAAACAAAACACTGGGTAACTATGGAAGTTTTTTTCTTTAAAGTGACTCCTGAGGGGGCGCTTGGGTGGCTCAGTCGGTTAAGCGGCCGACTCGGGCTCAGGTCACGATCCCACGGTCCGTGAGTTCGAGCCCCGCGTCGGACTCTGTGCTGACCGCTCAGAGCCTGGAGCCTGTTTCCGATTCTGTGTCTCCCTCTCTCTCTGACCCTCCCCTGTTCATGCTCTGTCTCTCTCTGTCTCAAAAATAAATAAATGTTAAAAAAAAAAAGTAAAGTAACTCCTGAGGCCCCTGGCTGGCTCAGTCCATGGAGCATGTGACTCTTGATCTTGGAGTTGTGAGTTGGAGCCCTGCGCGGGGTGTATGGGTTACTTTAAAAAAAAAAAAAAAAAAAAAAAAAAAGTAACTCCTAATAAAAGGTTTGTTCAGTTGGGCTTATTTTTTGAAGTTAGAATCATTTTGTTTCTAGTTCCTATTTTGAAATGAGAATATAATAAAAACATATTTTTGTTACCCCACAGCTCAAACACTTAACTCATATGTGCTTTTTTTTTCTTCCATGTTGGTTCTTCTCTAGAAAACAGATTTTTCCTACCAGCCTGGAGACGCCTTCAACGTGATCTGTCCCAACAGTGATTCTGAGGTTCAACATCTACTCCAAAGACTGCGGCTCACAGACAGAAGAGAGCACTGTGTCGTCTTGAAAATTAAGGGTGACACAAAGAAGAAAGGTACAGCCCCGATCTGTTATTTCTTAAGGTGTCATTGGACCAATGCATGGGAGGTGACCAGTGCAAGGCCCTCCTTCCCCAACCCTGTGTGATGGCTGCACAGGTGGCCTGAGGCCTGGCGCCCCGTCAGTGGGTGGGACACGGGCACGTGCTGGCCTGCCGGTTTCTTAACTTTTACACCCATCACACGGGGTGGGATGATCATGCATTTTCTGCTTACTGGGACACTGCTGGACAGGACACGTGAGTGTAACCGAGTCTGTTCGTTGGCTTTCTGCACTTAGCATTATTTTGTTGTGGAGTTCTACAAGAGTTGTCCTACGGTAAACTTGTATTATATGGACCTTTTTAAGGTTTTCTTATAATGTGTATTTCTCATAGCATATTTATTGCTTATTTAGTATATAAAAATAGTTTTCCATAATTAAGGGGCATTATTTGTTTTTTCAGTTGTTTGCCTAGAATCTTGAACTGGAGTTTCGTCAATTCTAAAATTCTTTTTGAGAATAATATGCATTGTTAATGGACAAGAGCCACATTTTGGTTTTTGGTTTTGGATGTTTTGTTTGTTTGTTTGTTTTGGTCCTTGGCTTTGGGTAATTTCCCTCTTGTTTGGTATACCTAGATTTGGTAGGTGTGGCTAATAATACTATTGAATTTATAATTCTTTTATCTATTTATTTTTGCAAAGTGGATTTTTTTTTCCCTGTAAACATTTTGGGAAAATTTTTTGACCGGATAAACATTGCCACAAATCCTCTTGTACCTTGCTAGCACGGTAATGTAAAGAATACAGGTAATTGTGTTTTTAAGGATGCAAAAACATTCTATTCTTTATTTTTTGTGTCATGAACTCTTTCCTGTGTGCCTGAAAAGGAGCAGCCTTACCCCAGCACATCCCTGAGGGACGCTCTCTCCAGTTCATTCTCACCTGGTGTCTTGAAATAAGAGCAGTTCCTAAGAAGGTACTTCTCTTTGGGTGACTCTTTGCAAGTATACTTAGCTCTGTGTAAGATTCATTAAATCTGGTATCTGCCCTTTGAAGGCTTAGAAGATACGGCGTTCAGGGCATCTTTTCAAGAGTTTCCAAGTGTGTGTGGTATTTGTCACGGACAAATATTTTTGGGGTTGTGCTTATATTGAAATTTTGTGTTTTCTGTTGAAATGACATTTTTCTTATTCTTACCAGCCGTTAACTTGATGTGACACGTTAATCAGCGATTAAGGTGACCCCAGATGACCTTGTGTTCTCCTACTGCACAGGGACACCTTTTCTAATTGATGACAGGAAGCTTATGAGGGTGCAGGCCTGTTTAACGTTGGGATCTCTTCCGGGTGAAAGCACACAGTCACCTACTGTTAAATCAGAATTAAAGGATTCGGGTAGGTTACGGATGTCTAGATGAATGTGCAGAGAGAATGATCCACTAGGTGTCAGGATGCCGGGAGCTGCGTTTCGAAGATGCTCGTACCTGATTTCTTCCAACCGCGTCCCTACACAGATCCCAATGGGGAAACTTTGCCGGCCGCACTTCGCCAGTGAGCATGGGTGGTGCCTCCATCAGGGTGCCCTCCACAGTGCCGTTTCTGCTCTCTGTCGTATTCGTCGTTTGTTGCATGCAGCCTTTGGGAAGCAAACTCCTTTAGAGAGAGGCTCAGCCCTGGATGTAATTTGAGTAAATTTAGAATTCACTGTGATGAGAACTTCCTGATTAAACACAGTACGTTTCACAGTTTAGTTCAGCTCTACTTTTCCATACAGCGAATATACATAAACATATTTTTCCTTACTATAAAAGTAACATTCTCGCTGTAAAAATTCTGGACACAAAAATGAGTAACTCAGGAACTCAGGAGCTCGTGTACCCCAGCGTGGGAAGGTATCATGCCTGCGACCCGTGCAGAGAAGTGGGGTGCTCGTTCACCCCACACGGTTGCCGAGTGCTCGGTGTGTGTTTGGTCCTGTGCCTGGCATCGTGAAGAAGGCTTGCAGTGTGTTAGTCCCAGCATAGTTCAGGCAGGGCTCCTGAGCTGAGCCACTGGAAACCCGTGACCCCTCACGAGAGGAGGGACCTCGTCCTTCCTGTTGGGGGGGTCCAGGGCACGAGGTGCTTGAGCCATGGGGTGACAAGTAGGAGTGTCTGTCAGCATCTCGTTTAGCACTGGAAACAGAGGACTCGCTTACTTGCTTTGTCCCTAAAGAACCCTGGAGTGGTGACAGCTGTATGTGCCATTTAACAGGTGTATGTCCTTAAGAACCATCCATATGTATGTCATGGTCCGAATACGTGGAAACTGGAAGTCGTTTACTAGCAAGTTTGGTCTTTTGTCCGAGAGTTTGGACTTGGCTCTTTGAGGCTTGGGATTCAGGATGTCATTGCTTGGCTTTCTTTGTTTCTGTTCTCCTCCTCTTTCTGCAGTGAGTCTGAGGTGACTCGGAGAGTCTGTGTGCAGGAGGCTTCTCGATGCTCTGGCCCTGCCTGTCTTTGCAGCCTTTGTCCTGCGCCCCCATTTCCCTGCGTGCTAGTGAACACGGCATGGCCCCGGGGAGCATGCTTTTGCCGGCCGCCTGTGCCTTTGCGGAACCGGAACCGCTGGCCGCTTCGCCCTCCTGACCGTCTCTTCCACGGGGCCAGCTGTCGGCCCAGGCTTGCGTTCTGGGACACCCTGGCTGCCGAAGCCCCTATCGGGGTAGTTGGAGCCCTTAGGGCAGAGCAGGGGTCGTGCCCGATGCCTCTTGTATAAAGGATTCACCGGTTAGCAGATGAGAGAAGTCTAGCTTGTGGTCATCGGCTAAGACAAGAACAGGTATTTTGTCTCGAGTTAAAATGAGGAGTTAACGAGACTCCTGATCGCTGTTACTCGAGTACACCAGACGTGACATCTGAGGTCGTACTTGGGACTGAATCACATTGGTTTGGGAAACAGGAAAGGTGACCGAAAGTAGAACGTGGGAGGGCACTTTCTTGAGCAGGCTGAATGAAAGCACATAGGTGCCGGCCAAGTTCTCTCTCCTGATCGCACACCCAGATGCGTGACCGGGCGCGTCCCCGGGTACGTACTGACGGAAGATTCGCGCAGCCTGGCCCCACGTGGTACTTTCAGCCTGCTTCCTCCTCTGGCCGCAGGCGATGCTGAGAGCCCTGGCGGAACACGCGGCCGGCCCAGACAGGCGCAGGCTGCACGAGCTGTGCAGCAGGCAGGGCGCCGCCGACTACGGCCGCTTCGTGCGGGACGCCCACACCGGGCTGCTGGACCTCCTGCTGGCTTTCCCATCCTGCCAGCCTCCGCTGGCGCTCCTGCTCGGTGAGTGCTCCTGGCCCTGCACCCCAGGGGGCCTCCCGTGAGTGCTCCCCGGCCCTGTGCCCCAGGGGCCCTCCCATCGGTGCTCCCCACCCCTGCGCCAAGGGCCCTCCCGTGAGTGCTCCCCGGCCCTGTGCCCCAGGGGCCCTCCGATCAGTGCTCCCCACCCCTGCGCCAAGGGCCCTCCCGTGAGTGCTCCTGGCCCTGCACCCCAGGGGGCCTCCCGTGAGTGCTCCCGGCCCTGTGCCCCAGGGGCCCTCCCATCAGTGCTCCCCACCCCTGCGCCAAGGGCCCTCCTGTGAGTGCTCCCCAGCCCTGTGCCCCAGGGGCCCTCCCATCGGTGCTCCCCACCCCTGCGCCAAGGGCCCTCCCGTGAGTGCTCCCCGGCCCTGTGCCCCAGGGGCCCTCCCATCAGTGCTCCCCACCCCTGCGCCAAGGGCCCTCCCGTGAGTGCTCCTGGACCTGCGCCCCAGGGGCCCTCCCATGGGTGCTCCCCATCCCTGCGTCAAGGGCCCTCCCGTGAGTGCTCCCCGGCCCTGTGCCAAGGGCCCTCCTGTGAGTGCTCCTGGCCCTGCGCCCCAGGGGCCCTCCCGTGAGTGCTCCCCTGCCCTGTGCCCCAGGGGCCCTCCCATCAGTGCTCCCCACCCCTGCGCCAAGGGCCCTCCCGTGAATGCTCCCGGCCCTGCGCCCCAGGGGCCCTCCCATGAGTGCTCCTGGCCCTGCGCCCCAGGGGCCCTCCCATGAGTGCTCCTGGCCCTGCGCCAAGGGCCCTCCCATGAGTGCTCCTGGCCCTGTGCCAAGGGCCCTCCCGTGAGTGCTCCCGGCCCTGTGCCCCAGGGGCCCTCCCGTCTGTCTGGCAGGTGGCAGGTGGGAGCGCGTCTCTGGGAGGGAGCAAGCCTCTGTGTCGGGGTCTTCCTGGAAGTGGGAAGAACCCCGCTGCCACAATGTGTATTTCCTTACTTCGTCCTTCTGCCATCATCACAATCGTCTGAGCTTCCTTGCAGCCAGTGGTCATTCTCCTTCTTCGGATTGGCCTTCAGCGTCTTTTCTATTCATTCAGCTATGGTTTGGAAAGTTTTTTTGGTCAGATTTTACCGAAAAAGGAGTTTCCCGAAGGAAACCAGGTTTTTCAAAGCTGATAGGCATCAGGTGTACGTGACAGAGGTTAAGGAGGTGGGTGCTCTCTGTGCAGAACACAGAGGTGTCGCCGCTGGGCACGTCCAGTTCAGGGCGCTCCCAGGGCGGCAGGGGCCCCCGTGTCGTACCGGCACGTGCCGCCTCGTGCAGGGAGCCTCCGGGCTTGAGGCTTAGGTGAACTAGCCACAGAATGTCCAAATGTAGGGTTACCTTGATTTTCATCCACACTGTCTCTTGGGGTCTTTGTTCCAACAGAAGAGAGAAGACCTCCCTGAGGAACTGTGTGTCAGGGAGGGACTTTCTGCAGCCTCCGTGGGGACCACAGACGTGTACCAGGGATGGTGACGGAGAAGTGTGCAGGAGTCTTAGACACGTAGTACTTTCCTGTGCTTGTGGTTTTGTCCTCTTCTAGCTGTTTCCCTGTGGTGATAACTAGTAAAACCTTTAGAATTGCATGATCTTTGGTTCCAGGAAAACGTATATCCTGCTTCTCACTGTTGGGCCACAAGGTGCCCCGTTGTCCCGCAGAATTAGCTGTGTGCTCCTCTATAAGTCAGATCCTGCTTTATTTCCCTTCTTCTTTTTTTAAGTTCATTTATTTTGAGGGTTTTGAGGGAGAGAGAATACACGTGCATGAGCGGCGAGCAGGGCAAGGGAGAGAGAGAGAGAGAGAATCCCAAGCAGACTCCACACCCAGCGTGGAGCCCGATGAGGGGCACAGTTTTACGAACCGTGAGATCATGACCTGAGCGGAAATCAAGAGTCGGACATTCAACACACTGAGCCCCCCAGGTGCCTTTTTCCCTTTTTCTTAGTACTCCTTTTCCTTGTCCTCAAAATGGTGAAGTTTCTGAGCGAGGCAGCTCCTCCCACTTCCCCGTATTCAAAGGGATGCTCCTCCCCTTCCCAGTGGAGTCTGTGGAGGGAGAACAGGGGTTGGGAGAATGACCAGAACATGTGTAGACAATCTGTAAGAACTCTTGTAAAGCTCCGCAGCATATGAGAATAGGTTTCTGTTCTTTTCACCGATTTGCTGTCTTTTAACTTCTGTATAGCAGTTATTACACAGTTATGTAAAAAATGAGTAAAGGCATTGAGGCTTAAAAAATTAGATTATTGGGGCGCCTGGGTGGCTCAGTCGGTTGAGTGTCCGACTTCGGCTCGGGTCATGATCTCACAGTTGGTGAGTTTGAGCCCCTTGTTGGGCTCTGTGCTGACGGCTCAGAGCCTGGAGCCTGTTTCGGATTCTGTGTCTCCCTCTCTCTCTGCCCCTCCCCCGCTCATGCTCTATCTCTGTCTCTCTCTCAAAAATAAATAAACATTAAAAAATTATTTTCCAGCTTCTTTAAAGAAATTGAATGTATCTAAAGCTTATATTATGTTGAGCCCTTTTTAAGCCTTATTCTGTTATTTGTTAAATTTTAGAACAGGTCTTTCCCAGTTTTTACTAGAGAACTACTAAACGTATAACATTGAACACAAAAAGTTTCAGAGTTTGTTAGTGGACAGTTAGGTATTCAAGTAGTGAATCTTTTTTTTTTTTTTTTTATAAAATTTACTGTCAAATTGGTTTCCATACAACACCCAGTGCTCATCCCAACAGGTGCCCTCCTCAATACCCATCACCCACCCTCCCCTCCCTCCCACCCTCAAGTAGTGAATCTTTGACTTTTTTTTTAAGTTTATTTACTTTGAGAGAAAGGCAGAGTAGGGAAGGGGGTGTGTGGGTGTGGGGGAGAGAGAGAATGAGAGAGAGAGGGAGAGAGAGAGAATCCCAAGCAGGCTCTGTGCTGCCAGTGCAGGGCCCAGCTCGCGCCTCAGACTCACAAACCATGAGCCATGACCTGAGCCCAAATCAAGAGTTGGTTGCTTAATCGACTGAGCCACCCAGCTGCCCCCGACTCTTTGACCGACTTTTAAAAGAGCACCAATGTATTTGGAAACCACTGGGTTCTGGATAGCTTAAAGGTTTTACCACTACATTCCCATTTTCTTCTTACTATATAAATATAAGAAGGAAAAATATTTCAAGCCTCAGTATTTCCCATAATCCTTAACACCCTTAATCTTTTGGGGGTCATGATCTTATTTGAAATATGAAAACTCTGGACACTTCTCAGAAAACTGCACACACATAGCGAATTTAATGAGTTTCTTGATTCTGAAGCCCCTTCATGGATGCTTCTATTATCCTTTGGGTTAAGAAGCTAGCCTTAGAAAGACACACTGATTTCCAGTTAAAGGAATGCCACGTGTCTGGTTTTTAATGTGAGGAATTGGAAAAAGTATTCAGTCATAATTTGCTTAGTCACAGTGAATTTACACATGCTCTAAAATATGATTTAGAGTGGGAGAGAGCCAAAGCATAAGAGACTCTTAAAAACTGAGAACAAACTGAGGGCTGATGGGGGGTGGGAGGGAGGGGAGGGTAGGTGATGGGTATTGAGGAGGGCACCTTTTGGGATGAGCACTGGGTGTTGTATGGAAACCAATTTGACAGTAAATTTCATATATTGAAAAATAAAAAAATAAAAAATAAAAAAAGTTATGATTTAAATGCAAACATGTTATTTTGGGTATTCGAAATAAAAAATAGGCATCAAACTCAGACTTGAATTTTGACAAACCCTTACATATAATTTTTTTTTCAGTAGCAGTGAATTCATTGCTTGTTTTCATTTTCTTTTTTCTAGAGCATCTTCCTAAGCTCCAGCCCAGACCATATTCGTGTGCAAGGTACTGATATTTACTAACACATAGCATGTCTCTCCCAAAATATTGTGAATCTCCGACTTCTAAATCCTTACTAGTTCCAAATTCACCCGGTGGAAGTTTAACCTGATTTGTGGAAGACAATAGCAGGGACACGATAGGGAATGAAGGACACCCGTCTTGGGACTCTGGTCCTGCAGGAGCACAACCACATTTAGTCCCTGGGCTGCAACCACATTCCCCCACATGAGGCCACAGTTGCCCGGACCTCACCTGCTGCCTGGAGTGCTGGGCCAGGCCACCTTCGCTGGGTAGCAGAGGCCGCCAGTGAAGAGATGAAAGGTTGCAGAGATCTTACGGAGTCTCGAAGCAAACAGGGAATTGGAATCTCACGAGATGGGGGGCAAGTGGAGGGGAGCTTTTAAGGAGCAACAGATCGCTTTTCCCTGAGGAGTTAGAAGGCAGCTTAGAGCCCAGAAAGAAACCTCCCTGTGTCCAGTAAGAAAGGCTGAGTGTAGCCTGGATGATCAGTCCTGATACAAAGTTTAAAAGTAACCTGTGTGTCTCTGCAGCTCAAATCTGTCTCACCCGGGGAAGCTTCATTTCGTTTTCAACGTCGTGGAGTTTTTGTCTCCCACCACGATGGAGGTCCTGCGGAGGGGCGTGTGCACAGGCTGGCTGGCCATGGTGGTCGCGTCCATCCTTTGTCCAGACACGCAGGTGTCCCCTGCAGAAGGCGGGCCAGCCCCTGCTCCTGAGGTACCGGGAGTGTGCAGTGTGGGCGTTCTTAAAATGCTGTTTACCTGATTTGAAAAAACAACGTGGTCTTTCCTGGCATCGTCCGTTACTGTGCAGTTTATTCAAGGGAACATTTTTGCCATACTTGAATTTTAAAATCTCTTTCCTGGGAAGTCAGGAAAACATTACCTGCGTTCCATGTCTCTCTCAAATATTTAAAGTATGAATTTTGTAAAATACAGTCTTTTCTCCTTCCTTGTCCTGTTTGTAGAAAAGAAGGCCTTTCCTGCCAGTTGGCACAGGAAGAGTCTAGGACCATACTGAAGGCTGGTGTTGAGGTGTGCAGGCCAGAGCCTGTGTCCCAGATAAGTCCTTAACTTGGAGTCAGTCGACACTCAGAGATTAATTTTATAGCCTTTAGTTTTGGGGTACTAGAGGTTGTTTTTTTTTTTTGTTTTTTTAATTTTTTTTAATGTTTATTTACTTTTGAGAGAGAGAGAGGGAGACAGAATCCAGAGCAGGCTCCAGGCTCCACGCTTTCTGCACAGGGCCCGACGTGGGGCTCGAACCCATGAATTGTGAGATTGTGACCTGAGCTGGAGTCAGACGCCCACCTGACTGAGCCACCCAGGCACCCCTAGGGTACTAGAGTTTCATCCTATTTCTTCCCTTTTTGTCACAGATGTGGTATAGAATTCGAATTAGTGCTGTTAATGTGAAGGCATAATGTGGCAAAATGGCTTTTTTTTTTCTTTTTTTTTTTTTTTTTTTTTAATTTTTTTTTTTTTAACGTTTATTTATTTTTGAGACAGAGAGAGACAGAGCGTGAACAGGGGGGGGGGGGGCAGAGAGAGAGGGAGACACAGAATCTGAAACAGGCTCCAGGCTCTGAGCTGTCAGCACAGAGCCCGACGCGGGGCTCGAACTCACAGACGGTGAGATCATGACCTGAGCCGAAGTCAGACGCTTAACCGACCGAGCCACCCAGGTGCCCCGCAAAATGGCTTTTTAAACACACGGGAGAAAAATGTGACTCGATTTTGTGAACTGTGGACACTTTTACATCTGGACTTAGTGCCCATCCTTCGTGTTTTGATACAGCATGGGCAGAATCTCACTCAAGACTGTGGCGAAAGGAACAGTTTAAAGTCCCTGCTCGCCCACGAGGATGGTTGAAATTAAACAAAACATTTCAGGCTTTATCACGAAGTCGTCTTTCTCTGTGGTATTGAAAAAAAATGTACCTGTCATCTGTAGCCTTATCTTAGGACGGATGTGGTCGTTGTAAGTTATTGCAGTGGAAGAGTTCGTGCCCTGAGGGGGTAGTAAGGCTCGGTGTATACTTGAGAGGGCTTGTGGGAAACTGCTGCTTGAAGTTGCCCTTTACTGCGGTATTTTGCCAGGCTGCTGCCTGGACGGAGGCGTCTGAGAGAGAGACCCCGTCTCCTCCCCTGCGCCCTGTACTCCTGGGTTCACGCATCAACAAAATATTAACCTAACACACTGTTGTTCTTTTTATTTTTTTTAATTAAAAATATTTTTTTTAATGTTTATTTTTGAAGGAGAGAGATAGGGCGTGAGCAGAGAGAAAGAGGGAGACACAGAATATGCAGCAGGCTCCAGGCTCTGAGCTGTCAGCATAGAGCCGGACGCGGGGCTCCAACTCATGAGCTGAGAGATCATGACCTGAGCCAAAGTCGGATCCTCAACTGACTAGGCCACCCAGGCACCCCGGTTTTGAAAAGAAATACTACAATACCGACAGGACCGTACTATGTCGTACGATCCTATGAAAAGAGATGATCTCCAGAAAGTTGAACATGTGTGCGCCACACATATCACAGCCACTCAGCACAGGTGCCTTTTACACAGTCTTTCCTCCCTTCCACCCTTTTCTTGCTCCTTTCTCCGCTTTAACAGATCTTTTATTGTAGGCTCCTCAGCGTTGAGGCATTAGAAGTACCGGGAAAAGGATACGATTTCAACTGTGCTGCTTAGCACACGTTTTATTAGGAAGTGTAGAGACTGTTAAGGGTCACGTGACCCACCCCACACCCTCCCCGCGCCGGTAGATGGGACAACTGTGACAGACGCCGCCTGTCCCTGGGAGGCGTGGACCGCCCCTCCCGACGGTGTGTGGCCAGATCACGCCATGAGGCGCGAGCGGACAGGATGCGTGCCTGGCCCGGCGGGAGCTCCCTGCCGGTGCGGCTGTGATAGGAGGACGGGACGTCACGGGTCAGGGACGCTGCTGGGGCTTGGAAGTGGGTGAAGTTGGTCTGTGGTGCAGAGAGCTATAGCCAACCCGTAGCCTTACAGGAGAGCCAGGAAGACATGTGTGGAGGTGTTGTGAGCCGTGTGGGGTCTGCTGCAGCAAGAGTGGACCGATGCTGGTTGCCTTGCAGTCCCTGTCACCAACACACTCCTGTCATACCCGGTGTATCCTGTTTTGTTTTGCCTCACGGGTCTTATTACCAGTCATTTTACGGACAAATGTCTGATTATCGTCTCTTGTTCCGAAAATGTAAGTCCTCGGAGACAGGGATCTTGTTTTGTTCATTTCTGTATCCATAGTGCTTGTCCTGTTGAGTACCGGCAGGGAGACTCATACGTGAATGAGTCAAGGCCAAGGTAACGTTAATGACTAGAATGAGAGCACGCATTCACTCACAGCTCTGCTGGTTCTTTGTTTAAAAAGTACGGTGTTCATCCCGTTGATGAACCTCGTATGATTTTCCTTCCACCGAAGGAGAAAACGTCTATAATTACACATGGATGTGTAGAGCGGTTTCCCATTACCCGGTATAACTTCTGCGCAGAGCAAAGTGAGACTGGAACTGAAATATATTTAGAAGTTGATTCCTTGTAAGTATTTCTGGCACAGAGTTTAGAAGAACCATCTTTGGAAATTTTAACAAAAAGGTTGTATTTATCTGCGTATTCGGCTTATTTATTCTTCCCCTTTTGCAGACAGATAACATTGACCCCAGATTAACAAATACAGCACAATTCTCTAGCATCTTTGGAGCAACCCTCTGCTTTTTCCTTCAGTTGCCTAATTTGCACTGGAAACTTTCACTCCATCTTGTTAATCTTCGTTGCCCCTTCGTGTGCGAACACAGAGAATCCTGTCTTCAGGTTTTCGTGCATTTCTCCAGGATATATATAATGGGTTGGCTACTAGAAAGCAGATCTTATCCACGGGCCCAGGACAAGAATGTGATTGTATCTGTTCAGTGTTCTACCTTCAAAATATACCTGTCATTTTTAAAGCACCTTTGATTTCGACGGAAAGTAAAACTTTGCAAGACAGGCTTGTGTTTTTCTCTTTGGTGGTGGAAATGTTCACGGTTTCAGTAAGATCTGATGCTGCTGTTTAATTTCTCTAGCAAAGATCATCTTGCTTACGTACCTTTGTCTAGGTTTTCTTTCGGACTCACGAGCATTGGTTTAATATTCCAGATCTCCATCTCTCCTCGAACGACCGGTTTTTTCCACTTACCGAGTGACCCCGCCGCCCCCGTCATAATGGTGGGTCCGGGAACTGGCATAGCGCCCTTCATTGGTTTCCTGCAACACAGGTGTGTGCTTTCTTTGACTAGTGAGAAAATGTATCCCTTGTGATACTGGCTAGAAATACAACAGAGCACCTTTTTTGTTTCCGCACTGACTTTTTTGGATATTGGACTTGGGTTGTAAAATTTTTTTTTTTTTAAATTATTATCAAATGTGTGATCACATAGCGTAATTTGTCACCATGGGAAAAGTAAATCTGCTGTCTCCCAGAGGTTTCGTTTTGTGTTAGAAGCTCCCTTTTT
The DNA here is from genome assembly GCF_007474595.2 of Lynx canadensis. Lineage (NCBI taxonomy): Eukaryota > Metazoa > Chordata > Mammalia > Carnivora > Felidae > Lynx > Lynx canadensis. The sequence goes on along the minus strand of NC_044303.2, from coordinate 234,080,668 downwards.
ACGGCAGCACTTTTTCTTTTTTTTCCCCCAGCTGCACATAGTTTATAACGTGTAGTTGGGGACAGATTTCAGGCACCACTTTCTGTTGTGATGATGTGCGCACTGTCCCATGTGTCCCTTAACTAGATAATACTGCTACTGACGGAGATTCGCTTACACCAGAGGTTCAAAGTTAAACCCAAACGTCAGTAATTTTCAGCAGATTGATCTGAATAGATGTGTCTTCGTATCCGTATAGAACTATTTTTTTTTTTTTTTTAACGTTTATTTATTTTTTTTGGGACAGAGAGAGACAGAGCATGAACGGGGGAGGGGCAGAGAGAGAGGGAGACACAGAATCGGAAACAGGCTCCAGGCTCTGAGCCATCAGCCCAGAGCCCGACGCGGGGCTCGAACTCACGGACCGCGAGATCGTGACCTGGCTGAAGTCGGACGCTTAACCGACTGCGCCACCCAGGCGCCCCTGTATAGAACTATTTGATGTAAAACAAGTTGTCCTTCTCTCCCTGTCTGTGAAATCATGAACAATTCTTTTTTTTTTTTTTAATTTTTTTTTTCAACGTTTATTTATTTTCGGGACAGAGAGAGACAGAGCATGAACGGGGGAGGGGCAGAGAGAGAGAGGGAGACACAGAATCGGAAACAGGCTCCAGGCTCCGAGCCATCAGCCCAGAGCCCGACGCGGGGCTCGAACTCACGGACCGCGAGATCGTGACCTGGCTGAAGTCGGACGCTTAACCGACTGCGCCACCCAGGCGCCCCTCATGAACAATTGTTGTTTTTACTTTGTTTTCGGTTTTTCCTCAAGGAAGCAGAGAGGAAGGGCAGACGTGGCCGGCTCGTCTCATCGCTGTGTCATTTCTGAAACAGTTCTCAGCAGATCGTTCTCCTGCTTAAAGCCCGGGGCCACGTTTCCATTCCATTAATTGAGAGTTAATTTTATTCAGAGTCGCTATCAATATTGAATGTAGAAGTCAGTGTAGGTGTCACACTGTGATGTTCTGGGTCATCCTCCTAGATCCCCACGAAATGCTCGTAGGTGCCTGCAGCCCACAGGTAATGCCTGTTGTAGCGGCTGCTGGAGGGACCGGGGATCCCTGGGAACATGGCACAGTGGTCACTCAGTGACTGCAAACCCTGCCTCGGTTTCTTGGGGGTATTTCCTGACCTAATAGCTTGGTTTTACATATATGTATATATATTTTATATACATAAAATATATATACATATATATATATATATATATATATTAATGCTTGTTTATTTTTGAGGGACAAAATGTGAATGGGGGAGGGGCAGAGAGAGAGGGAGACACAGAATCCAAAGCAGGCTCCGGGCTCTGAGCTGTCAGCACAGAGCCCGATGCGGGGCTCGAATCCATGAACCGTGAGATCATGACCTGAGCCGAAGTCGGACGCTTAACCGGCTGAGCTGCCCAGGCACCCCGGTTTTACATATTCTTTATGTCCAACATCTCCACTTTCTTTCTCACGTAGAGAGAAACTCCAAGAACAACATCCAGAGGGACACTTCGGAGCAATGTGGTTGTTTTTTGGCTGCCGACATAAGGAAAGGGATTATTTATTCAGGTACGACACAATTCTAGTATTCTGATTCCAGGCTTTCTCAGCTTGAAAGGATGAACTTTCAATTAACTCATATACCGTATTTCAGAGAAGAGCTCCGACACTTCTATAAGCGTGGGATCCTAACTCACTTGAAGGTTTCCTTCTCGAGAGATGCTCCTGTCGGGGAGGAGGAAGCCCCAGTGAAGTATGTGCAAGACAACATGTGGCTTCACAGCAAGCAGGTGGCCAGGGTCCTTCTTCAGGAGAGCGGCTACATTTACGTGTGTGGGTGAGTGGCCGTCAGGCTCAGGGGCCGGGTCGGCGAAGACAGTTGATGATACTTATTAAGTGAACCAGGGACTGTTAACCTAGGTGGGTAGGGATGACTGATTTGATTCCTAAGTACAGGAATAGGAATACAAGTTCTAAAATGATTTTAACATACATTTAGCAGCCAAGATGTTGTCATTATCCGAGAAATAGAAGTGAAAATTAATCCTTGCTTTTCAGAATGCCGTGTGCCGTATTAAATACATGTTTTAGCCTCTAGAAGTTCTTTTTGGTATTAAGACGTTAATCATTGAACTTGCAGTCTCAGGACTGATTTTGTTGTATCCAAGAATATGTGATGTGTGCAGCTGACCTAACTAAGGAAAACTCTGGTTTTTTACTCTGAGAATGTGAATCTAAAGATCCTTTTTTTCAAGGCATAATTTATGTCAAAGTTGACCTAAGCCAGGAATTTTCTTTGTTAAGTTTTATTTACTTTTTGAAGCAAGATCTATTATAGAAATCCCAAAATTGCCATAAAAAATAAAAATTTGGGGAACTTACCAACTTGTCAGTGGAATTAAAAAAAACTGCTAAATAGAAAGGACTTTTGAAGTGAGAAGTAGTTGTTTTTAATTCTAACACATCCCTGGCATTTATTTATTTATTTTTAAATTTTTATTTATTTTTGAGAGAGAAAGACAGGGTGTGAGCCAGGGAGGCGCAGAGAGAGAGGGAGACACAGAATCCAAGACAGGCTCCAGGCTCTGAGCTGTCAGCACAGAGCCCGACGCGGGGCTCGAACCCACAAGACATGAGATCATGACCTGAGCCGAAGTTGGATGCTTAACCGACTGAGCCACCCAGGTGCCCCCACATCCCTGGTGTTTAAAACATGTTGTAAATCACCAAGTCAGGTTTTTTTGTTTGTTTGTTTTGTTTTGTTTTTAAACTGTGATACCGAAGAAGAAATACTGGTACGGTGATCTGGAATAGATATAATTGAAACAGGTTTTATAAAACAGAGCTTTTTCTATTGACTTCTCATGACCTGTTGTGATAACGTCTGTTCTGTCTTATTGTTAAAAAAATTGGTTTTGACCGCTGAGTTGATTTTGTGACCTATTAATGGATTTTTGACTCTCTGCTTTTGGTTGATAAAGGCAGAGATTCTGGACATGATGTTGGTTTACATTTTCATTTAGCTTTTAGAGAAGTATTTGACCTTCACTTTGGAGAGTGTAGAGCTGTCAATGATGAGGAATAGGCTGGAGTTTTAGATGCAGCTCGAACTACTAGAGGCAAAGTCAGTTGCACAAGTCTAAGGATAACTGATAATTGAGAACTTGGGGGATATCTTACATGTCCAGAGTTTTAAAATGTTAACTCAGGAATAGTTCTTTACTCATTACTGGTGCCTCACTTTCCCATCTGTGCAGTGGAGTTGATAATGTGCATCATGGTGGTCTGTGGTCGGGGCTCAGGACGAGACCCCGTGGTGCCCTCATGCGGACCAACCCCTCAGCAGGAGTGATCTTGTCCCTCAGCCCAGGGACCACTGTCCCAAGCCGGGAGCCTTGTGCTGCTGACAGTCAAGAGGACAGTGGAGACCAGGAGGTGTGGCAGCTGGCAGCCACAGGCGCCATGGGGAAGGGCTGTGGGGATGAAAACTCCGGGGCAGTGGTGGAGGGGAGAGCACGACCAAGTCGAGGTGGCCCCTGGAGACGCCTTTCTCAAGAAGTGTTACCGCAAGGGCAGGACAGGTTCTGTTCCCGACATCTTGGAGTCCTGCCTGACACTTTGTTTTTTTTTTAACTTGTTTGTTTTTAAGAGCGCATGTGTGCAGGTGCGTGAGCGAGTGGGGGAGGGCAGATAGGGAGGGACGGAGAGAGAGAAAGAGAATCCCAAGTAGCCCCCATGCCGTCAGCGCAGAACCCAACATGAGGCTCGATCCCGCGAGCTGCAACATCATGACCTGAGCCAAAATCAAGACTCAGACGCTTAACTGACTGAGCCACCCAGGTGCCACCAGCGTCCTGGCTGGCACGGTTCAGATGTGGAGTGATAAGTGCAGCCCATTCCCTGCCCCCAAACAGCTTACTCCCTGCTGGGAAAGCCACATCAGCAGGTGGTTGGAGGGGACTGCAGGGGCACAGGAGGGTCACCTCACCCTGTCCTATAAGTGAATAGGCTAAAACATGTCGAAGCACTTAGAGCCAGGCCCACAGTTAATGTGTCTGTTAATATTTGTGTGTGTGTGTGTGTGTATGCGCGCGCGCGCACACGCGTGCGTGTGCACAGGCATGTGCGTGTCCATATGAAGGCTTGTAGGTGGAAACCTGGTTGCCCTTGGGAATGCAAGTTCCTCTGTGTGCCCGGGGAATGAAGTGGGGGGATGAGGGCCATGAGCAGAGCTAGGTTTATGGGGTCCTGAGACCTTGGACTTGGCTGCTCCTGGAGCAGGGGCGCCTTTGAGGGTTTCCAGCTGGCAGTGATCAGCTCTGAGGTTTGGATGGGTCACTGGTGAAGGCCTGACAGCTGACAGGCTGGGGCACCTGTTGGGTCGCTTCCCAGAGAGACAGAGGGAGGACCAGGGTGGGTGACGGTGGAGTCCGTGGGATTAGATTTGTGAATTACAGAAGCTTCGGTGAAAGTTCTTGTTTCCTAAACACTGACGCTATTATTCCTTTTTCTAGAGATGCAAAGAATATGGCCAAAGATGTCAATGATACCCTTGTGGAGATAATAAGCAAAGAGACTGGAGTTGAGAAACTAGAGGCAATGAAAACATTGGCTACTTTAAAAGAAGAAAAACGGTACCTTCAAGATATTTGGTCATAAAATCAAAAGAAAAGAAAAGAGTGGTGCTTTTTTGGCTGAAAGCACTAAAAGACAATTTTACTGAAACTGAGACTTTGAATTTTTAAAACTAAACTAAAAAAGGTTTCTTGGAGGAGGTAGGGCAGGAGTGGATCACTTCCCCTTACGGCAGACTTCCGGTTTGGTTTTCCGTAAATGCCCCTTCCGCTCAGCACACCGCGCGCTTCAGCCCCTACACTGGCACCTCCCGGGCCGGCCACTGCGTCCTGGGGAACGTCACAGGTCCCTCCGTCCGTTCACAGGGCGTCTGTCTGTACGCGACGAGGCTTCCCAGGACAGGGCGTGGGCCCTAGAGCCGAGCGGGTGATAGTTAAAGCTCGTGAACTTAATGTGGCAGTTTTTATAAACAAGGTGAAAATAATTTATTCTTACGTGAACTCTACCGTGAAGAATATTCATGTATTAAAATGAACCGTGTGTGGTGTGTGATTACTTGTGGACACAGTCCCTGACGTCCGACGTTTTGACCTTACGGTGGGTGAGAGCAGCTCGCATCCGGTAGAAAGTGGACTTGACATTTCGAGTTTTGCTCTTTCCCCGGGTCGGGGACGAGTGATGTCTCGCTCTCCGGTTTGCGGGACATGGCGGAGTCCCCAGGCCCGGCCACCGTCTGTACCCGCGCAAATGTTTTGTCTCTTTCGGTGCAGCGCCGGTAAATCGAGGTGGTCGGCACTAAGCTGCACCTTCAGGGCTCCCGTCCGTCCGGGCGCGTGTGTGAGGTAGGCCGGGCTGAGGGGTGACGTTCGGTAGCTTGGGCGGATTAAATGCTTTTCGACTTAGGAGGTTTTCAACTTAGAATGGATTTGTTGGGCTGTAACCTCACTATAAGTTAAGGAAGATCTGTATAACCTTATCAAATGATTATTTATTGCCAAGACTATATTTCTGATAAAAAAAATACTAAGGTAATGCTTACAGAGATTTTTTTTTAAATGACTTTAAAAATGTGACCTATATTTTAAAATTCTATTTTATATGACTTACCACAATTGCTTTTTAATATCATAGTTCCAGAATTTAGGGAAATTTGCATAGTTTACAGCTGTGAGCAAGTACATATTTTAGTAAAACTACACCTCCATCCCCTTCCCCTCCCCCCCCCCCCCCCGGTTCATCTCCTCTGCTCCTTTTGGCATATTTTTTAGTTTTTCTACATTATTTTAACCCCATGCTATCACTCAAATTGTGTCCTAGGCTTAAAATACCTACTTAAATTAGTGTCCTTGTGTTCTAAAAATACCTGCTGCGGTCTGATATTTATATCCCCCCACCCCCATTCATGTGTTCCCGTGTTAACTTCCATTGTGATGATAGTAGGAGGTGGGGCCTCTAGGAGGCACTTGGGTCACGAGGGTGGAGCCCTCAGGAATGGGATCAGTACCCTGACACAGAGACCCCCCAGAGCCCCCCCTGGCTCCTGCCTGGGGAGGGGGGACACGAAGCCCGCAGTCTGTGGCCAGAAGAGGGCTCTCTCCAGAGTCGGGCCCCACCGGCACCCTCCTCGTGGATGTCTAGCCTCCGGAACCGTGAGAAATGATGGTTTCTAAGGCACCCGCCGTCTGGTGTGCTGTTCCAGCCGCTCAAGAGCCTACGACAGCTCCCAGTGACAAATTCTTGTAAAATTTGTCAGTACAGAAAAAAAACGTAGAAGGGTATGATTAATTTTTCTAGGCTCTGGTGTTCACTGGTTTTTTATTCGAGAGATTGGCATTTATAAAACAAATGTACCTGCCACAGGTTCCTGGTCATTTTGAAAAATAAATAATGTTAAGATTTGATAAAGCTTTATGCCTGTTTGTTATATTATTCTCTAGTCTTATTTCATATATTTTATAGCAAATCTATTTAATCTATTATTTTGTAGATTTAGAATTATATATAACAAATTTATATTTAAACAAATCTAAAAAAACAGAACCTATCAAACAAATCCAGTTACAGACTTAATGATAAGCACGTGCTTGTATATATCAGCCAAAAAGGACTTAAGACGAGAACGTTGAAAAGGGCAAAGCACCACGTTCTTTACTTTTGAAAACTGTAACAAGAGGTAACAAGAGCTCGTGTTCCCCTGCCAATATTGTCTATACCGTGACCCACAACTGCCCTGTAAAGAGAAAGCGACAGGCCACCCCGGTGGCGCTGGAGCCCATCCTGAGCCGTCTTGTCTGCATACGGCCTCCAGGTTAGTCCTGTTAGACGCTGCTGGGTGTCAGGTGTTAGAGCTGGTCGGTCAGCTCCCTCGCAGCCTCTCCAGTGAGTGATGGTGAAGATAGGTGTCAGCTCAGATCCTGTACCGTGTTTATTAAAAGCGCGTTCGCGATCCGACACACGACAGCTCCTGGAGCCTGTTACGTCAGCTTCGTGGGGTTCCAGGTCTCTCTCTCTAGATGGTCCACGGCGTCTTCCAGGAAAAGTTTCGAGGTGGTTTTGATGTGCCAGGGGCACGATTTTGTTCCTCCTGACGCCGTGAGCTGCCCTCCAACCCAGTGGGGACACGGGGCTATTTTAGGGCTAAGTCTCAGGCACTACCCAAGGGCCTTGCTAGATAGTCTGACCTTTGCGGGTGGCGACTCCCTCTGAATTACTCTGTCCAGATTCCGTCCTATCTGGAGCACCACTGGTGTTACCAGTAAGAGATGCTTCCTAACCTCAGTTGTTCTGACGAGCCGCTCTCAGACCCATTACTTTCAGTAACAACGCTGATGAGTGAAAGCCAGAACTTGGGGTAGCTCTCTGCAATGGGGGTTTCTCACTAGAAAGCCGACTGGGCCCAGGAGGTTCTTCCCTCTGTGTAGCACATCTGTATGCCTGTCCTGATGGATTCTAAACTGAATCAGATTGAGAAAAAAACCATGAGACTTTGAGCTTGATAATTAGAAAACTGGGTGTATGTGCCACATCCGACAAACTGGGACCCTCCTTGCTTTGAAATACACCTGAAACTTAAAATCGATTATGAACGAGGCCAGAAGAGAAAACAGGTTGCATAACATAAGGCATTGTTCTCTGACCCTTAGGGGGTTAAAAATGAACTATAAAAAGTAACCCACTGAGAACATCGTAATTTTAAACACCTGCAAATGATCCATAGCGTAGGAGGAAATAAAAACGGATTACGGAGTATCTGGGGCGGATTTCTTTTGAAGGACTAAATGTACCCGTGGGGTGCAACCAGAACGGTACCCAGAGGGGAATTTCATCCACTTCACAGATACTTGAAAGTATACTTTTTCAGGTACTGCTCAAAGTACTGTGGCTACAGCAGTGAACACAACAGATGAAATGCCTCTGTTCCCAGGAAGCTTGCGTTCTTACGTTGAGGAGAGACAGCAACGAATAAATAGACGTACCGGTTATACGTGTCTGAGAAGGAGGTGGAGGCTACGGAGAGAGTGGTCTGGAGGAGATCTCGTGTACCGGCAAGTAGAACCTCACTGGGAAGGGAAAGACCTGAGAGAGACAGGGAGCCAGCCATTGTGGATTTCCTCAGGCCAAGGGGACAGGACAAGGGCCCTGATGTAGGCCAGTGTCGCAAATGTGAGGAACAGAAGAGACAAGGGGAGGTCTGACTGTGCATGCCTTGAGACTGTTGGAGATGATGGCGTTTCCTCTGAGTGTCTAGAAAGCCACTTGGCTGGAGGAGTGACCTGATCTCGCTCCGCTCCTGAGAGCTTCCTCTGGTCGAGACTGAATTGAAGGGGTCCCAGGTTGGAACAGCGAAATCTCATAGAGAGCTGACATGATAGAAAGGGTCACGAGAGTCAGAGATCTTAACCAGTATCTGCCTTTACTAACGTCAGGTGCGCAGGGAATTTGAGGACGTGGGGGAGGTGCAGAGAAATCTAGGCCCATCTCCCCTGTTCCTCCATGGTACCGTAGGCCCTGGCTGAGATTCAGCACATGCGTGTGTTACATAAGGGGGCATCACTTACACAAGAGGGCTGTTTAGATGATGGAATGTCTTCGCGTGACCAAAATTACACAGCGAATGTAACATTTTCTGGAAAGCCAAGCCTTGTAAAGCTTACATCCTCGCTTTATTTCTAATGAGCATGCTGGACCAACCAAGGATTCAGTAATTACGTTAAATGTACTAAACAAGTAAAAATATTTTTTTTCCTTTTTAAAAAATGTTTATTTATCTAGACAGGGAGGGAGGAAGGGACGGGGGGGGGGGGGGGGGGGGGGACCAAACAAGCTCTAGGCTCAGTGCAGAGCCCAACACGGGGCTCGATCCCACAACCATGACATCATGACCTGAGCTGAAATCAACAGTTGGGATGCTCAACTGGCTGAGACACCCAGGTGCCCAATAAATAAAAGAATATTAAGCAAACCCATGCAGATGCTGTTTAGAAGAGACACGCTGTCTGAAAGCTTGGAAAAGGACGTTCTGTGCAAACAAAGCAGATGCAATGAAATCAACATAAAAAGAAAAGTTCAAGAAACGCTAGTGGAGATATGTTCATGGTGATTAGAATGAATAAGGAGGACTTGAAAATCCTAAGTACATATGCACCTAATAACAAACCTCCAAAATATATACACTTGTCAGAAAAGCTAAAAGGAGGAAAGGCCAAATCTAAAATCTGAGTTGGGCGGGCGCCCGAGTGGCTCACTTGCTCAAGCGGCTGCCTTCAGACCAGGTCATGTTCTCACAATTCATGGGTTCGAGCCCCACATTGGGCTCTCTGCTGTCCGTACGGAGCCTGCTTCAGATCCCCTGTCCCCTCCTCTCTCTGCCCCTCCCCTACTTGTTCTAGCTCTCAAAAATAAATAAAATTAAAAACGGCAGCAAAGGGAAGTAAAAACTGAATAGTAACTTCAAAAAAAAAAAAAATCAACATCTGAGTTGGGAAATATAATACCACACTTAGTAGTGGAGAGAATGAGCAGACAAAAAGACAAAACAGTTAACATTTAGAAGATTTTAAGCAACAAAACCAATGGGCCTCGTTGACCTATATAACACCAATACCTTCTAAACAGGGGTTCTTTTCTAGTTTATACTGAATATCGGCCAGAATAGACCAACTTTCAAAAAGACGAAGACTATACAACAGGTTTTCTAAGAATTAACCAAAGTCAAGAACTAAAATGAAACTAGAAAAAAAACCCAAATATTTGAAAAATAAGCAATACACAAAATGACCCACAAGTCAAAGAAAAATCACAAAGGGAATCAGAAAACATTTTGGTGAAAAAATGGACATACCTAAATTTGTAGTATATGACTCAATCAGTGCTCTGGGTCTAAATCTGTGGGTCTAAATTGTTACATTATGAAATTAAAAAAGCTTAAAAGTCCATGATGTAAGCTCAAATACTGGTAAGTTAGAAAATGACCAGTAAATTAAACTCCAAGAATATAAAAGAATCTATCAAGATGAGAGAAGAATGGGATTAAATAGAAAAAAATACATACAATAGAAAACCAGAAAGCCAAAGTTAATTGTTCAAGATTTTCTCAGCTTTATTAAGGTATAATTAACAAATAAAATTGTATGTATTGAAAATATAGGGGCCCCTGGGTGGCTTGGTTGAGCGTGTGGCTCTTGGTTTCAGTTTAGGATCCTCTCCCTCCCTCTCTCTCTCTCTTTCTCTCTCTCTCTCTCAAATAAGAGAATAAGTTGTGCAATCTGATGATCTGATAGACATATATTTTGTGAAGTGATTACCACAATCAGGTTAACACATCACCTCATATGATTACCATCTGTGTGTGTGTGTGTGCGTGTGAAATGAGAACACTTAAGATTTACTCTCAGCAAATTTCAAGTATACAATACTGTACTACTAATTGTAGTCACCACGCAGTACATTAGATTCCCCAGAACTGACTCATCTCATAAGTGAAGACTTGACTCCTTGACCAATGTCTCCCCATTTCCTTACCCTCCAGCCCCTGACAACCACAGGCTACTCTCCATTTCTAGGACTTTGGCCTTTTGTTTTTTTTTTTTTTTTTTACATTCCACATTTAAGTGAGATTGTATAGTATTCGTGTTTCTCTGTCAGGCTTATCTCAGCATAATGTTCTCTATGTTCATCCATGTTGTCACACATGGTAGGATTTCTTTCCTCCTCGTGGATGAATAATATTCCATTGTATACACTGGTAAAGATCAACTGAGGCATAGTGAAGATTCTAAGATTTTATTTGAACAAAAACCAATTCGAATCGGGCAGCACCAAAACAAGTTGTTAGGAGTGCTCCACAGACAGGATCTAGGAGAAAGACTTTTCTAGAAAAGAAAGGAAAGCAAAGTGAGGAAATTATTTGGTTGGCTATAGCTTAAGTGGTTGTATTTTTGGGGATAGCCTAGTTGACTGTGATTGGTTGTCCTTAGATTTTCATTTCTTTTTTTTTAAGTTTTAGGTTTTTTAAAAATATTTTTTAATGTTTAGTTTTGACAGAGAGAGAGAGAGAGAGAGTGTGAGCAGGGGAGGGGAATAGAGAGAGGGAGACACAGAATCTGAAGCAGGCTCCAGGCTCCAAGCTGTCAGCACAAAGCCCGATATGGGGCTCGAACTCACGGACCGCGAGATCATGACCTGAGCCGAAGTCAGATGCTTAACCAACCGAGTCACCCAGTCGCCCATGTTTTTTTAAGTTTTATTTATTTGTTTTGAGAGAGAGAGAGAAGGAGAGAGAATCCCAAGCAGGTTCTGCACTGTCAGCACAGAGTGGGACTCAGGGCTCGATCTCATGAACCGTGAGATCACAACTTGACCCCAAATCAAGAGTCGACGCTGAACTGCCCGAGCCCCGCAGGTGCCCTTGATTTTCATTTCTTAACTCTCACACATTACAAGCCCTGTTGCCAGAGTGCTAATTGCTTTTATTAACAAACCCTTGACAACCACTGATCTTTTTTTTAATTTTTCTTTTAACGTTTATTCATTTTTTGAGAGAGAGAGACAGAGCATGAGCAGGGAAAGGGCAGAGCAATGGGGAGACCCAGAATCCGACGCGGGGCTCGAACTCACTAATGGTGAGATCATGGCCGTGATCATAACTGACTAAGCCACGCAGGCACCCCCCACTGATCTCTTTTTAATACCTATAATTTTTGCCTTTTCCAGACTGTGTGATATGATTAGAATTATACAACAGGTAACTTTTTGGGTAAGTCTTCTTTAATTTGGCAAACTGTCTTTAAGATTCATCCATGTAGTTGTGTGAATTAATATCTGGTTCCTTTTTATCACTAAGTAGTATACTGCTGTATGAATATATGACTGTTTATTCATTCGCCTATTGAGGGAAATCTGTGTAAACATAAGATTTTGATTCACTTGGTTAAACACATAGGAGTGGGATTTCCGGGTCAAAGACTAAGTTTTTATTTCATTTTTCTTTTCTTAAAATTCTAAGAAACTGCCAGACTGTCTTCCGAGGTAGCTGTCTCATTTTGCATTCCCACCAGCCACGAGTGAAAGTTCCTGCATTTATTTTGGGAGGAAATGTGTAGGAGTTCAGCATTGTTAGAGCCTGCCCTGGGTACTAGCCTCAGAATTACATAGTGCTGCATGTAAACAAGAAATTCAAAATTTCAAATGGTAGCATAGACATTATAAACACAAGGAAACAGAACCTGAGTTACTTCATTTCTGTTGTTCCGGACGGCCACTGGAAGTTTTCCTTCGCGATGACTTCTATAACATCTGGAAAACAATAATTTATTCCTTTCCTTATAAATAATATAGGCGAGAAATGCTCTAAACTAGGGGTATAACCAAGAAACATCTCCCCCCGCTGAAGATGTTCATCACAAAGCTCTGCATGGAGCCAAAACCAATGTTGAAAAGTCTACCTCAGCCTTTGAAGTGCATTTACAATCTGAACCTCAACGTGGCCACCGGAGATGCTCCTAAGATTTTGTTTTCTGCTGTAACATGATGTTTGTTCCTGAGCCACTTTTTTTTTCGGATGTGAGATTTTAAATCAAGTAAATCAGATAGAAAATATTTACAAACATCCAGATTCAACCATAAAAATCGTATAGTAAAACTCAGGCTTTAAAATTGTTCCTTGAAGATCAGCACACAGACCTTGTAGAGAACACCATTAACTATGCGATAATAATATGTAAGTAAATGGAAATTCACACAGAAAGAAAATAATCAAATTTCAAGGCAGAAGGTCAGGGCAGGGGACAAAGGATGCTGGCCTTTTCTTGCCTGAAGGAACGGCAGGACTTGTTTGAATATTTTTGTTAATTTCACCGAGAACTGGACACTTCTAAAGGGGCGTCTGGGGGGCTCAGACGGTTAAGCGTCCAACTTCAGCTCAGGTCAGGATCTTACAGTTCGTGGATTCGAGCCCCACATTGGGCTCTGTGCTGACAGCTCAGAGCCTGGAGCCTGCTTGGGATTCTGTGTCTCCCTCTCTCTCTCTGTCCCTCCCCCTGCTCATGCGCTCTCTCTCTCTCTCTCAAAAATACACATTAAAAAATATTTTTAAACCCTAAAACTCACTCTTTTTCTCAAAAATAAGCACTAATTTTTTTAATTAAAAAATAATAAAACAATAGAATAAACATTCTCAATGTTCATTAATATTCAACCATTTTCTGAGATTCCTTTGAATGTTTTCCCTTAGTAGAAATTTATGGTGAATTTTCCGGTGCAGCTATCTTAGGGACAATACTTCAACTGCAGAGACATTTGAAACAAAGATATCAACAGTATTTCAGTTTCTGGAATTTATTGTGATGTGATTTTTATAAATCTCTGACACTGTTACCCTGGTAGGTAAGACCTTCTTAACATTCACATATCTGTTCTCTCATGGGCAAACAATTTTTCAAAATTAAAATTTAGGAAGTGCTTTTTCGATTAACTATGGGTGAAGAGACATGACAGATCTTGTTCTATGTCCATTGAACATGAAAATGCAAGAAGTATCGAAAACAGACATTGCAATATAATTCATTAAGATGTTAGACCAATACATAGCTATAAGTTTCCCTGTTTTTTTCAAAACGTGTATTAGTGTATCTTTTATTATAATGTTTATTATACTTTGTATTTCTAACTGACGTGATTATATATACCTATATCGAGTTCAGTAAAAAAGACATTTTGGGGCTCCTGGGTGGCTCAGTCGGTTGAGCATCCGACTTTGGCTCAGGTCATGATCTCACGGTTCGTGGGTTCAAGCCCCTTGTCGGGCACTGTGCTGACAGCTCCGAGCCTGGAGCCTGCTTGGGATTCTGCGTCTCCCTCTCTCTCTGTCCCTCCCCTGCTCACGTGCTCTCTCTCTCTCAAAAATAAATAAACATTAAAAAAAAAAAGATTAAAAAGACATTTTCACTGCATTTCTCCCCTGCCATTATTATTATTATGTGTTTCATTAACATGATTGCTACTTCTGTTCCGTAGAGGAGGAGATGGTGTTAAACCGTGATCTGCTCGAGGTGTGAAATGTATTAGGTAGGTCACTGCTGGCCCAGAAAGAGGACGCAGCATGGGGTCATACTATAAATAACACAGCGTCGTGAGGGAAAACCTTTCTATCTTGTGGGAGGAAGATTTGCGATTAAAAGAAGATGCAAGAGAAGGCAAAACATACAAATTTTGCCATTTTCTGAACACGCTTTCTTTTCGTTACTGTGTGAAAATGCAAAACATCTACCCCATGGCTTTTGTTTCCTTTGTTTCTGCCATTTACAACAAGTGCCCTTTTTTCATCGTTCCGCGTCTGACACTCCCGAAGAATGACAGAGGGCGAGTGTGGGGTTGCTGACGTGGTTATTTCAAGTCTGCTGTCATACAGGAGTCCGAAAACGAAGGGGAATTTGGTCAGGAAGGATTCATTCCCTCTGACTTGCTACGCGGCCACGTAGGGGCCACCAGGTCTGATGGAACCGTCTGCCAGCCGCGAAAACCCAGGGAGGAAATGGGACTGCTCACGGTCATGCATGTGTTTTCCTGACACCCGGCCATGGCGTGGCCAGTGTGAGGGGCGCCTGCTTGGGGGACTATAAAATATGAAGGTCGCTGGCGACCAGTGTGATCGCCACTCGGGTCTTCCACCCAATTATTGCGAAGCAGACAGCCCCGTGTCTTTCCTTAAGTCACCTCAAATAGAAGAGAAAATGCGTCGTGTCCCTTCTGTATTAAACTGCACTCTGATTTCTGAACATTCACCTTCTGTAACTTCAATTTTCAGGTACATGTAACCAAAGCTGATCTCTGTTGTGCGTATTAGACTATAGGCCAAGAGCAAATGCAATCCTCATTTTCCAGTAGCGTATGACGAACAAGGCTTTACAAGGCCAAGCGATTTCACGTGTCTTCATGGCTTCCAGTCCCACTTACCAGTCAGACCACCCACACTTTTGGTATGGGTTTTCCGAAAAAGCCAAGAAACCAGCCCAAACCACCCACCAGAAAAACCCAGGACGCTCGCCCACTCCGGCCGTGCAAGATGAGACTTACTTGCGTAGCGTTTCTTTGGGGGTTCCTTATAAAGTGAACGACGTATGCGAAACGACACTTGTAATTTTTATTCTCTGTAAAGAATCCTGACAGCAGTTTGAGCTGGAGACTGTAGGGAAGCAAGACACGTGAAGCCTCGTGATACAGTCACCTCTCGGGCTGCCTTCGCACATTCGCATGACCAGGAACTCTGACCGGCAGGCTTTGGGTGAAAGCCTGTGTCACGTTGCCTACGTCTGGGGAACATTTTTAAGTCTGTATCAATATTGGCAACTGGATGGGAGTTTTAACCTGAATGGATTGGAGTTGATGATGGTCCCATCATCCGAGTTTCCACGCGTAAAGTGTCAGAGCAAAATAGGCATTTAAAATGGTGTAAGTACGGGGACGCCTGGGTGGCTCAGCCAGTCATCCAACTCTTGATTTCAGCTCAGGTCATGATCTCATGGCTCATGGGTTTGAGCCCCACGTCGGACTCTGTGCCTACAGTGTGGGGCCGGTTTGGGATTCTGTCTCTCCCTCTTTCTCTGCCCCTCCCCCGGTCGAGCGCCCCCACCCCCACCCCCACTCTTTCTCTCAAAATAAATAAATTTAAAAAAAATTTAAAATGGTGTTAGTATCTTTTAGCACCACCGTTGCTACTCTTATGCGATTACTGTCACTTTTACAATTGTTCCTGGAGGAACATTTTGTGGATGGGTGTGCTCTGAATTTGCGAGGAGCATTGGTATACGGCAAGGTCGTTGCAATATGTTTTTAGTTCCCCTGGCAAGTGCCCAGCCCACCGCATGGTTCCGGAACAGACATCTGTCTCCATGGTCCTTGATTCAATTGCAGTTAACTCAGCACCTTCCGCCAGCTTTAATTCGCTTTCCGAAGGTTAACAGGTAAAGGAACAGGTTCAGAAAAGGCCTAAATCATGTTTCTATATTTCTGGATGGATGATTTTAACAAAGAGCATGACTCCGTTGTGTATCAGAGAGGTTAAATTCTGCCTTTATTTCAGAACATCCCTGTAGATTGTCGGGAATTTTTTTTCTTCCGTATTTTCAAGGGGAAGTCGGGAGTAGTAGTTTCTTTGTGAAGAAGTTTCCAAGGAAAATATGTGAACTCTCTATCACAGGACCCACCACAGCTCAGGGACTTCGCCACATAGACAGATTGTTTTCTCCAGCTCACCCTTGTTTAACAGCAACTACAGATAAATACGCTGGGCGTGCGGCAGGGGATGCCTCGCCTGCATGTGCCTAATTAATGGTCAAAGGGATGGACTGGTGAGTGTCAACTTGAAGCTGGACTAGAAAAATCCAGAGGATGACATGACTCGACCCATGATAATAGAATACAATAATGCCACACATCCAACTGTTTGGGAACACGCTGCTATTTAAGCAGCCATGTGAGCCCCTCAGTGATGCATGGATGTACTTGAATAACTTGGGGCCCAGTATCCAGCATCTGTTATAATTCTCTGGGACAAAGTCATTGAATATGAACTCTAAAAGATCAAGGGGGCAATGGAGGGAGGTGCCTCTGGCCCACTTTCTTTCTAAGAATATCAGATCTGCAGTTCTATTTGCCGGCTAAGTGAAATATTGGTAACCAAAACTCAAAATAGTCCCCCATCTAGCGGCAAATGCCCTGGCTTCTTAGAAGCACCCCAACAGCGCCTAAGTGGGGCTTGATTCCTCTTGCCGACGCACCAGAGGTGACCTGAGCTGCAGCCCCCGGGCTCTTGGGCCCATATTAGAATGCCCTGTGTCCCAGTTCTCCTTGCTGACGAACACCTGGCTTGGTGTGTATGCTTTTGGCGAAAGAGGACGAACCAGAACACAGAACGGTTAGCTACAAATCTTTTATCGGAATTCCAGAGCTCGATATCACGCCCTAGGAACGCTCTGCCTTGGGAAAGAAGGGGTGACTTCTTACAGAGCCCTAATAAGTGGGTCGGCCTAAGTTTAGCTAGTTAATGGAAGAGTCAAAGACGGTTCTCAAAAGAAAAAGGAATTTTTTTTTTCCTTTGGAAACCTAATCAGCCTTGGTTTGGCCAATTTGTGTTCAGCAAGAAGGGGCGGGATGTGAGAGTCGTAGGGCCAAGACAGGAAGGCTAATGAATATAAAAACAGCCCGCGTGGCTGCTTAGTGACGTGTTCGTGGCGTCTCAGGGATGAGCGGGGACCTTCCCACCCGAGGGTCAGAGCAGCAGCCGAGCATTTGGACGAGTCTGCTGACAGCGATGAAGGCACAGGGCCGGAGCCCGGGGAGGTGAGATTGCTTTCAGGGATACTGACATTCCTTAGTCACCCCCCCCGGCTCGGTTTACAACGTGGACCCTAATCGAATGATGTCCGCCCACGGGTTCCTTTCCAGCCTCGGGGGAAGAATCCTTCCACCCTCCGCGCTGAGGCTGTGGGAAAGAACGGGCTCTGTGACCTTTCCCAGCCCCTCGGCATCACTTGGCTGGGAAAGCTGGGTGGTTGGAAGGAAGAGTCTCTTGAGGCCGGAGGCCTCTGGCAGAGACAGCCGAGGAGGAGCAGAGCGGCTGTAGGAGAAGGGGAATTATGGGGATCCTCAGCTACCAAGTTGGGAACTGTGTATTTTCAGTTTAACGTACATATTTATTCATCTATCCATTGGTCTGTGGATCCACCCACCCGCCCACACACGCCCACACAACCCCCATCCATCCAACATCTATGCATTCATCATCCATCTATCAGCCACCCATCTACCCATCATCCATCCATCTACCCACTCATCTATCTATCATCCATCCATCTATCATCCATCCACCCATCCATCCAACAAACACCCATTGAGCAACACTTACAAACCTGCTCCTTGTGAGGTGATCCTCAAGGAATGCACAGTCTTGAGTGGGAGACAATGATATGAATCGATAAGTAATTTAATAACAACTTGATAAATCACAGTATAGTATATTACTAAGTACTGGAAGTGTTGAAAATACGTGCCCCTGCCTATTTGCTCTGTCATTTCTACCATCGCTACTCAGATCTCATTTTGAGCACTGAGAAATTGCTTCTACCTGCTGAAAAATGTGCTATGCTCACGGGTTTCTGTTCCTTTGAAAACACCGTACCTGGTGTTTGCAATGACTCTTCCTCCACCCCATCCCTGCTTGTCTATTTGGCCAACTCCTCTCTGTCCCTCAGGACCCAGTTCAGGGTCCGCCTGACTGGAGTAGCTGCCGTAATCTCAGCTCAATGGGTCCTTGGCTGATGTGGTCACGACATCTTGTCACCAACCCAATAGTCAGTGACCGTCCTGGGTTGACATTATTCCCAGGATGCCTCCTCACTGAACTCTAGGTTCCGTTCTGCCTTGGACCATATCACTGTGCCCACATATTCCCTGTGAATGGTGCACAGTGGGCTATCCAGAAATGCTGACAAAATGGAAGGAAGGAAGGAAGGAAGGAAGGAAGGAAGGAAGGAAGGAAAGAAGAAGGGAAGGAAGGAAGGAAGGAAGGAAGGAAGGAAAGAAGAAGGGAAGGAAGGAAGGAAGGAAGGAAGGAAGGAAGGAAAGAAGAAGGAAGGAAGGAAGGAAGGAAGGTCAAGTAACCACGGGCTTGTTTTCTCATCATTCCGTGAACGATCACTGACAGCTGTTTTGTGGGTGCCAGGCCTGTGCTAAGAGGCGGGGACACCACAGCAAGCGGGTCCATCACAGAAGTCCTTGCTGTCCCGGAGCCTTCACTCGACAGAGCCAAAGACAACACGCGCAGCCTCAGACAGTGCTAAGTGGCCATGCGACATCGATGACAGACTGACCACGGGAGCATCAGGTGGAAGCGAGTCAGGTGCCAGAGCCACATCCAGAGTTGCAGCCGCGGGGACACAGAGCGGCTGGAGCGCTGACTACGACAGACGACGCACACGGCGTCCTGTCCGGGAGGACAGAGGGTCTCTCCACTGGTGTCTGCGGCACCCGTGGGCGGCAAGGCCAGCGTCCAGATAAATTGAAATAATTGCAGAAAGACGGACAGAGAAGCGAGTGAAATGAAACCCAAAGCATCGCAGCTTTGCCAGGGGAACAAGCCTAAAACTGATGAGGCATTTGAAGCTCGACAATTTACCTGCATACTGGAAACAGCCATTTCCTTAGCTTTCCGGATTTAGCCCCAAGGGCCACGCAATTGAAAATGATAGCAGGGGAGCACAGCGTTTACTTTGAACCTCACATGTGGGAATGATTTAGGAACTGGATTGTGTTACAAATGTCACATAAACCTCTAGGGCTCCCTCATATGGCTCACATTTCAAAGAGCTGTATGCTCTCCACAGCCCCGGGAAGGCGCTTTGCCTGGAGTACCAAGCGGCGAGCGCAGACTGGGGAGAGGATCTATTAGGTTAGATCACTTACAAATTGGTGTAAGTATTCGTTGAGAAATGGGCTGGGATACAGGTTGTTGGAAATGCCACAGGGGCGACTGTATGCCTCGGCTGGTCTGGTGTGAGATCGGTCAGTGTTGCGCGATCCTAGAAAGACTGTGAACGCACACACTTTTATCTGCAGACCTCATGGGATTTAGATGCCAAGGAACCCCAGATTACGGGGCCGGTTCCAGGGTGGACTCTCCTACCATCTCAATAAGTCAATAAACCCCTGGGAGCCCCCGGTCCTCCTCTGTACATGCAGGCAGCCAAGGTCTCGGACACCTGAGCTCTCCCTCCTATAATAAATGCTATGGTTTTCCCGCTCCTCGGCACGTGGGTTATTTGAGTTTGAGCTAATATTATAGACAGAGGGGGAAAGCTGCCAGCAAAACCTTCTGCTGAGATAGAAAAGATACGTGGGATTGTTTCGGAAAATTAGAAAATTCTAGGCAGATGCTCGTATTCTAACTGCGGACATAACTTTTGTCAAATATTTGATTGGTTCCTCCTTCTTTTCTTATGTACGTTATTAGACAATAAAAAGCCTAATAGACATTCGAAAGAGAAAATGTCGAATTCTGCAAGTTTATGCGAATTATTGTGTTAGTCTCCTGGGGACAGTGCCACAGATCAGGGCCTTAAACAGCAGGAATGCATCATGTTACAGCTCTAGGGCCTGCAAATCGGAGATCAAGAAGCCGGCAGAGTTGATTTCTTCTCAGGCCTCTCTCCTTGGCTTAGTGGTCTGTCTTTTCCTTGTGGGTTCACACAGGAACTCTCTGTGTGTGTCTGTGTCCTAATGCCCCCTCTCAGAAGGACACCAGTAATATCGCATTAGGGCCCACCCCAATGACCTGATTGTAACTTCATTCTCTCTTCAAAGGTCCTTTCTCCAAAAACAGTCACATTCTGGGGCACTGTGTTAGGACTTTAGCACAGGGATATCGGGGGGACATAACTCAGCCCGTGATGGTTATTGTATCACAGATCTTTTACTTAGGAAACAAATTACCTTTTTTTTTTTTTTACAGTTTTATTGAAAGATAACAGACATCCAATAAAATGCACATACTTAATGTGCACAATTTGATGATCTTTGACGTCTTTTTGAAACTATCAAAAAAAATCAAGATAATGAACTCCAAAAGTTTTCTTGCGTCCCTTTGAAATACATGCCTCACTTCATACCAGTAGCCCTGTCTCAAAAAGCCACTGAGCTGCTTGGTGTCATTACACGTCACTTTGCATTTTCTAGAACTTTCTATAAATGGAATCATACGTTACGTACTGTCTTGTATTCTAGCTTATTTGGGTCATAATTATTTTGCAATTTATTCATATTGTTGTGTGCAATCAGTAGTTTACTGCTTTTTGTTGTTGAGTTGTGTTGCATTGAATGGCTACATCACAGTTTGTTTATCCATTTACCTGTTGGTAACCATTTGGATCTTTCCAACTATTTCCCATTGTTTCCGAAGTATTTCCAGTTGGCTTTCTGAATAAAGCTGCTATGACATTGGCGTACAGGAATTGTGTGGACATAGGCTTTTCTACTCTTCAGCAAATGCCCAGGTATGAAATAACTGGGTCGTGTGAGGATGTGTGTTTAACTTTTTAAGAATCTGCCAAACTGTTTTCTGACGAGGTTAGAGCGTTCCTATGCTGCACATCCTCACCGGCACTTGGTATGGTTAATCTTTATATTTTTATTTAAAAAAATTTTTTTAACTTTAATTATTTTTGAGAGAGACAGTGTGTGAGCAGGGGAGGGGCAGAGAGAGAGGGAGACACAGAATCCGAAGCGGGCTCCAGGCTCTGAGCTGTCAGCACAGAGCCCGACGCGGGGCTCGAACTCACAGAGTGTGAGATCATGACCTGAGGTGAAATCAAGAGTCAGAGGCTTAACTGACCAAACCACGCAGGGGTCCCTCCCTTCCCCCCCCAACCCCCCGTTCTTTGAAGTCTTTGTTTTCACAACCTCTAGGTTTACGACAAAACTGGGAAGGAGGCACAGAGATTTCCCTCACCCCGGCCCTCGGCACGCAGAGCCTCCCCCACTATCTATATCCCTCACCAGAATGGTTCCCTTTTCTTAGCCTGAGATGAACTTTCACGGGCACATCATCACCCAGCGTTTACATTAAGATTCACTCTTGGATTTGGACAAATGCGTAACGACATATATCCGTTATTATAATAAGATACTGAGTATTTTCACTGCTCTACAAATCCTCAGTGCTATGCCCGTCTCCCTCCCTACACTGCCCACCGGCCCCCTACAGCCACTGATATTTGTACTGTCTCCATAGTTCTGTCTTTTCCAGAATGTCATTAGTTGGAATTATACAATACGTAGCCTTTTCAGATTGGCCTCTTTCACTTAGTAATATGAACTTAAGTTTCTTCCATGTTTTAATGGCTTGTTAGCTCATTTCTTTTTAGCGCTGAAAAATATTCTGTCGTCTGGATGGACCACAGTTTACTTATCTAATCACCTACCGAAGGACATTCTGGATGCTTCAAGTTTGGGTCATAATGAATAAAGCTGCTATGGGGCGCCTGGGTGGCTCAGTTAAACATCCGACTTCGGCTCAGGTCAGGATCTCGCGGTCTGTGAGTTCGAGCCCTTCGTCGGGCTCTGTGCCGACAGCTCAGAACCGGGAACCTGCTTTGGATTCTGTGTCTCCCTTTCTCTCTGCCCCTCCCCTGCTCACACTCTGTCTCTGTCTCTCTCTCAGAAATAAAATAAAACATTGAAAGCAATGTTTAAACAGGAATAAAACTGCTATAAACGTGAGTACAGGTTTTTGCGTGGATGTGTTTGCAACTCCTTTGGATAAATACCAAGGAGTGTGATCGCTACATTGCATGGTAAGAGTATGTTTAGCTTTGTGAGAAACCACTAGACTGTCTTTCAAAGTAATTGTACCATTTTGTGTTTCCCAGCAACGAATGAGAGTTCCCATTGCCCCACATCCTTGCCAGCATTTGGTGTTAGCGTTCTGGATCTGGGTGATCGGAAGAGGTGTGCAATGGTATTGCATTGCTGTTTTAGTTTGCATTTCCCTGACGACGCCTTGTGGCACATCTTCTCATACGCTCCTTTGCCATCTGGGTATCTTTGGTGACGTGTCCATTAAAGTCTTTGGCCTATTTGTTAATCAGGTTGTTTGTTCTCTTGTTGAGTTTTAGGAGTTCTTTGTATATTTTGGATAACAGTTCTTTATCAGATAGGTCTTTCTCCTACCCCGTGGTTTGTCTTTTAATTCTCTTGACGCTGTGTTTTGCGGGGCGGACGTTTTTAATTTGCACACAGTCCAGGTTATCGATGCCTCCTCTCATGGATCGTGTCTCTGGTGTTGTAGCTAAAAAGCCACCGCAAGCCCGGGTCATCTAGGCATCTACGTCATCATCTGGGAATTTTAGAGTCTTGTGTGTTGCATTTACATTTGGGATCCATTCGGAGATGGTTTTGTGAAGGGTGTAAGGTCTGTGTCTAGACTCATTTTCTCCCTGTGCTTGTCATTGGCATTTGTCTAGGGAGTAGCGATGGTCGGCTGATTTTCAGGAGCATCTCGAGACATCCTGATCGGTTCCCCTCTGTGGGGGATGGGCAGCACTGCTTTTGATGAGACGAAAGAGCCCAAGCAGGAAGCACCGTCCAGGGCCGCCGCCCGCAGAGAGGTTTCTACCAGAAATCCAGCATGGGGGATTTGGCCGCGGCTGGTGCCTTGCTTTCAGCCTAAAAGACAGCAAAGGGCCACGTCCTCCCACCATTTCCTCAAGGCATTCCTGACCCAAAGCAGCCATATAAACAAACATAAAACCCAAAGTAGAAAAAATATGGGCACCTACAGATTGTAATTTTTATCATACAATAAGCTTCTAGAACTTCAAGTCATGTAAAAACAAAACAAAACAAAACAGGAATTCTTAAAGAGAAGCATTAATGTCACCTTCCATGACTTTGTTCTTCCAGAAGGGTCTGTGGCAAGGTCCCTGGGTAGAAGAGAAGAGGCTTAGAAGTAAGTTTTTCTCTCGATTGTGTGCTTACTGTCTGATATTTTCTGACCATTTCCCCTCCATTCTTTTATAAATTGTTTCCTCTCCCGGTGGCCACGATTGACAGACTGAAGACACTCCATCCCCCCCCAAATACCTCGTATGTTAGTTATACACATGCTTAAGCACCTGACGTCTAGCAAGCACCCAGGAGTGAGAGGGGGTCGAAGCATTTAGGGACGCTCACCCTGCAGATCCGTGGCAATCCACGAAAGTCCCCAGCCTTCCGGGTAGCAATTACAACAGGACATGGCGACATGTGCCTACATCCCAGGGGCAGTCTGTCAACTTTCCACAGCCCTGGGTGTCGTAAAACTCACTCTCAGGTTCAAATCCACTCTGACTTGGGACCTTTCCGTCTGTGCCATCCATATGCCGTTACAACACCTGGTATGTCACACACGTGCTGGATAGGAGTGATGACTGTGACCAGCGGACGTCCCCTCAGCCACCTGTCTCTGGGTTAGGATGTGGGAGTCCTGCAAGGGCCTTGATCACTAAGACCACGCAGTGCAAAGCTCACTCCTGTCCCAAAATGCCGCTTGCGCATGTCCCAGCCAGCCGGGCTCGATAACTGCGCAGCCCAGAAGTAGGCCTCGTGGCGATGTTAACTGAAGTTACACGAACCTTACAGTCCTCGGAAATGATGTGTGAACTCTTGGAGGCTGCTGATGTGAACACAACAACAGAAGCAGGTAAGAGGTCAGATGCATCTCATTTTAGGACGGATACGTAAAAATAAGCAATTATTCAACAGTGAGGCTTTAGGATACTTAGGGAAACAAAACAGACTGCTTCTTTTCTTTGAGAAATAAATCAGACTTGGCACAGAAAACCAGTGACCTAAACCTACGGGGGCGTGGGGGTTCCGGGCCAGCTCACTGGCCAATAACAGCGAAAAAGCATGCTGAAAGGAAAGAGCCACCTTAAGCAAATTCAAACGAGTTGTAACAGGCACGATTTTTCCCAATGCAGAAAAGTGTAGACCCTGCTGAAAATTTTCAACTTAGCTATTTTTAGTTGCACGAGACACAAAGACTATATAATCCTCATAAAGATGTCAGCTGGCCCCAGCCCTCCCCAGGCACCTGCAGGGATGATTCATTGGACTGATGACAACGCCTCTGCATATGGAGAGCATCATACATCTTTCATATGTTACAATAAACTGTTATCAGTGCAGCAGACAGTGCTTTTATCGGTAGGTGGCATTGGCCCTGGGGAGTCCAATTGGCTAAAGTATAAAACAACGGCAACATATGTGAGATCCGCTCTTGCTTACCTTGGGCACCGCCTCAATGTTATAGTAGACATTTCGGGCGGTTGCTGGTGGAAAGCTCCCCGGATGCTCTGTCCACCCTTCCCAGGTTGGGGGTGTCCAGTTCTAGAGGCTCCAGACAAAATCGGGAAAGGCCAGAGGTTTATGAATTGCTTCCATTTTGTTAGACCACTGAGCAAAGAACCAAAAAGTGAAAAACAGGTGGGTGTTGGGGCGTAGATGATACTTGTAGAATATTCTAGTAACTTCCGCCTGGGTCATCCGGGTCCTGGTGCTGAAGACACTGGACCCCTGCATTAGGATTCAGGTAGGAGCGAGTGGGTTGTGGCTCGCAGCGAACCCAGGCTCTGTGCTCACTTGGGCAGGCGGCTCCCTCTCTCAGGGGTCCCCAGAACGCAGCATCCGGGAGCAGCAAAGGGCACAGCCTAGAGGGAGACGTCAGGATGTGGGGACAGTGAGGGCGCCCACATCCTGTGGATCCACGTGAGGCTGTGATGCTCCCCGCGGGCTTCTCACTCCTCCAGGTTCAGGAGGGACTCTGCAGAGCCCCGGGGACCTTGTCTCGCGGACACGCACACACCTGCCTCATTCTGCACCTGCAGCCGGAATCGTTCAGGGAGGGGAGGGAAGGCATAAGGGAAAACAGGAACAAGACTGGGAGAGAAGCATAGAAGAAGGCAGAAGCGACTTGGCTTTGATCCTGTCGTCCATGTGACCGCTGCAGGGTTGAGTATCTCCATCGTTGGTGACACGATGCCTACAAAGCCAGCCGCGGCCCGACCTCCCGCCTCCCTCAACACCAGCACGAGTCACGTCAGCCTCCGGACACGTGTGACTCAGTGGAGGCCACCAAAGGCAGGGATGGGCAGCCACCCCCTGCAGCCAGGGGCACAAGGAAGGCAGGTGGACCCTGGGGGCTGTTGGTAGAGCCCAGGGGCACAGGTCACGGGGTGGTGGGAAAAGTAAAGGGCTCCCTCTCGTGATCGATCGCCTTCTTTTAGTTTTGCTTTCCTCATGAAACAGTGACATGTCGCCTGGGTGCATAGATTTTAAAGGGTCAAGGGAAACCCAAGAAATGAAGCCCTGCCCAGTGTCGGACAGCTGTCCGGAGTCCGGGTGCGTCTCAGCCCCAAACTGAGAGAATTTGCGTGGGAAGTTTTGCTCTGCGCCTAGCTGGGGGCAAGAGGGAGGAAGAGGGTGTCACTTCAGAGACTGTCCTCTAGATGGCGCCCCGAGACAACGTTTGCATTCCTTTCAAATCAATCTTAAAGTGCAGCGAAGGTTCTTTGCACACTGTAAGGCGATGCTTCACATTTCTGGTGCATTTTGTTATTTTTTTCCCCCCAGCGGGCGATGAAACCACTCGTTTTTAAGTCAGACATTTGTGTCGATGGCCTGTCTCCTGGTTCCGAGGAAGAAGGGGGGAAAGGAACGTTAACTTTGGACCTGACAGACCTCCGTCACCTTGAGAGAGTTGCTCACACGCTCTGAGCATCCGTTCCCGCGTCTGTAAGTTGGAGGTGATAAGGCTTGGCTTCCAGAACTGCTGCGAGGATCAAACGAGATACTTGATATAAAAGTCCTTGATTGGTATGGCACAGAAGTGCTCACTAAGCCGGGCTCTCGGGGAAACTGAGGGGTGGTTCAGAACAAGACAGACGAGGGCCACTTCCTGTTAGCCGAGCGGTGCTGGGGAACTCACTTCCCTCTGCTGTAGCTCAGTGTCTTCATCTCTGAATGGGTATAACACTATTTAAAACAATAATTTCCATATTGCTGTAAGGTTTAAATGAGCGACTATCCATCAGGTCCGATGCCCAGCAAGGCATTATCTCTGCTGTGCCTCTTTACGGGCACTGGGACAGCATCAAGGGCTGTCTAACCTTCTGTGCCGCATACACGAGGGAAGGGAGTTCTCTTTAAGTAAACTAAATACTGATTTTCTGTTTCATTTGACGATTAAAACAAAACATTCTTAAGCACCGCTTCGATGGCCTCTCTATCCTACCCATGTCATTTCTCTTCCTTCCAAGCAGTTTGCTCTTTCCCACTGGGCCTCTGAGGCAAGCAGGATCCAGAATCTGTCAGTTCCTCACAGGGGTCGGATGGAAGCATCCTTGTGAGTTAAAAACATGCTTCTCACGGCCCCCGGAGAACTGGACCCCTACGGTACGAGGAAGAGGAGAGAACTCATTTCACACGGAACACCCCGCCCCCTGCATACCCACACCTAAAGAATACTGTGGAGTTCTCCGGAACTTTCCAAATGAATTCCCAGAATGAAAACATGGGGCTGATCTAAACCGGATTCCAGCATGAGGGCTGTGTGGTCCTGTTACCTGGGGCATTTCAGCCATCATTTCACTGGTCCTCGGGGCTTGCTTGGGGCAGAGGAATCTTCAGAATTAATTGGAAATCTTCATGCAATTTACATGAAATATTCATCTACATCTTTGTGAAGCTTGGTAGCTCATTTCTTTCTATTGCTGAACAATAAATCCTCCATTGTAGGGGCGCCTGGGTGGCTCTGTCGGCTAAGCATCTGACTTCGGCTCAGGTCATGATCTCATGGTTCGTGGGTTCAAGCCCCGTGTTGGGCTCTATGCTGACGGCTCAGAGCCTGGAGCCTGCTTCGGATTCTGTGTCTGCCTCTCCCCTGCTCATGATCTGTCTCTCCAACATAAATAAAGGTTAAAATTAATAAAAAATTAACAAAAAATCCCCCATTGTGTGGATATACCATAGTTTGTGTACCCAGTCATCTACTGAAGGACACCTTGACTGCTTCCAGGTTTTGGGTTTTTTGATAATGAAAAAAGCTGCTATAAACTTCTGTGTGCCAGGTTTTGTGTGTCTGTAGGTTTTAAGATCAGTTGAGAAAAATCTAGGAGGACTTCTGCTGTTACTATGGTGAGGCTTTGTGTAGCACCATACAAAGCAGCTCAAGTGTCTTCCAAGCGGCCGCAGGACTTTGTTCCCACCAGCTAGGAATGGGACCTCTAGCTCCTCCGCAGTCTTGCCAGTAATCGCTATCGTGCACTTTTTGGAGTTTAGCCATCTTAATGGGTGTGTAGGGGTCCGTCCCTTTGAATTGGTGTTTTTGCAAATTAAGTAAACACCCCGTGGTGTGATTACTGGATCCTAGAGGACGATGAGGGAAACAAAGGCAAGAAAAATGAAGTTTAGCCTGCAGCCCACTGACAGGTACCAGACTCTGCAGCGAGAAACATTCCTTCAGGCGCTTTTGGCTGTCTTAATGGCTTAATGTTTACACGTCATTAAAAACTAAAAGCAACCTTATCTTGACAATAGCTAAATCTTCAGAGTCCTGTCAGACCCCGCTTTCAGCATCCAGAAATTCATCAGAAACTAACTTTATCTCTATCCCCCATCCTTCCACAAAGTTAAAAGTATGTAATCAGTCACTCCTCACATCCCCAGCGCAGATTTTTCTGCCCACGGGTCCTGTCCCTGTGCTTTAATAAAATCACTTTTTTGCATCAAAAAAAAAAAAAAAAAAACCCTCGAGAATTCTTTCTTAGCCCTTGGCTCATAAACCCCACTTCAAATGTCATCAGGGTAGCTCCAGAGGTTGTCCCTGTTTGCACTCCCACCGGCAGTGCGAGAGGGCTCCCCCTCTCCCCATCTTCCCACACCCCCCTACTTCCCGCCCTTTCCCACCTCCTCTTCTCTTTGGCATCGCCCTCGAGGCAGTGGGGCCAGACCCCGGTCCCCCCCCCCCCCCCGGGCACGCGGGCGGCCCCTTCCCAGGGACCGGGGACCCCTCTTCTATGAGAAGCACAATTAGAGCGGATACTTTTAAGCTACCCCCCCACAATGGAATCCTGCTAAAAGAAAAATCAAATGACATTAATGTCAAATGACACTTATCCCAGTTTAATCTCTAGGATTATTTCTGGATACGGTTGAAGTTTGGCTGGTTTTCGTTAGGACACTGGCTTTTAGTCTCACATTCAAATTCTTTGGAAGGGAGTCCCAGGGGTGGTGCTGCTCAGGGTCCTTTCTCCAGAGGGGACTGTCACCAGGGGGCTGCATCTTCCCGCAGGAAGGACCGCACAGCAGGGCCCTTCCCCAGGCCGCTCGGGTGGGGGGTGGGGGGGCGGTGGAGGTGAGGAGCCCCGGGCCTGTGTCACCCTGAGCCACAGGACTGGAACTTCGGAGGACTCTGGGGCCGGGTGGGTTCTGCCCCACGGAGGCCCCGCGGTCACCGGACTGGGCGCTGCCCCGCACGTTTGCCCCCCTCGCCGGGGACCCGTTTCCGTGGGGGCCCCTGAGCCCCCTCCTCCGGGGACGCCCGAGCCTGCTCACCCCCGGCGCTGCCTCGTGTGCAGGGCAGGTGCAGGGGCGGCCGGCGGGGGCAGCGGGGTGTCCCTGCCCCAGGGGGAGGCCGGTCCCCGGGAAGGGGCCGCCCGCGTGCCCGGGGGGACCGGGGTCTGGCCCCACTGCCTCGCGGGCCGATGCCAAAGAGAAGAGGAGGTGGGAAAGGGCGGGAAGTAGGGGGGTGTGGGAAGATGGGGACCCGGCGGCTCCGGGTCGAGTGGGAGGGACGGTCCCGGGTGGGGAGCCCGGACCCGCCGGCTCTGTGGGTCTGAAGCCAGGACCCTGGGGGGATCCACTGCGCAGACCGCAGGGGGTTCCGCCCCGGGCGCCCTCGTGTCCTGCTCTGTCCGCACAAGGGTGAGGCCGTGGGGACCCCCGGCCCACGAGGGTGCGCGTTTGCACCCGAGGCTGCGGTGGCACTGGCGGGGCAGAGCCTTCCAAGCTGTGACAGAGTCCCAACGGGGGATGCCGAGTCCCCAGGGCCACCTGCCGGGGTACACGCGGGTGAAACTGAAGATCAGAGGAGACTTTATTCGAAGTCTGTAGGAGTCTGCACTCAGCTAGTCATGTTGTCCAAATACCTGTTTGATGCACAAAGTGCAGCCTTCCTTGCTAGTGCTTGAATTCACACTATGCTGATGTCTCTTTATAACGTTTTCCTTGCTTTCAGAATAATTGTGAACATTTCCCCAGCACCGTCAAAGCATCTGCAGGCCTTCAGACTTTGCTGAAGGCCATCGAGTTTCTTTGGCCCCAGGAGGTCTTTTACACTCCTTTGTTTTTTGTTTTTTGGGTTTTTTTGGGGGGGGGCGGTGGTGATTTGTTTGTTTTGTTTTGTTAACGCATGCATTTTTGAAGTGTTTCCATTATATGTGAATTCAAATTTCTATCTCAAAAGAGAGCTCTGGGGTACAGAGAGCAGGTACCGAATGGATACAATGAACTCTGTTTGCAGCTGTTCTCCACGTGGGGGCCTGGTGCTCTAGCCTCATAAACTCCAATAACCAGTTTCTATGTAAGTAGAGTATTCAAATGACATCCTTAAATCAACTCATTTGCAAACTCATTGCTGTAATTTTTAAGATGATTGCATTGGTCATGACCAATATATCCATTTATTCATGGTGTGCTTGGCGATTTCTAATGACATGACATAGCCAATAGTTGGTTACTAATCAATGGATTAGCCAAGGCAGACGCTCGAAAGTCATTCCGACTCCCTTGCTTCTCTGATCAGTGGTTGTGAAGTTTGAGAACATAAAGTATTATTTATTTTGGCCTGAGAAGTGCATCAACGGTAATACCAAATATTGCACAATACATCACCATGTAGGATAAAACATTTGCAGACCGGGTACCATTTTGGAATTTATTTCTGCTGTTTTCTCCTATTGAGGGCACTAATAATAATTGATTTATAATTGATTTAAGGATGCTTTGTAACCCAATAAATACTGGACCACGGCATTCAGGTTATTTGTTTCAAAATTACAAAAGCAAAGAAAATATATTGCTCTAATCTTTCCTCTTTTTGTCCTTTGGATGTTGAAACACAATGAATGAGATGTGTTTTCCCTGCCCGGTCGCCTTTCTGCATGCTGAAGTTCTGACAGTGATTTTTAAAATGACAATATTCCTACTTCTTTTTAAATGAACTTATATTAAAGAGGAATTGTATATTTATTATTGCAGACGGAATAAGATGTTATTCCAGTTTAATACAGTCTGTGATCAGAAATTTGGTGTTAGAAAGATCAGGAATGAAGACCTGATCTCCTCTGAAAATACACACTGCAAAGTGACTTACAACATCATAAAAACCTAATCAGAGTTTGATGCCAATTGTACAATTCCTAGCAAAAGTCACTTCATATAGTCTTTTCTAAAGATCATATTAGCTCTGCAACTGGCAAAAAATCAAGCCTATTACCCATGATAAAATTTGATATCAGATCTAATTCAGATAAACCTATTTTATTGTGTTGACAAGATAAAGCTAGCCCATCAAGCACACTTTCAGGCCAGAAAGCAGAAAAGCAGTGTAACATTCATTACACGTTGCTAGTGGTAGATGTCTTAACTCAAGTGTAGGTTGGCCAAGAAGCTATGTTCCTCTTCTCCTAATTTAATCAGCGATCAGAGGCCAGGAGTTCAAATGTGCTCCCTTTCTTTCTCAGCTCCTGGTAATTTAATCCTCCACAACAAGAAAGATTTGAAATGGCTGAATGTTACAGATTCATAGGCTGAGAGGGAGATCCGGATTCTGGAAAATCCAAGCCATCCTCTATCATGTTAGCATCCTACCGTTGATAGTTTAATTTCCTATAAAAAGTTGCCAGTGCCTTAAGATGATGATTAATCATTACGAGTAGATATTATTGGTTCCAATTAGAAGCAGATGGTTGATTGGATATACTTTAAAGGAAATTACCCTTTGGGGTGCCTGGGTGGTTCGGTCCGTTAAGGGCCCGACTGTTGGTTTCGGCTCAGGTCATGAACTCATGGTTCCTGGGTTCGAGCCCCATGTTGGGCTTCGTGCTGAAGGTGTAGAGCCTGCTTGGGATTCTCTCTCCATCTTTCTCTGCCCCTCCCCTGCTCACTCTCTCCTTCTCTCTCAAAATACATAAATAAACTTAAAAAAACAGAAAATTACTTTTTGAACTCAGGAATAGAAAACAAGCAATACAAGCCTCGTCAGGCTCCACTGGGGATGCGGGCCTAGGAAAAAGGCAATTTAGAATTCAGGTTAACCCAGTCTCAGCCTTCCAGAATCTGACCCCATTCTCATTTTTGCATCTTTCAAAACCAACCAACCAACCAAACAAAGAAAGAAATGAACTTCACACAAATAAGTAAACACTGCAGTGTTTGTTCTGTAACAGGAATGGGAGTGTAATGCCTAGAGGAATTAGAAACTGTTTTATTCTTCTTCTTTAGGAAAGCCCATAGACGCAGGGAGATAAGACACTGGCCGCTGATAGCTGCCACAGATGTGGTGACTGGTCACATGAGAACTACCTAGAATGTCACCTGGTTTTTTAAAAGGGAAATTTCAAACTGTTTCACAGGTTTGCAAAGGGCATCATCAGCTTTGGCTAAGAAAGTTAATGCTTTTCTGCTGAAGTTGACCACTTTTGCCTTATACCATGACTGTAAACCAACATCAGACTCGGACTTTTGCGCTTTGAAAGGAAGTACGTCCTGAACCTCCAGTTTGAGCATCTAGATTCACCACCAAAACAGCATCGTCTGCAGGGAAAATGCATACATTTGGTCCAATGCAGGATTTTATAAAGTGCATGACAACAAATTTGTGCTGTGCCATTTGATGTGACTTCTAGACACATTATGAAATGTTAAATGCCTCATTTTGTGTTAAGTTGTGTTGGGTGTTATGTGACACAAAATAAACCTGTTTGGAATTGTTTTATTTTGTCAATGGACATTCTCGAAAGTCAACTTCAAACCTTGGTAGAAGTGTAGGAAGTTCCTGAGCTCACTCCTCCCCCAAATCATTAATTACAATGGAGCTTTTATGCAATGAAATAGCATTTCCCCCTTCATTGGCATGAGACAATGTAATTTCAGTTGTCCTGCTGGAACGCTCATGTTTTACTGGGTGTTTCCTCACTGGCTCATTGGACGCACCATACATTTGCACAGTCTTGATGATTTTAATTATTGCGGTCATTTGAAATCTTGCTGTTAGACATGAGCGATATAAATTTCTATTTTAACTCGCTGGTCTTAAATGCGCCTTTGGGAGCTGTCCAGTTGTACCTCTAAAAATGTTGTTTAATGACACTGGTCATGAAGTGACATCATTTTCAAAGACCGTTGTGACGCCAGTGTGGCAGCCCAGGCTGGGAGATCTTCGCCTGCTGCATTAGATCAGTTCTGGAAGGTTCAGAGAAGGGTGGGGAGCTACCCCAGCTGTCACCAGAAACCACCCACAGACATTCCAAGCCCCAGCTCTAAGGAAAGCATGTTGATAAAATAAAATTATTATGGCAGAAGTGACAATGTGCTCACTCACCCCTCTTAGTGAATTGCCAATTTCTAGAACCCAAACTGATTCATCTTCAAAACAAAACAAAACAAAACAAAACGTAAAGAATGATCCCGAGTATTGCTAACAATTCTCAAATTCTTCCCTGAGTAACCCTCCTGCTGTCGCTTTCTGCCAATATGTTTCCTGAGCAAAAAAATAAGAGAATCCTAATTATGTGCGTTATAAATTGCATTATATTGTCTGTACTTACGCTTTATGTAAATAGTGTATCTCATGCAGTTGTACGCAAGCATTGAAATAAATACTACCATTTAGGGAACAGTTTGGTCGAGTGTCTTTTTTGCACAGCCTCAAAGGGTGCCAAGTTTTCAGAGGGGCTAAGGCGCCACTGTTTCCTGAAGAACTTTAAGAAGTGCCTTCATCAGAGACTGGGAAAGGTTTCCCAACCAAACCCCATGCTGCTGCTCTGGCATGACCTTCAGATCCCCGCGGCCTCTCGCTTAGGGGCCTGGACAGGACCAACAACCTTTGTGATAATTCTGTGATGTCCTAAGCAGTTAACATTTTTTTCCTGTTGGCGAAAGGAAGCGTGTGACAAGGAAAGCCAATCAGGTTTTTCATTTTCATGGAGTTAGTGTCTGCTGCTTTCGTTGACTGATTTATTAAGCTATATTGTCCTCACCCTCTCTCCAGCACGCTGCAGTCCATTCTTCCCCACATAAAAAAAGGGTTTTCGCTTTGTTTTTAAACAGCTTTCTTGGGTGTAATTGCTATACAAAAAACTGTACATTTTTTTTAAAGTGAATTTATTTTGAGAGAGACAGGGATAGTGTGACTGGGGGAGGAGCAGAGAGAAGGAGAGAGAATCCCAAGCAGGCTCCGCGCTGCCAGCACAGAGCCTGATGTGGGGCTTGAACCCACGAAACTGCAAGATCTTGACCTGAGCCAAAGCCAAGTCAGATGCTTAATTGATTGAGCTACCCAGGCACCCAAAAAATCTGTACATCTTTAATGAATCCAGTTGGATGACTTTGGACATATGCACAAATGTTGAAACCATCATTACAATCAAGGTAATAAACATATCTACCAAAGAAAGCTTTTATTTATTTTTTTCTTTTCAAAAGTTTTATTTATTTATTTTGAGAGGGACAGAGATAGCGTGGGTGGCGGAGGGCCAGAGAGAGAAGGACAGAGAGAGAGAGAGAGAGAGAGAGAATCCCAAACAAACTCTAAGCTATCGCGTAGAGCCTGACGGCCGAGCTCGAACTCGCAAACCGTGAGATGGTGACCTAGCAGAGACCAAGAGTTGGTCGCTTAACTGACTGGGTCACCCAGGTGCCCCCAAAGAAATCTTTTCTTGAATGAAATGCTACCAGTCAACGTGAACATGTCCAGAAGATACGCGGTCCAGGAAAGCCACTCTATTGAGTGAGAGTCATATTGTATATATACATGCTAAATGCCACATGTGTGTGTGTGTATACACACACATATATACATATATACATATGTGTATATATATACATATACACACACACACATATACATATGTGTGTGTGTGCATATACATGCCCCAAATCCCAAAACTCCAAGTAATGAAGTGTTGAGCTTTTGAAGAATTTCAATAATGTTTTACACATTTTTCTGTAAGAAAGAGCTGGGTAGCAAGTAGACGGAAAAAGATGGAGGCAAAAAATGGTAAAAGAGCACCCTAGGAAATGTAGAGACATATGGGGCGCCTGGGTGGCTCGGTCGGTTAAGCGTCCTACTTCGGCTCAGGTCACGATCTCGTGGTCCGTGAGTTCGCGCCCCGCGTCGGGCTCTGGGCTGATGGCTCAGAGCCTGGAGCCTGCTTCCGGTTCTGTGTCTCCCTCTCTCTCTGCCCTTCCCCCGTTCATGCTCTGTCTCTCTCTGTCTCAAAAATAAATAAACGTTAAAAAAAAAAATTAAAAAAAAAAAGAAATGTAGAGACATAAAAAGAAACAGGAAGCACGTAATTTAACTCTAAGTATTTTATTTTAATATAATTTTTAAATTTTTTAGAAGGTTAATTAATTAATTAATTATTTTTGAGAAAGAAAGAAAGAGAGAGCATGTGAGCACCAGCGGTGAGGTGGGGGTGGGGGGCAGAAGGAACGGGAGAGAGAGAGAATCCCAAGTGTGGGGTGTGACACAGGGTTCGATCTCCCAAACTGTGAGATCATGACCGGGGCTGAAATCCAAAGTCAGATGCTTACCTGACTGAGCCGCCCAGGTGCCTGAGCTCAACATATTTTAGTCTGCATCTGATTGGTTGGTGGCAAGTTGCTTGATGTGACAATTTGGTCACAACAATGACAGGATCAAAATTGAATCCACCCAGTCAATTTTTTTTTTCCTGGTAGTAATTGTTATAATTGCAACAAAATTATTTTTGGATATTAAGCATCTTGTTAATTTTTCATGACATTAACCTAAATGTACAAGAAGGATAATAATATATGACTCTTACAACTGAGTCCATACACTCAGATGTGCAAGAAAGAACTCACTTTTATATCTTGGGGTCAGTTAAATCATCTTCAACCTCAGTTGTTCTGGGGGTTTCGCCCACCCCATCTCTCTGTCAAAATGGTGCAGAGCTTCCACGACCCAAAGAAGACACGTCCGTAAAACTGAGGAATTAGGAAGTGCAGGACGTCACTGGTGCTTCATCGTCTAATAATGCCCATTAGAACCAAGACGCCCATAGGCTGAGAGGACACATGGTCTACTCAATGTTCCAAGCTGTGTGCGGAGTGTGGGGGTCTTTGGTAAGGCTAGAGTCCCACAGACTGAGTCATTTCTCCTTAGGAGCTTACATAGTCATACCCTGAGGCTGGATCCCTCCCCAGGGCACCAACATAGAATGATAGGTGACTCTCTGCTTCTCCTGGGAATCTAAACATCCTTTAATAAGTACAGGAAATGAAATGTGAATAACAAATAATTCTAAATCACTGAAGGTGATCTTTTATTCCTTGCACATAAAAATATTGCTATATAGGCAGAGGAATCATCACTTGCTTTACATATTTTTAAAAAAACAAATTAGACGTAAAAATATAAATTTTGAAAAGAGTGACAGATCTTCTATTTCTTTTCCTTTTTCATTGCAAATGTATTACATATTTATTATGGAATACCCAGAAAATTTTAAACGGTGAAAGTACTACAAATTATATCTATAGTCCTACCTACCCAAAGATAATTACTCTTGGCACTATGAGTATATCCTTCCATATTTGATTCTGTCCATAATTATAATAGCTGATGTTAAGTGAATACTTATGTGGTCCCAGGCTACTCTACATGCTTTTACATGTGCCAGATCATTTCACCTTTATGATAATCTTATGAAGTAAATGCTGTCATTATCCTCATTTAGCAGATGGAAAAAACCTGTGCACACAAAAATATGAGAAAAGTGTCAATTCTGGAGTAACTGAAAAGGACCTCCAAAAGTTTGTTTCTCCATAAAAGCCATTCGAACTCTGTTTTAAAAACTGTTAAAATCAACTTTTTTGTTTGCTGGAAATAAAAGACTCGCAGTAATCCAAAGCAAAAGAAATGAATCATGGCAGAAACATGATTGGAGCATTTTAACTTTGTCTATTCCCGTCTCTCTCTCTTTCGGTAGAAGATAACTGCAAAAACCAGTGATCTTGCAACCATGGTAACTGAAAACTTGCAGTCTAGTAGTTAGTGGAAGCAGCAGAATGAGGTTAGAATTCCTAAAATTAAAAAAAAAAAAAATCCATCCCTACGGAATTGTCTTTAATCTGCAAGCTCCCTGGAAAATCTCCATTCTCAGTCTTTACTCAACCTGACTCAGAGCTTGGTCAGTATGAACATCTTTATCCCCATGCTGTTTGTTGAAAATAACCAGCAGCAATTGCTTAATAATGTGGTTTCCTGAGGCAGTATCATCAGCCAGAATAAACAAGACTGATAAAAAAAAATAAAGAGGGACACCTAGCCGGCTTAGTCGGTGGAGCATCTAACTCTTGATTTCAGCTCAGATCATGACCTCATGGTTCATGAGATCAAGCCCTGGGTCTCAGTGTGGAGCCTGCTTGGAATTTTCTCTGTCTCTCTCTGAATTTCCCCTGCTCTCTCCCTTTCGAAAATAAATAAATAAACTTTAAAGACATTAAAAAGAAAATTTAGAAAATGAGATGTTTATGAGATCTTTGAAAAGCTCTGATTTATTTCTGAGAATCTAGAAAACCACAAGCATGTGCAGTGCTGTGCACACGCCTAGGAAAGATCTAGAAAACCCCAGTCTCTCACCTCTGGTTCATCTTCAACTTTGCACAAGCAGGAGGTAAAACCTAAGCCAGAGTTAAAAACTGCTGAGCATTTTAAAGTTTGCCTACACACACTCACAGAGCACCTTTGCAAAGCATGGGAAACTTAGGATTCATGACATTTTAGGACATTTCTGTCCAATTATTACCTGACCACTAGGCTAACTGAGCAGAGACTTCAGTGGCCAGATGACAGGGGATACAGATTTACAGAATGAATCCAGTAAAGTCACTAAACACATATCAGCAATAAACACACACACAAAACAAACAGCAATTACAACAATCCAACGATCTTTGTGGGAATGTGGATCTGGTTTCTAGAGTTGCCACATTATGTAATTGGAAATACCTAGCTTTCAACAAAAAATTCAGAGACCTTAAAAAAATGGTGGTTCATTTTAAAAAAATGGGTGGTTCATGCATAGGAAAAAACCATCAACAGAAGTTGTCCTTGAGAGAGTCCAGATGGTGTATTTACTAGACAAAGACTAAATCAGCTATTGTAAATATGTTTAAAAAAACTGAAGAAAACCATCAAACAATTGAAGGAAAGTAGGAGACAGGTGTCTCACTACACAGAGAATATAAATAGAGTGATAGGAATTATAACAAGAAATAAAATAGAAACTTACTTAGCGGTTCCACTAGTCAGGGCTGAACTGGGATATAAGCCTTACTGTTGGATATTGGAGACTATGATTTTTGTTCACTGTCTATATACCCACCCACACACTATGCATATGCAGACATATATTTTGTTACATTCTAAGAAAAGTTATATTCTAAGTCTGAAAACCTGATCTGATTTATTAATTAAATCTACCACTTACTAGATATTTCTTGTATTGTGTCTTTTTCCTATATTGCTGGATTTTAGGTATTCCTGTACGTTTTCTCTAACACAGTATAGATCAAGAATAATTGACTGAAATTAATTCAAAAGTAAAGGTGAAAAATTCTATGTAAGTGCTACCACTTTGAGTTCAGGAAAAGATGTCAAAATCACAATATGATTCATTATATATGTATGCAAATGAATGAATATACAGTTTATACTTTCTATCAAGTTATTTTTATTGCCAATTTACACTTGACAGAAATCTTGTTCCAATAAGCTGCTTTTTGCCAAACTTTCTGGGACCCAGATCACTTTTAAACAAATAGTATCTGATAAATGAAGGCAGAAACATCAAAGAGGGTCTCACATTCTTTGTGCCTCTTTCTTTCTTCTTTTCTTTTCTTTTGTTTCTTTTCTTTTTTTTTCTTTTCTTTTCTCTCTTATTTTGTTGGAGGGTATTCTTTATTGAGTTATTGCTTATTGTTGATAGTTTTCTTTCTTCTGCTTCTTCTTTTCGGAGGTCTTTCTTAGTATTTCGTTCTTGTCTTCTTTCTTTCTTGTCTTTATTTCTTTCTTTTTTATTTTCTTCTTCTTTCTTTCTTTCTTTCTTTCTTTCTTTCTTTCCTTCTTTCTTTCTGGAAAAGAGGGACAGAGGAAGAGAAGGAGAGGATCTTAAGCAGGCTCCACACTCGGCACAGAGCCTGACATGGGGCTCGATCCTGGGATCATGACCTGAGCCAAAATCAAGAATCGGATGGTCACCTGACTGAACCACCCAGGAACCCCCCACCCTTCTGTTTTTTTGGGTGCCCTTTTCTTTATGACATTTGCTGACTCAGAAGTTGCAAGGAATTTCTAGGCTGGGCAAAAAGCAGCAACTCAGAGCTTTTACATGACTCATTGTGTTAGAGAATCGCATTTGGAGGTAAGGAGGATCAAAAACAAAACAAAAATAAAAACAAACACACAAAACCCAGGTGTTTGCAGTCCACAATTCTTCTGACCAGGGAAATGCAAATACGTGAGCCTGACTTTCCACATTGTTTTTCACCTTGAGGCTTTGATTGTTCTGAAGTCACATAGAATGCTTTTTTTCTTTTGCTTTTAGTAGTTTTTCTAGGATATGCCTAGGGGTGGTTGTCTTAGTATTTATGGTGCTCCGGGTTCACACGATTTCTGAAATCTGAGGCTTCTCATGTGATGGGGCAAACCCTGGAAACAAGTAAGGGGATTCTTTCCTCTAACACGGGAGAAAAGACTAAGGAGGGAAGTGTATGGAACAGCATCTCCAATGTGTAGAATTAGAAAGTGCACCAACCAAGGATGAATGAGGGGACCCTGGAACCGCCCTGAAGCGGAGATGAGAGGAGCGCCAGAGTCTCGAACGGTTCTATCAGCCGCTATTCACCTGTCTCCAGCAAAACTCAGCATCCCAGGAAATGTGCACGTGGCCTGACCAGGCCGCAGTGGTGAATGTACAAAGCAGGTGATGGATTCTACAGCGGGGTGATTTATAAAGTTTTCACGAGATGAAGTTGAAAAGACGAGCTGAGAACAGGTGGCTCATGGATGAAGTATGGCTCAGAGAGGATGAGCGTCTACAGAATGTAGGGAACAGTTGCAGTGAGTTGACAGTGAACTCTAGTGTATGGGGAGAGGTCAAGGAAAGGGCATGTTGTCAGAGCACAGAAGTTCAGAACTGGACCTTTCAAGGTGGAACCATCCTGGGTAATTGGCACCACCGGGGGTGGAGTCTTGCCATTTGGATACAATGAACATCTGGAGGTAGATATCTTTGGAGTTGGTGTCACGTCATTGACGAAGCATAAATACGGAGGCTCCAGTGACTCTGGTCTTGGCAAAGGATGAGTTGGAGGCGGAACACTGAAGGAGGGCAGAGTCCCCAAAGAAGAGAGGAGTCATGAATTGAGCAGCGACCTACAGCAACACTTCGGAAAAGAGAGGGTATCACCATGGGGCACAGTATGCCCAAGAGAAAAGGAGGAAAGACGATGATGCAATATTGCCGGAACTGTTCTCCAGAAGCCAGGAGGCAGGAACTTTTTCTCCTTCCTCCAAGACGGAGGAATAAGGCACTTGAGAAAGCAGTCCCCAGCTCCGCTTGGGGTTTCTGCAAACGTACAGTGGCTGAGGGAACAACCTCTAGAGGACGAGGGTTTTCAAGATATTTCTATAAAATACAGTGATGGACTTAAGGAGACAGTGGATTCTCAGAGAAGGAGGTGACCTGACAGGGGAGAGAATTGGAAAGGGTGGCTGTAAGGTTCTCCACTGAAGCAGACTTCCTCGTTCTTCATCCCGAGGGAGGAAGGTAGGGAACAAACAGGAAAGGACTGAAACCGGCTCAGGGCTCATTCTTTGATCTCCTTCATTGTACAGGGACTTTCAGCTGTCCTGTTTTCTTTCTAAAAATGGCAGTACCTGCTTCTGAACTCTTCTCAAGAAACCACTGAGTTGCTTTGTTTTTCTAATTTATGGTGATGGTCCAAAATCTTCCCCAGATATGAGACAACACATGGAGATGTGCTCCTGGGCATTGGAGATTGTACTTGTGTTCCCAAAGGAGGATTTCTGTATAATTTGTCTTCTAAAAAGCTTAAAATATTTAGCTGGTCAACCGAAATACTAAGAAATAATTTGAGAGATTTTTGGCCTAATTTACCCAGCGGAACACGTAGAGGG
Source organism: Lynx canadensis (assembly GCF_007474595.2). Classification (NCBI taxonomy): domain Eukaryota; kingdom Metazoa; phylum Chordata; class Mammalia; order Carnivora; family Felidae; genus Lynx; species Lynx canadensis. Next base: position 234,039,532 of record NC_044303.2, on the reverse strand, counting down.
TTGGCAACTTTTCCATATTTAACTCAAAGTAAAATGTTATGGAGGTCTAGGGTGACATTATGAGACATTTCCAAGGGTTTCTAGTTACTTTTGCTTTCAAATGGAGTGGTTGTATTTTAAGACTTTATCATAAATGTTTTAAACCATAGGAGATGTTATAGAACCTGATGATGTATATAAGTACAAATCTCAATTCAGAAATGATAAGATATTGCATTCTTAGCACTATTGGTTAAATAAGTCAAATGAACCAAGCGCATGCATCAGAATTTGAATATCTCACCTTTTTTCCACTTCAGTGATTGAGTCAAGCTATGGAAAACACAGCTTCATTGTTTTCATGTAACGTTTCAAATATCATCAACTCCTGGGAGAAAACTGCTAAGCAAATTAGTCTGCCAGTTCTAGAGATATGTCAAAACAGATGTTGGCATTTTCCTATTACATAAAGAGTAATTCTAAAGTGTTTACAGTCTTTCTTCTTTTGCTCTCTCCCTGATTCCTTCCTTCCTTCCTTCCTTCCTTCCTTCCTTCCTTCCTCCCTTCCTCCTTTCCTTCCTTCCTTCCAGCTCCTACCTCCCTTCTTCCCTTCCTCCCTTCCTTCCTTCCTTCCTTCCTTCTTCCTTTCCTTCCTTTCTTCCTCCCTCCTTTCCTTCCTTCCAGCTCCTTCCTTCCTTCCTTCCTTCCTTCCTTCCTTCCTTCCTCCCTCCTTTCCTTCCTCCCTCCTTTCCTCCCTCCCTTTCTTTCTTTCTTTCTTTCTTTCTTTCTTTCTTTCTTTCTCTTCCTTTTCTTTCTAACTTGCAGTCTGTCTTTTATAGAATTTAAGAGTGTTTGATGTTAAGTGATCTGCTCTATGTTTTGGGCAGATGGAGGGGAAGGGCACCACGGTAATATGGTGCTGGTCCTGGTAGGTGGTGGAAAGAGTGGCCCGGGATTCTGAGCTAATGATAGGTGGGAGCTGATGAGGATAAAAAAGAGACATCCAGTGAGTTCCCAGAACCAAGGGCTTCCAGAGATCTTCAAATAGCCTTGGTTCCAGAGCTCCCCCAAGTGACAATTTAGGGACTGTTTGCTCCTTAAACCTCACAGTTTTCCCCACCCTGGCTCCCATCCTTGTCCTCCTCCCTTCTGGCTTCCTCTCCTTGCCTTGCTCCCTCACCTCTCTATTCCCCGTGTTGAATGAACAAATGCATTTGCGGTAGGTAAGTTCAGTGGGGGAGCTGTCTCGTGGCCATCAGATCTGGGATGACAGTGTGGTTGCGTCACCTCCAAAAGGCTGTCCTGTTGAACGCATGCAATATAGTCTCAGTGAGACCCGGTCCTCTCTAGGGTGTCCCCTCCCATAAAGCTGCCAGGCAGAACAGTCTTTCTTCTATCTATTTTCTTGATTTGTTCTCCCGGTCAGCCCTAAGCTGAGATGGGCACTGAGGGCTCTCACAATGCTGATGCAGTTCCAGAAAGCCAGTGCCAGAAATCTGATTTAGGAGGAGAGGAGCAACTTGCCTGGTGGGGTATTTACCGATGCCATTCAGGACATGTGTCCAAGTGCCATGGGGGTGTGGGTGGCCTTCTCTTGTGGGACAATCACAGCCCACTCTGATTAACACACAAACCCAAGTCTCCTCACCCTGAGGCTCCGATCACGGACAGTGGCTCCTTCTAGAACAGTCTGGCACATTACAGGTCCTGTTCTCGGTCTTCTCCAGCGGTAACAGCTCAATGTGGAATCTGTTACGGAATCGAGACCGAGACACCGAGAGGGATGGTGTTCCTTGAGTCTCATCCCACCCCTGTCCTAAGGCAGCTCCAAATGAGAGTTACTGCCTGCCGAGCATGTCTGCATGACACAGGGTTCAGAGAGAAGGTAATTTGAAGTTTTCTTGATGGATACGATTCTAATGTAGTAGCTCCCAGGACTTAAGCTTCCATAGTGAAACGTGAACTTCATGTCTTTGGATAAGAAATTGAATGGGGTTTCTTTTTAAAAAAATTTTTTTTTTCAACGTTTATTTATTTTTGGGACAGAGAGAGACAGAGCATGAACGGGGGAGGGGCAGAGAGAGAGGGAGACACAGAATCGGAAGCAGGCTCCAGGCTCTGAGCCATCAGCCCAGAGCCTGACGCGGGGCTCGAACTCCCGGACCGCGAGATCGTGACCTGGCTGAAGTCGGACGCTTAACCGACTGCGCCACCCAGGCGCCCCTGAATGGGGTTTCTTTAATTTCACTCCAGGATGGATTCTCATCGCTGCGAATGCACTCAGGCTCTAAGGTAAGGGTGTGCAATGTCAGTGCTGTGTTCTGAGTGACCAGATGTCCATCAAAAGAATGGGTGTTCTTTTATCAACCAACTCTAAAGATCAACATGAACGCCCTGGTGATTTCTCTACAGACCCCGACAAAGGGCAGCCAAAGCGGTCACTGACTTGGTTGTGTACAAAAACTGAAAATTCAGTGAGGAACACAATGCTTTTAAAAAAAAGAAAAAGAGAATCTAAAATGAGTGTGAGTCCAGCGGACACAGCTACTCTTGACCTCTAGTGTCAGGAGAAACAAGAAAGGAACAGAGAAAGAAAACGTAAATCCTTAATCAATAGAGGTTTAATAAAAGCAGAAAAAATTGGGAATGCTGATTTTTATAGAATTAATATATCACTGAACTTCTGACGCTGACATAGCAGTGGCCGACGGAAGCTCGGGAGACAGAGCGTTTTTAGGCACGCACCATTTTCTAAATTTGAAAGGCTTTTGCTGACTCCCTCACAAGAGACTAGGGCAGAAGCAGCCCAAGAAGTGATAGACAAGAAAACGGTTTATTTTTAAAAGGTCCGTGCAGGCGAAGCAGCGTCTGACTGGATGGCCAGCTCCTAGAGCACAAAGTGAGCAGCGAGAAGTCGTCGAGGTCAACATGACCGGTGTCAGCGCATTCTCTGAAGACCTGGGCGAGGGGACAGGTTGCAGGTGGTCAAATCCGCTGAGGGCACAAAGGTGTTGAGGCCAGAAAGGACCAACGGGGAGAAGAGAAAAGCTCCCCGAAACTCAGTAGGTCATGATCCAGGGGACCGATAGGCGATTGCAAAATAACCGTGTAGGCATTAATGCTCTTGGAAGATGTCTTCTGAGCTATGTGTCAGCCTGGAGCATTTTCCATCCTTCAGCTTCCCAGAAAAAGCTGTAGGCTTCAACCTCACCGAGGCTGACATACGGTGGCACCTGGGAATGTGTGTCTGCGGTTAGAGACAGGAAGAGGACTGGGGTTGTACTGGAAAAGAATGATATAGAAAAAATGTCAAATGTTGGGAGCCAGACCACCCCCATCCGTGACGAGGTTCATGTCTGGCTCTGCTTCTGAGTGGGTTTTTTTGACCCTGAATGAATCTGGGGGGAATTTGCCCAGCAAAGCACAGGGAGCATTGGAAATGGAGACACACATGCATGGATAATTTCCTAAGCTGTTTGGTCTTTGAAGACAATTCGGGTATAAGGAGTATTTTACATGTTAAGAGTTTGGGAAGATATGATCACGTGTTTTGAAATATTTTTCCAAACTCTTGTCATGTTCAGTGTTTTTCCAAAATTATTTAACTTACAATTTACCGTATGAACATTTGAGAAGAAAGAATTTAAAGAGCTTCTGATGGTACGATGCAGAAGGGTAATATATTGTGTTTACACGTTGGCTTTTCAATCTTCCAAAGTGCATCCTTGTCTCTTGAAAAGACGGAATGTTCCAACTAATGTGGCACGTTGTGAAAGGGAACTAGGATTGCCCACGCTGGTTCAGGTAAGTAAGTGGACAGTGTAGGTACTGCCTGGACTCAGACTCCAGCTCTCCGCCTCTGTCCCTTACCGGGGACCTGGGATGTTAATTAACCCTTCAATGCCTCAGTTTTCCATCTGCAAAATGGGGATAATTATAAGACTGATCTCATAGGGACATATTCATAACTCATGAAGTTAATACATGTGAAGCACGTAGAAAAATCCCTGGCCAGACAGGAAGGTGATGTCAACAAATGTAAGTTGCTGTTAATGCTATTATTAGACTGAGTTCAAATGTAAATAATATTTCAAGAAGGAATGTTGCATCAATGTGTCCCTGTGGTGGCTGGGAGTCTGCACAATCAACAAAGGGAAAAATGTGAAGCCTTTGGAGAGTGGGAAGGCGATCTAACACGAAGAAGAAACACATGTCCGTAACAGGAGACAAGCTGTAAGTTTTGGTCAAGGATATATTCCCGGGAGCCTTTAAGGGTCCAGGAAAATCATAAACAAGCTGCAATTACCCCTTGTAGAGGTGCAGATACAAAGGGAGCCGTTCCAATTGTTCATTTCTCTGTGCAATACACAGAAATCCATCAGAGCCCTTTCCTGCCCTTGGCGATGATGGAGGAATTTGCCCAAACACGGAGCATTCACATCGCTCTTGGGAAGAAAGGCTTTCTCTACAACTGAGGCAATGCTATTCTCACTAGGGAGCATTCTCCAAGAAAGAGTGTGAGACACTGTAATTCACTGAGAAATTACGGACAAGAGTGTGTGTTCAGTTAAGTCGCTAATTGTCTTGGGCTCTCTGCACTTGAGAGAATCCGAGAAAGACAAGAGTGTCTAAGGCGACGTGGATTTTTATTTATTTTATTTTATTTTATTTTATTTTATTTTATTTTATTTTACTTTATTTTATTTTTACTTACTTTTATTTTATTTCACTTTATTTTATTTTTTTCTTTTGTCCGTTTTCTTTTTGGCAAAAGAAGCAATGATGGAAATAGTTTTGCAGCTGTCAGGTAAAAAATGGCCTTCATAGACATCTACTTTACATTTTCATATGCTTTTCGTGGCTTCTGAGGAGGAAGGCACATACTGTGGGAAGTCTGGGCCGCGTCGTGGGTGGTGAGGCCAGCAAGGAGAAGTGACCCAGTGATGGCTCTGTTGCCATGAGCCCTGGAAATAGAAACTCCCTTACGTTATGCTGCAGGGCCAGGATCTGGAAGTTCTCCGTGAGGGCTGTGTGAGCCTCAGCGGAAATTCAGCGCAGGCTCGCTGTCGCAGTGCCGAGTGACACGAGTGGCGCAGAAAGCTGTCTCCGCTTGTATGTGGGACCCAGAGCTGTCCGTCCGCCGAGCCCTGGGGCCCAGGGAACAAGCGTCAGCACCCTCGGTGACACCGCTGGGTTTCCCAGAGGGGTGTGTGCGGCGGCCCAACTCCCGGCAGGTGGAGGGGCAGAAGTTACTGGATTGAGGGAGGGAGGCGGGCCCGGGTGAGGAGAACGGGCCCTTCCTGTGATGTGGCTGCGGGTTGGCTCCGCCCGTGAACACGGCCCCCGGGGCTCCGGCTGTCCTGGGCGACACGTGGCAGCGGGGCGGGAGCGCCTGGGCAGGCCCCGTGCAGCCCTGTGGAGCACCCACGGAGCACCTGTGCAGATCGGAGGAGCACGCCGGAGCACCCCGGGAGCACCCCGCGTACCTGCGGAGCACCCACGGAGTACTCACGGAGCGCCCCAAGTACCTGCGGAGCAGCGGTGCAGATCGGAGGAGCACCCCGGAGCACCCCGGGAGCACCCCGCGTACCTGCGGAGCACCCACGGAGCACTCACGGAGCACCCCAAGTACCTGCGGAGCAGCTGTGCAGATCGGAGGAGCACCCCGGAGCACCCCGGGAGCACCCCGCGTACCTGCGGAGCACCTGCAGAGCACCTGTGCAGATCGGAGGAGCACCTGCAGAGCACCCACAGAGCACTCACGGAGCGCCCCAAGTACCTGCGGAGCAGCGGTGCAGATCGGAGGAGCACCCCGGAGCACCCCGGGAGCACCCCGCGTACCTGCGGAGCACCTGCAGAGCACCTGTGCAGATTGGAGGAGCACCTGCAGAGCACCCACAGAGCACTCACGGAGCGCCCCAAGTACCTGCGGAGCAGCTGTGCAGATCGGAGGAGCACCCCGGAGCACCCCAGGAGCACCCCGCGTACCTGCGGAGCACCTGCAGAGCACCTGTGCAGATCGGAGGAGCACCTGCAGAGCACCCACAGAGCACTCACGGAGCGCCCCAAGTACCTGCGGAGCAGCGGTGCAGATCGGAGGAGCACTCCGGAGCACCCCGGGAGCACCCCGCGTACCTGCGGAGCACCTGCAGAGCACCTGTGCAGATCGGAGGAGCACCCCGGAGCACCCGAGTACCTGCGGAGCATCTGCAGAGCACCTGTGCAGATTGGAGGAGCACCTGCAGAGCACCCACAGAGCACTCACGGAGCGCCCCAAGTACCTGCGGAGCAGCTGTGCAGATCGGAGGAGCACCCCGGAGCACCCCGGGAGCACTCCGCGTACCTGCGGAGCACCCACGGAGCACTCTTGGAGCTCCCCGCATATCTGCGGAGCACCTGTGCAGATCGGAGGAGCACCCCGGAGCACCCGAGTACCTGCGGAGCACCCACGGAGTACTCACGGAGCACCCCAAGTACCTGCGGAGCAGCTGTGCAGATCGGAGGAGCACCCCGGAGCACCCCGGGAGCACCCCGCGTACCTGCGGAGCACCCACGGAGTACTCACGGAGCACCCCAAGTACCTGCGGAGCAGCTGTGCAGATCGGAGGAGCACCCCGGACCACCCCGGGAGCACCCCGCGTACCTGCGGAGCACCCACGGAGTACTCACGGAGCACCCCAAGTACCTGCGGAGCAGCTGTGCAGATCGGAGGAGCACCCCGGACCACCCCGGGAGCATCCCGCGTACCTGCGGAGCACCCACGGAGTACTCACGGAGCACCCCAAGTACCTGCAGAGCACCTGTGCAGATCGGAGGAGCACCCCGGAGCACCCGAGTACCTGCGGAGCACCCGAGGAGCCCTTTGCACATCGTAGGAACACCCATGGAGCACCCCGGGAGCACCCGGCAGCATCTTCCGAGCGGGCGGGGTGTGAATGGTGAACCCACGGGTGGCCCTCAGCTGCACGCGCACCCGCTCCGGCCCACCTGCTGCCGACCTCCCCGCGGAAGGGCCCGGGTCAGAGAACGTGCACCTGTCAGCCGCACGTGAGTGTGAACGCGCGTGAACCCCGGAGTCACGGGAGAACCGCACCTGCTCGCCAGGTGCAGTCGAGGAATCGGAGGGTCTGTCCGGAAGCGGACGACCCATCGCTGCACGGGGGCGGGGGGGGGTCCCGAGAGCCCCTTCCTGGAAGTGACAGGTGGGTGAGGCCGGCACGACACCCCTGTCCCCGGGTTTGGCGCCGTCTGTGCGGAGATGGGGCCCCCGTGCGTCACCGAGCACCTGAGGGCAGAGCTGCTCCCTCTCCGTGTTCCGCCCCGTGTTCGCGTCTTCACACACTGGAGGCCACTCGCTGCCTCGGCCGCCGACCTCGTCCAGCTGCCCCCGCTCCGAGGAGCCCCCTGCACCCACTTGAACCAACAGAATTTGGCGCAAACCGACGTTTTCGCAGCAGCCGGGTCTACACGCGAATCTCCTGTGTGCTGGGAGCAGTCCCCTAGGAAGACGCCTTTCTGAAAATCCGCGCCTTTCCCGAAAGGTACGTGGAACCGAGGCTGCGAGGCCGGAGTCAGCTGCGGGTTGGGCATTCGTTACTGGTCGCATCCACCTGCCGCGTGTGCTCAGGGGGCTGAGGGGGAGCCCGGGTGAGGAGGCCTCTGTGCCGGCCCCGGGGACCGCGAGGGCGGGCGGGGGGGGGGGGTCAGGGCGCAGGGGGATCCCCGAGATGGGAATGGGCCGCTGACCTGAAAAGTCGGCGATGGTGCAGAAGAAGGGCGGGTGCGGGGAGGGGGGCTACAAACCAGTGGTGGACTTTTCTGGCAAAGCAGGAGCAGGTGGGGGGGAGGAAGCAGGGCGCCTGGGGCCCCAGGCGGTGCAGTGAGGCTGGGGGCCGGGTGGGGGGGGGGCTGAGGGAGCAGCGAGTGTGTGGGGAGGGGGCGAGGAGCCAGGAGGAGTCAGATCAGGAGGAGCCCCTCAGGGGGGAGTGGGGGGGGAGCAGCTTTGTCAAGTCACAAAAACGACTCTTACACCCTGTGGACCAGCGGCTCTATCCCTTGTCAGCCGTGCAGCTCGTTTCTTTTTAAGCTGAAACAACCACGGGTGCAGGGCAGTGAAGGGGCGGCTATGGCTGAGGCGCGGGGACACCTGCCGTTGCTGCGCTGTTACCAGGGCCAAGGTGACCCTCCCGGTCAGCTCTGGGAGGACCCCGCACACTGGGAGGCCCTGCTGGGAAGGGTGGTGCATCGCAGACCCCGGGGCGCCGCCGCCGGAGTTAAGAGGATTTGCAATTTCAGACCGAGAGAGAGAGAAAGAGAGAGAGAGAGAAGGAGAGAGGGGAGGTGGGGAGGGAATGAAGGGCCTGGGCAGGGCTGGGGCATTCCCTAAGGAGGGGCCCTCTGTCCCTGGCAGTCAGCAGCTGTCCCCCTGATAACCTGGAGAGCCGGATGTGGGGTGAGCTCAGTGCCTAGAAAATAGCCAACTGTCTTGTGTATCTTCCAACCCATCACTTTAGCCTCCCAATGCAGTCAGGCTATTTTCTGGAAGCTCTTCAGAAAACAAGTTTCAACAGTGCAGTAAAATATAAGATGGGATCTGGGTAACAGAAAATCCTAGTGTTGGACTGGGTATGAAGTTTTGGAGCTTGTGAAGGTCACCCTTTGTGAGGTAAAGCCAGAGTCATTTGGAACCAACAATGGGTTCTTATCCAACCCAGGTAGAAACAGCATTTCACCCGCCATGTCAGGTTTAATTCCACAACATAAAGAAAAAGATTACGTGTTTGGAAACAATGCGCAGGAAGGGATTAAGGGCAAAAATCCCGGCATGTCTCAATCCTACATTCATCCCACCAGCATTGGACACTGATGTTTACAAAATTCTGTCAGCCTGAGGTGGAAAACCAAGTTAATATGTCCAACACTCAAATGGATGCATTAGAAAGAATGTTGCCGATTTTTGCCTCTCTTGGGAGGAAGATCATTGTATCTGCTAAATTACATTGGATTTTCTTCTTTGTGATAGGATGGGTTTTGAAGAGAGAAACTATTTCCTCTGGGGAAGTTGGTCTTCGTTGCTTTTCTATCACCTGAAAGCACTGTGACCAGCATATCCCAGAACTAAGCTTTCCATTTTCCTGCGGCTCGCTCTACTAATACACAAAGAATAGCTTTAAGAAAATTTAAAAAAAAAATGCAGAGAAAGTTCTGATACCTAATGCCTTACCATCCAAAATGTTGGGTGAAAAAAATGCCTAAAGTCCCCTAAACTATTTGTTAAAACAGAAGATTTTGCTAATTAGAATTCAGGCAGATTGTATTGGGCTGGTGCTGAGAAAAAAACGCTTTGCTTTCTGTACGCTTAAATTACCACTGTTTCATTACATTACGTAGTTAAAATAACTTTTACCATTATATTGCACCAGGACCCACCCTAATGACTCCACTTTGACCTTAATTACCTACTTATAGATGCTGTCTTTAAATACACAGTCTGAGGTCCTGGCGGTTACAGTTCAATTGTGGGGACACAATTCAACACCTAAAAATCATGGTAGAAAGTCTCCTGACGGTGTCGGGTTCCTCTAGGGTCACATTCATCTTCTGGACATTTTGAAACTGAGAATCTGCCTTTACCAATTCTCTTCTTATTCTAATTTTTCTAAGTACCTCAGTCTCTTGAGGCACCAGGACAAGAATGAATAAATAAAAAGCAAACGATAACAATGAAACCAGATGCCCTCAGTTTTAACTAGAACTTCTTTTTCCATATCTTGTTTCTCGCGAAGCCCTGAGGATTATTCCTGTGAAGTGACTTTCATTTCTGTCCCCTCCTACTCTTTTCTGTCTCCCATTATGGTCAGACTATTGGCTTATGTCCCTAACTGTAGCACAAGGAAGTTTCTAGCGTAGTGCTTGATTAAATAGTGTCACAGTGTTTTCCCTTCGGGGGTGTGCTTCTGAACTCGCTGTGATTCTGGGGGCTGTGTGGAGCTCACTAGTGCTTTTCACAGACAATTTGTTGACTCCTCCTGGGAACATGATACAGTTGCCCTTTCTGCCTCTTTGAAAGTGAGTGCTGACTTTCTGACCTGCTTTGACCAGTGAAATGCGAAAGGAAGTAATAGACATTTCTTCATGAGGGGCTGTCAGTCAAGGGCCCTCATCTACCTCACCACAGGGGTGTGCCTGGGGCCTAAGGTTACGAATCTGATTACCCTTCTCTTCTGGAACTCATCGAGACCTGGGGCCCCAAAGGGACCAGTCTGAACCCATTCTCTTCCTTTCTGAGCTCCTAAGAGGTAAATACCGTGTGAGCTCAGAGTAACAACACCTTCTCGTGTATCACTTTGAAGAAAGTATGCCTGAGAGAGAACCAATACAGAAAAGCAGAACCGAGAGATGGAGAGAAAGGGCAGATTTCTGATGATGTAGTTTTAGTATCTGGACTTGACTTGGAGATCTGCATAACATAACTCTGTGTGTGTGTGTGTGTGTGTGTGTGTGTGTGTGTGTAATATACCTTCTTTTGTGTTTAAAGATCAGAACTGGGTTTCTTACTCTCATACTGGCATTCACTTCCATTTCCCTCCCATCCCTACCAGAAAGTCTGTAAGACTATTTTCAAGTCTGTAGACCAGAAGTCTATAAGAATCTCCCAGGTGACTCTACGAATTAACCAATTTCATCCATCGCTATTATCTTATGTATTTCCAATGACTGAAAATTCTCGCAGAATGAATTGCTAAGTCTCAGCTCTAACTTACATTGCTCAACACCTGATTGCCATCCGCCTGTGCTCATCTGTCCCCCACTGCCCTGCAGGGACATAGTACATTGTTCGTGAGAAATGTGACCATCCCTTACACTTTATCCTGTCCATCCTCCAGCCCGTGCCCATTTATCTGGAATGCTCAGGACCCTCAACGCCATTAAGAGAATTCACACCTCTTCTTCCAGACTCAAATCAAAAGCCAAACTTTCCATAAGCTTCCTTCTGTTACTAGTCATGAAATAACGTTGATCAACCTTCAATTGCAGAAATACCATGGTGTATGAGAAGGAAGAAAAAGAATCTATATTTCTCAATTACTGACCTGAGTGTCCTTCCTCATTTGTTAATATTCAGAAATATCACCTGGTCTTTTCTGTTCCCCAGACTCGTTGAGATGAGCGAGAGTTAATGTAGACTGAAGTGAACTTTTACTCATATTTATCTGTCACTGGGTTGTTTTGTGACTGTGTGTGCATCATTTCTCATAGGTTGTAACTCCTCCAGGGAAAGAACGAGGTGGCATGTGTCATTAAAGTGACTAAAGAGACTTGTGTCTTAGACACAAAAGGGCTTTAATATACTCTACTGCATCAATAAACTAATCGTAGAAGAATATGATTAAGAGATAGCTATATCCAACAGCATTTATACAGTATAGATTTTAGACATTGGAATCACTGGATAGAGTTTGTCGAACTTTCACAATCTTTAGGAAAACGGTGTCTTTGGCAAAATCAACGTAAAACATTTCTATGCTTTAAAGTGATGACATCAAAACAGATTTTTGATACTGTTTCTTTGACTTCTGTCACCTCATGTCCCCCCCCTCCCCCCCGATTAAAGATAGGGCGATTTGTATGAACTAAAACTACTTTTCTTCATAAAATGAAAAAAGACAAAAATTGCATTCATAACTATTCTAATAACCGCTTGGCTCTCAGATTGTGTGGCATCGGGGCATATCGCTCGCTTTTTTCTCATTTGACAATAAAAATCAATGGATTTTGGATTCTTTATTCTTTGGAGAAGAAACAGAAGTCTTGGGGTGTATTCTCTTGGTCACACAATCATTTATGGCCATCTATGAGCTCCTCAATCACAGGAAACTTCCGGCTACAGTTGCAAATGCCTCTTTTTCTCCTACTAGGCGGAAACACATTCTTTACCTCTTTACCAAGAGTTATAAAACTCTTGGGCATCTGATAAGACTCCAGATGATCTACATTTGCCTCTAATGTTTGAACGCAACGAACAAAGTACCCCAGCTGGCATTGTCTTTTGAGCTAATCTAGATACAGCCCTCACATTCCACCCTCGGGGGAAACTAAGGCAGGAGTGGCAAAGTGACTTTCGAGGTCACTGGGGCAGGGGCAGGGCTGGGACCCCCATCTTCTTACATTCACTGTCCTGGGATGGGGTCTTCCGAGGGTGTATTTGTCCTAGCACACGGAACAACCTGTGTATAAGGATCCATGGGGGGCAGTCTCCTGCCAGTGGTGCCCAGGTCCCTAAGAAGGTCCCCTCTCTGTTCAGCCAGGCCAAGGGCTTGAAGTGCCCCGAACCACACGAAGCCACAGATACCGATGCCCTGTACTCAGCCCTGTGTTTATTCTGACCCTAGTCGCCTGTAGACGAGGCTTATCTTCTGGCTGGATTATGGAGATGTAGCAATACACCTGTCTCCTGGGGCCGTCACAAGTTCATGGGGCTCTGCTGCACCTGACGTGGCTTTGCAGTATCCTAGAGAAGAAGGAGTGCTGAAATAGAGAGCGTGCCAACAATATAAGCTGTAGACTGGGCAAAGCGTATTTTATCAACAGAGCAGAGAGCAGATTTGTAGTACACGATTGTGTATTATGACAAGTAAAAATAGCTTTTTTGCCTCCATGTTCTGGAAAATTTTTGTTTCTTAACTACGAGAGAACTGTTCACAGGTTGCTATTGCCCTGTTGAGGGTAGGGATAGAGATTAAAAACATCTGTGAAGATCCTGGAAGTAATTATTTTACATTCAAGAAACCACCGAGGGCAGTCTTCCATAGGCAAAGCATTGTCATGGGGGTTATTTGGGATCTGAGATGATCACAGACTCTGCCCTCCAGGAGCTCATAATTCATTAGGTGTTTATGCAAGAATGCAAGAGAGACATTGACAAGTTCCAAAAGAGCCGTGAAAGTGATAACTTAATTCCGAGGAAGGGGCACTCAGCTTTCCACTGGGTGTGTTGAAGGAAAGAGGGAAGATCCTTTCTTCATGTCTTTCGAATTCAGCAAAGTAGCACGAGTAGCTTATCAGAAGGAGCTAACTAATTACACCGTGTGCTTTCCTGCGGTGGGGAAGAGAGTGTCACCTGAGCAAGTCACTGTCAAACACAGATGCTCATCACAGTTCCAGAAGTCATTGCTTCACTGAATACACGTTCCTCTTACGTGGAAGGTTGTATGTGAGCCTGTGCTTTAGAATTTTGAAGTAAATAAAAATTCCTAAAATTAGGGAGTTTGCGTCCTTTAATTGATTGAAGAGATTTTTAAACATTAGGAAAGTTTTAAAAATGATGTGTCTGCAGTTGGATTTTAAACAATACCTTTGATCTTGCCCTCTGTACCTCCAAACTACAAATCAGCCTTTCCCCAAGCTCCTATGTTGATTTTTATCCCGTTTTCGTTGGGAATGCCCACGATACTAGACCTAAGTCAGATCTATTGTTGTATTATTGCAATAGTGAGAAATTGCCGTGGTGAGGAAAATGAGAGACGACCCAAGGCAGCCTTAGCCTGTAGAGTACCTTTTCTCTCTATTTAATATATACATATTTTCCTCTTTCAGACTCTGTTTTGTTTTGTTTTTGTTGTGAAAGGAAATGCTTTATCTTGCTCATTCTCATATCCATCAAATCCACCATGGTTTATGGCACACAGCAGTTCTCTTTCTTGAGAATTAGATTAAAAATGAACGAATGAATGGATGCATGAATACATGGGAGAATTTCATCATTTCCACTCTTAAGAATGAACCACTCAATCATATTACAGAAAGTCCTAACCCCACAGAATTGGAACGTACCCAAAATGTAGGTTGAGGCTTTGTGACGGTTGCTCTAACTTAGCATATTGCGCAAACTGGGCTGAATTTACCACGATGGCACTGGTAGGGGGCCGTGCCCAGGCTTTGGCAGATAAGGTAGAATATAGCTATGGTACTTGAAATCTAGCGATTTTTGCTTAATTGAAGGAAATGGAAATGGAAAGGAAAAGGAAATGAGCAGCAGACAGATGATGCGAAAATGCAAGGGTGTGGAAAAACTGTGACTCGTGTGTCAAGGAAGGAAGGACTAGGTGACACTGACGCAGGTGACGGGATTGCTCGGGAATCGCCCCAGCCGAAGGCTCACGAGCCTTTACTTCTGTAAGTTGTCTGTGGGAGCCCAGCTGCTGTGTCCCCCCGGGGACAAGCCTCCTGTGTCTCATTCATCTCTGAAAATGCGTTCTTGACCCGCTCAAGCGAGGCCATCGAATCTACATGATACGTGAAGTCAGTGGATTAGAGAGAAATCTGTGTCTCATGGAAACAATAAAAAGATGTAGCCGTGAAAAGCAGCTTACAAGTAGCGACATAATAGCACTGTGTGATAATCTCACTAAGTGGGAGCATTTATTTGGTAACCCTGGTTGCAGGCAAATAAAAGCTGGTAGACTGGGCAAAGTATATTTTATCAACAGAGCAGAGAGCAGATTTCTAGTGCACAGTTGCGTATGATGGCAAGTAAAAATAATGACATAATTGCCCAAGGGCTCCAATAACATTAATTTGTGCACAGAAATAAGATAAACCAAAGGGCAGCTGCTAAGATTGTGGTGGGCAGAATCAAGCTCCCTTCCTCAAAGATGTTCACACTGTCATCCCTAGAGCAGGTGGACATGTGCTACTTGGCAAAGGGGAGTTGAAGTTGAAGCTGAAATTAAGCTTGCTAATCAGATGACCTTAAAATAAAGAGATCCTGGGTCACGTGGGTGCGTCCAGTGAGTCACAGGGATCCTCACCTGTGGAAGATAGAGGCAGAAGGGGGAGGTCTGGGTCAGAGAGATTTGGAAATGGTATTCTGCCGGCTTTAAAGATGGAGGAAGTGTCCTCAAGCCAAAGAATACAGGCAGCTTCTAGAATCTGGAAAAGGCGAGAGACACGTTCTCCCCTAGAGCCAGGCAGGTCTGCTGACCCCTCGATTTAGTCTACCGAGGCCCATTTTGGACTTCTGACTTCCAGAGCTATAAGATAACACATTGGTATTGTTCTTGGCCACTAAGATTGTGGAAATGTAACAGCATTAGAGAACCAATACAAAGATATTTTCAAACAATCGTAGAATATGTGTACCATCGTACCTTCAAATAAATTAAATGGGGAAGAGATAAGAGTGAACTTTCCAACACCATTTCTGATTTCTACTCAACACTGAAGACTGAGGATTGGGTCTGGAAGGGACGTATTCCCTCACGTCTGATGGGGAGATTTTGTGTGGGGGGTGCTGGAAGCCTGGGACCCGTGGGGCACAGCAGCTGGGCTCCCGCAGGTAACTTTAGGGAGCAGAGACTCATGAGCCTTTGGCTAGGGAAATGCGTGAATCCGCCCATGCAGAAACCTTCCTCACATCAGCAACTCTATAAATACAGCCAAGCTTAACCAAAAAAAAATCACATTAAAGAGCCCAAGAATGGAAACGACCTACGATGTATTGACATTAGTATATTCGATGGTAAAAACACATTCACAAAAGTTGCCAAAGACCCAAATCAAGTAAAAACAGTACACGTTTCCTTACATCCTCCTCTTAACATCATGGAAGGCTGGAGGAGGGGTGTGTCAGGTCTTGTTCTGCCTGCTGGACACGGCATCGTGCAGTTCTAAGTTCAGAGCCAGTGGCTGCGGTGTGCCCAGTTCCTGTCAAACAGGGGTCTCTGCTTCTTCTCTCTGGGGTAGATGAGCACATTGTTTCTAGCTGAAACCCCAAGCATAGAGGAGAAGTTGTCAGCTTCTAGTCTTAAAAAAAAAAAAAAAAAAAAAAAAGAACGTAGACTGAGGTCCACACTCTATATACGGAACTGGATTTGGCATCTTCCAGCAAGACGATTTTATTCAATTTCCATTTCTATTGGGTGTTTTAAGTCTTGCCCCCTTGACTGTTTCCACTCCTAGTGCTCTATATAGGCTAAAACTTAGTCCCCAACTCATTTCTGGTCCATAGGTATTTTCCCTAATTTTTATTTAAAAAAATTCAAGGATTTCTTTTTTTTTTTTTTTTTTTAAATTTTTTTTTTCAACATTTATTTATTTTTGGGACAGAGAGAGACAGAGCATGAACGGGGGAGGGGCAGAGAGAGAGGGAGACACAGAATCAGAAACAGGCTCCAGGCTCTGAGCCATCAGCCCAGAGCCCGACGCGGGGCTCGAACTCACGGACCGCGAGATCGTGACCTGGCTGAAGTCGGACGCCCAACCGACTGCGCCACCCAGGCGCCCCAAAAAATTCAAGGATTTCTATGTGTGTGTGTATACATGTGTGCGTGTACACGTACTTGTATATATCCTCGTCTTTTCTGAGTATATGGCGTAAAGGGCTTTTGGATGCCTCTGACCAGAAGTTTAATCTTAAATGAGGACTGGCCTCTGGCGTGTCAGGCAGGGGGAAGGAATAGCTTTTTGAAAAGAATATGGAGACTACTTTTTTATGGTTCATTAAATGGGCAAGAGATATCTTTTTGTCTTAGGAATATATACAGAGCTGAAAAGTCTTGAAGAGTCAGCAAAGCAGTTTTAGTAAGACCCATCCCCATTTAAACCGGGTAGTGAAGACAAGCAAAGCCTTGAATGGTGGCCATCCAGTGTTCCATTTTGGAAGGAGTGAGACAATGATGTCTCCTATATGGATATTGAGGCATAATAAACGAAATCAGTGTAAGACTTTTTTTTTAATAGTATATCATATCATGAATTAATGTACATCCATCCATAAGAATTCTTTTGTTGGTTTCGGAAGTTATTATTTTTCTCTTAAGAAATGTTCCAACGGTTCCTGAGCTCGAGAAGCATGCATCCCCTAAGACTACAGGTCTTAACCAGGAAGCTTACGTGGTCATTTCATTTCTAGCTCTACCTAGCTGTGTGGTCTACACCAATACAGCGAATCCTCTGTTATTTACGTGCTCTCAGGCTGCCGAAACCGCTGGTTTCTTAGTGATGCCACGGGGAAGCAGTCAGTCTGTGTGCGTGTTTGCTGGAAATTATACAACACGCCATGGGAGCCGTTAACCCTTCGTTCATAGACGCTGCCGTTCCAAATACCTTCTCTTCTGTCTCTCCTGACTGTTTGCAACATATAAAGACATATAAAAGCAGTTGTTACTTATCAAAATGTATTTCCCAAGCAAAATGCAAAATTAATACGTCCCTGCCTTTCTGCCATGTTTCTTTTCCCCTTTACTCAGCAAAGGTTCCTTGAGCTTATGGGCAAAGCCTGCACTTTTGCACCTTGGAGCGTTTAGAGGACATTTTGAGCAGTTCCACCACTGTGAAGCTTGCTGCTCGACCCTTCCTAAGTTTTACTCTGACTGGCGGATCCACGAGGGGATTTACGAAATGTTCAGCATTTGTGTAGCACTTGCCCAGTAGAGAAGTAATCGTTTTCATACAGCAGAATTGCAAAGAAGACTTTTCCCCTTAACCTACTAAAATATGAAGGCGAAAGCTAACTTACACTAATTTTCCATTCCATGTAATTCAAATGAGCACATTTATAAGCAATATTAATGTTGGCTCTAAGTAACGATATTTGAGAGAAGAAACAGGATTTTTGGGTGACCAAGAACTTTTCAGTTCTAAGAAATAGAAAGCAAAGGGCCCCTGGGTGGCTTAGTTGGTGAAACATCAGACTCTTGATTTCTGCTCAGGTCATGATCTCATGGTTCATGAGTTCAAGCCCCACATCAGGCTCTGTGGTGACGGTGTGGAACCTGCTAGGAATTCTCTCTCCCTCTCTCTCTGCCCCTCTCTCTCTCAAAATGAATGAATGAATGAATGAATGAATAGAATTAGAAATCAACTCTGGTTAAATCAAGGACAGAGGGTTTTTTTCCAAGGCTGTGATTTAGACAAAGAAATGAAAGAGGAAAGGGAATCGGCAGGTGCAGTCTCCCTGGGGTGTGCTGACCTTGAGTGTCCATCCACTCCAGGTCACCATTCCAGGGTTAGAGGGGTGATCATTCTGGTTTGGTTCACATGCACCCGACGAGGAGAGAGTTCCTGAAAAGGCTGTTACCAAAAGAAGGGGCAATGGACGATAGATTGCAAAAATCCAAATATTCCTTTCAGTAAATGGTCAGGTTTCAACAGAGAAGAGAAATAATCATGAAGGCAATTCAGAGTCATATGTTTTTACTTTGGAAAGTAATTTTCCATTAAATCACCATGGATTTTAGAATCAAAAGGAGTTTAAAAAAGAAATTACGTTCAATTCAACAATGTAGTTACTTATGCTGCCCCAAAGCGATAAGGAGACGGTATGTAAGAGACGTTGCACATTTTTATGGATCTGAGATAAAGAACATTTAAACTACTGTACCTTGTAATATTTATTCAAATTGGCTTCAGCGAGACAGATGGCACATAGACCAAGAACTGCCTTAAGAATCATAAAGAAAAAGGAAGGATGCCTGGCAATAACTAAGTTATAGGAAAGCGGCGAGTGGCAGCTATTTTTTCTATTGAAATGTCTGGCTTTATTTAGACTCCTTTGGATTAATCTGGGGGAGATAATAACACGTAAGGAAAATTAATAGGAAGCTATCATAATAAATGAGTATTATTCAACTATGCTTCAAAGAAAAAAATAAAGTGCATTCTCCTGTAAAAAAGATGAATATTAAAGTGGAAGGGATCTCATGAGATAAGAGTCTAATAGTCCACACTAATGCTTTCAATCAGGGAAGAGCAGCTTTGGAGGCAGAACGTGAAGAGTGGATTGAATGCCAGAATCTCATTTTCCTTGTTTATTTTAACACCCAGATCCCAGAACAGTTGTTGTCACATTGTAGGCATGCGATAAAAAATGCACTGAAAAGTAATAAAATAATCAAGGGAAGATCACTGAGGCACAAAATGCTAGGGATCTAAGGGTGAAATTCTAGTCCCATTACTTAAACTAGCTTGTATGACCGCTGTAACCTTGAACTTCTCCAGGACTAGTTGTTAGACAAGGGAGTTGAATTAGATCACCTCTGAGTTTTTTTCAGAGAAGTTTAAAAATAAGCAGCAGGGTTCTCCAGCAACTCTCTTAAATACCAAATGTCATCAGGCACAAGCAAGTTCAAAGCAAGCTTGAAAAAACAGGAGAACAGAAAACCTTCCCTCCCCTTCTCCATCCAGGCATGGTCCCACTTTCCTCCCTCCACTGCTCATAGCAAAGAGTAATATGTTAATGGATGGGGGTTTGAATCAAGGACATTTCAACAGTGGACTTTTGAAAATTAAAGTGGCTGATGTGGATACTCTGGGTAGAGAGCTCTGTCCAACAGTTGTGTCTCTGAAAATCCCTCACTCTAGCTAAGCGTGTTTGCTTCTTTTCATTTCTTCTTCCTAACTCTGCAGGACATAAAGTCTCCAGTAGCCACATTTTCCTTTGAATATGGGTCGCACTTTCCCATTTCTTTGTATGTCTAGTAATTTTGGATCGTTTCTTGGTCATTTTAACTCATGACATAGACACTATCCTGTTATGTTCCTCTGACAGTTATTGATTTTTTGTTTGTTTGTTTTTTGTTTTTATAGGCAGTTAACTTGATTGGACTCAAACTCCAAACTCTGCCTCTCTCCACAATGGGGTGCAACACAAATCTCTGTTCCGATCCTGCAACCTTAGCTGCGTGGCTTGTGGTCAGCCTGCACACGAGTGGCTCGGGGTGAACAGAAGCTTTGTGTAGGGTTTGTGTCCCAAATCTGAAGCTCTCCCTCTGCCACCCTCCTTTTAGTGATTTTCCCCAATAACTTTTTAGCTCCTGTAGTTGCCCCATACTCCATCCTCTGTTTCCTCAAGCCTGTAGGTTTCTATGTGAGTTTTAGCACTTCATAGGCAACTGACTGAGACCTGCTCTTGGGCGAAAAGCTACCAAAAAGGGGGAAACTCGAACTTCGCACAAAACCAGTCTGTTTTTTCCACATGCCCAGCCCTCCAGCATTTGCCTCCCTTTGGCAAATCTCTAGTTTCCCCAAAGTGTTGTTTTTATATTTTGTCCAGGGTTTATGTAAAAATCTTCAGGAGCGTTGGTCCCGTCTGAGGCATTTGACCAGAACGAGGTGGGAAACTGCCGAGGCAAATAAGGAATAATGATTTCAGAGTCCAGATGAAGTAAAAGTTTGGTAAGGGTGGAGGGGGAAAGCTCTCCTTCCCTCTCCAAAATGGAGATGTGCCTATGTTTTGTGTATTTGACTTTGCTCAGATCAAGCCTCCAGTTACTGGGCTTTTGTCCTGTTATCAACAGGAAGTAAGATCAAGAAGAAGACATTGCCGGGAGAACCAGGTTTCCTCAGAAATTCCATGGGGAATGCCGCCCAGGTCTGGAGGTCTATGGATCAGAGAAAATGGAAGTGGTGTGGCTATCCCCGAACCAGAAAAAGTGGAAGAGCCATCTCTTGATGTAGCATGCCTGGCATCACCCTTTGTG
The DNA here is from genome assembly GCF_007474595.2 of Lynx canadensis. NCBI lineage: Eukaryota > Metazoa > Chordata > Mammalia > Carnivora > Felidae > Lynx > Lynx canadensis. The sequence goes on along the minus strand of NC_044303.2, from coordinate 234,019,073 downwards.
TCTCCCGGAACACACACCTTCAAGGGCTGTCCGAAAAGTCAGACCTTTACAGGCTTCACTAGTTGTGCTTAGAAGTGAAGCAATTGGTTTCTAGACTCCTAATAAGCAATGATTATCTGCATTTTCTTTTTCTCTCTCAGAGGAAAAAAAAAAAAAAACCCACTTCATATTAGGAAGTCAATCCCCTACCTTTGCTTTTTACTTTTGCTCTGTTAGCTTTTGTTTGCTTAAAATTTTTTTTAATGTTTATTTATTTTTGAGACAGACAGAGACAGAGCATGAACGGGGGAGGGGCAGAGAGAGAGGGAGACAAAGGATCTGAAGCGGGCTCCTCAATGACAGCAGAGAGCCTGACATGGGGCTCCAACTCACGACCTGAGCCAAAGTCGGATGCTCAACCAACTGAGCCCCCCAGGCACCCCCTCCTTCTCACTCTTAAGCAGAGGGTCACAGGCCACTACAGATGAGTTTGGTTTAGCCAGATGTAGAGAGAAGAATGAGCCCCTAGTCATTAGCCATATAACTTTTAGGCTAAACCAGGACATTTTTGGCAGGACAATTAACATACACAGAATGTTTTGAACAAATGTGACATGTGACCCCCCACTGATTCAGTGCATCTCTATTTCTCCTTTCCCACCCTTCACTGGAGCAAGCTGGGGCCCTCAACTCAGTATATTTAGCTCATCTCTGCAAGAGCTCTGGTTGGGGGGCCCCATCTCCGCGTAGGTGCTGAGAGCTTTATTTTCTTACCTTTGCCGTGTCACGACCCTCTGTAGACCTCAGGCCTGTACAGACCCCCTGACCCCTTTCCTATGATCTTTCTCCCTACAAGGCTAACAAGAATTTTCCCCAGGAACGCCGCTCTTACTTATTTCCAGGACCAAGGAGGCTGAAAATCTGAGTCGAATGCAATCCCACCTTTAAAAACCTCTCCCCTAATCATTTACCAGGGACAACTGGTGCACATTCATATCTTTATCGTAAGGTGAAAAACCATGAATCTAAGGCACAGACAACAGGTGTGAAATTGAATTTATTGTCTCCAATGATTCCCACGGGGGTATTGCCATCCGAGCAACCTGGGGACCATTGCACTTCCCAGTTGTGGGTCTATATTTACTCCGTAACATCCGTCAGAAACTGTTAAATATAATCCTCTGTCATCTTTGATAGAGCCCAGGGTATTTTATAATTTAAGCGAAGACAAATTATTCTTTAATTTTGCTCTGTAAACACATTGCAAAGTGAAATCCAATGTCTACGTAATTTGCACACGTTCATAATTTCATTTTGGCGTTTTATCTTTTCATTTTGTGGTGGCAACATACCCACTACCACAGAAACGAACAAAATGCTTTTACGCTTGAAAATGTAAAATCCCATCATAGTAACAGTATTTTGCAAATGCATCCAGTTAGAATATTCATGCTAACCAGTGTGTATTGCACTCCAGTTCCCTATTGACTTCCCGGTTACACTATTTCAATCGAATTATTTTACTTTTGAATTTTTACAGGATACCAGTTTAAAACCCATTTATTCGGAAGGGGCACTGAAAAGCCTTCCAATTCTTCTTAGGCAGCCGTACTTTGGACTGAACTTTTAACTGAGTACCTTTCCCACTGGATTTTACTGCAGACGTGAGGGTGAGGGTTACGAGCCTTGGTGATGTGAACAGAACGCCCAGGAACGCATGGAACATTCTTCTTCTGGCAGATGTGGGTCCCTCCCCCGATGCCTTATGTTCGGGGGACTCACGCATTCAGGTTATCTGCTCGGCTCTGTGGACCTGCTTAACCCTCTCCTATCGAAGTTCATTTACTATTCTGAAGAGACAGACGGGCCGAGAGGCAGGATTTTCTAAAACGATTTGAGCAAAGTCTCGAATAGAGCTGGAGGCAGAAACCAGGCAGCCGAGCTGGTCTCGGGTTCCTTCTCGGCTTCCAAAGCTCAGGATTATCTCCAGTCTCACCAGTGGGAATTGGGAGGCAGGGCCATGTTCCTGTCCAGAGCTCAGGTTTGGGGCCAGATTCCCTGAACCTAATCACGGACTCCACCCTTGACTCCGTAGCTGGCCCCGCATGATGTGAAGAAGCCGTGGTTTCTTCCTCTATCAAACAGGACTTCTTCAAGCATCGCACTGGGCGAAAATGCGCTTCAATAAGGTGATGAATATTACAGCTCGGTGCCTGCCGTAGAGTAGTGAGAGGCCGCATGGAAAGTGGACCGTGACCACACTGCGTATTCAAACAGAACTCCGAGCCACACCTGCCCCGATCGGCTCAGGAAACCGACCACTATCTATGTCCCGGGCCCAGGAAGCCGGCCTGCTCTCTTTAAGTCAGGAAGTCAGACTGTGGTGTCTGGGGAGCGATCCAGGAAGCCAGACAATAACTCCTGTAAAACCCGGCTCGGAAAGGGCAGCCTCCCCACTTTCTGCCCTGCGTCTAATTTAGGACCAGCCAAAGTGAGCCAAATACGCTCCCTGGCCAGTCCCCCGGGAGCCTGCACCCAGCGTCCCCGCACCGACAGCCTGCCATCGAGGCGGCCCTGAGCTGCGTCTTTCCCCCCATCAGCCTTTCCCAGCCCTGTGCCGGCCGGTGAGCCCCTGCCTCACTCCAGGAACGCCGGCTGACTCCCTGTGGCTAACGGCAATCCCTGAGTAGCCTCTGCTTTCCTCATTTGGCTGGTCTTCCTGTCTTCCCACAGTATCATTCAGCGAGTAGTATGAGTCATAAAAACAATCAAATAATTATTGAATTAAATATGAAATCAATGAATCATCAAGTAATGCATCTCCAGAAGACTCAGACGTAATTTCTCTTAATTTCAGTGGAAGCATTATTGAGCGTCTCTCCTTCCATTCATTTTATTTTGCCGAATCTTGGTTTTCTTAGTAAATTATTCATGGGTGGTATGTCAGCCTTACGTCCTCTGCTTATTGGTGTGCAGGCCGGTTAACTTTAAAGTGATTTGCGGCTATTTTTCTAAGATCACCAGGGCTAGTAATTCTAACGCACTGTCTGAGACAGCCACACACAGGAGGGGACAGTGGCTTTCACAGCAGACTCGGTCCTGTCTCTCTCTGGCTTCTGCTGATCTTTCAGACTTGTCACAATACTCAGGAGGAAATTGCTTTGGGCTCTTGAATGTGTTCTTCAGAAAGCTCATAGATTTCTTGGCTTAGTCCCCTGCAGTTGTAGACTTGTATACAAATTGATCCTTTGATGATTCATTCCAGTATTTTTAATGGGTATTGAATTTGAGCTATTCATGTCCAGATTTCTGATTTCCTTTCAGAATTTGTTCCTCTTATGTGAAGAAAATGCACTAGTCTTCTGTGCTTTATCAATCCCTTGGATCCTACGTGCTCTTACAATAACTGCTGAAACCCAGTAATTGTATCTGTGCAGTCCATTCTTAGAGGGCCGGGGTTATCCTACTCATAAATGTTCAGTTGGGCCTCACCGAGATGCCTCAGCAACACTGTGCAGCTGAAACACAGACACGCACGTTCCAAAAGACGCGTCACGTCTCACCCTTTCTATTCTGCAACTCCCCTGCCCCAGAAACGACCAGAATCTGTAGGACCAGATCTCTGACCTCGGACCAACCGTAGTGTACAACCCCTTATGAAAAGATGATCAAGGAACAGGTTGGTTACCATGTAATCTGTAACACAAGCCTCTTCTGCCCCTAAACCCAGGGGAAAACAGGAGGCAAAAAAATCCTAAATCTCTGAATGCGGTTTCAATAGTGTCGATTAAATGCGACTACTTTATGGCGGGAATTTAGTTACGTTGTTGTTCTTAACAATGGGTGGTCTGGCGCAGAGCTAGTTAGAAGTGAAAGTAACGTCGCGTGTAATTTTGCTGTGAATTTCAGCCTGGATAGAGGCTGTTTCAGTAGAGGGAGTCCTGGTCAGTGGGGAGACAGATGGCATACTTCAGGAACCGTGGGAGGCAGGGATGAACTTGAGATACTTGAAGAGAACTGTCGCTTTGTATTTCTTTTTGTATGATCCAAAATATGGGAAGGTAAAGGAAGGGGGATGAGGCTCATTTCATTGGGTTTAAGCTTCTGCAACAGGAGGAAAATAATAGTGGAAAAGGAGTTATGGGAGAAAAGAACTTAGCACCAACGTCTATACGTTTAAATCACTGAGCCTTCACTTCTGCCACTAAATTACCATCCAAAGGCCTAAGATCTCCTATCATTCGTGTATGGAAGACGGGCTATCCTTAGAAACCAGCAAATTGCTTGTCAACATGAAAACTGGCCTGGTCAGAGAGTTCCAGAAGTTATCAGTATTTCTAAATATTTTAAAGAGAGAATAAATTGGTTGTCTTAAGGGACTGTGTGCAAGGACATAGCAGCAAAGCTGAAAGCATGCTCACGGAGGGACCGGAGAGAGGGAGAGAGAGTGAGGGAGGTAAAAGCAAGATGTCTCAGCCCCACCCAGGAGAAAACGTGCTTGTTCTGGGGTGTCTTCTCTACAGCAGTCTGTGGGCTAGAATACGGGCACAGTCTCACCTGATCGTAGCAGCAGTGCATGTGGAAGAAAGAATATACACACCGTCAAAGTCTGAGAACAGATTTATCTCCTGATGGGCAGTTATGTGATATGACCCGGAACGTTGCTTTAAAAATTCAAATTTGCCATCGAGGGGGGCACCTGTGGGGGTGAGCACGGGGTGTCGCACATAAGTGACGAATCACTGGGTTCCGCTCCTGAGGCCAAGACTACACTGTATGTTAGCGAACTTGAACTGAAATAAATGAACTTCAAAAAACTGAAAAATTTCTGGCATTGATAGAGAGTACAAAGCTGAAGAAATGCCACGAAGAGAGAGTGAACAGATTTGTTTGGTATCTGCAAAGAGTACACGTTCCTTCTTCTACATCAGGATCAAAGTCAGCTACATGCAGACTCCTGCGAGCATAGTTCTCTGACGGCTGGAAGCTGAGTGTTATTCTACTTGTGCACATTGTATTTGATTTTTTTTGTTGCAGCTGCACCTGATTTATTTTTTCCCCACACTTCGGCTGGCTTGAAGGATCCATGTGTGCTGTAAGGAGGAGTCCCCAAACCAATGGTTGTCCATATGGCAATCACAGAGGAAGAGGTACACATTTAACGTAGGTGGAAGAATTCTTCCCCAGACAGAAGTCAACTGAAACCAGCCTAAGGGAAAAGAGACTGTAATGGCTCATAGAGCAGAGGAATCTCGCTTCAGGCATGGCTGCATCCAGGGGCTTGGGCATTGTGGGTCCCTCTGTCTTTCCGGCTCTCCTCTCTTGTGCCTTCTGAAGGGGCATTCTCCTCAGGACCTCTCTCTTCCTATCACAGCCAAGTGGCCTTTGGCCAGCCGGAGACCTCCCTGGTCTACGGTGCACGTGTGTAAAACGGGGTTAATAGGGGCGCCTGGGTGGCACAGTCGGTTAAGCGTCCGACTTCAGCCAGGTCACGATCTCGCGGTCCGTGAGTTCGAGCTCCGCGTCAGGCTCTGGGCTGGTGGCTCGGAGCCTGGAGCCTGTTTCCGATTCTGTGTCTCCCTCTCTCTCTGCCCCTCCCCCGTTCATGCTCTGTCTCTCTCTGTCCCAAAAATAAATAAATGTTGAAAAAAATGAAATAAAACGGGGTTAAAAATTCTTGACCCAAAGGGGTTTATAAGTGTTGAGTGAGACCCTGCAGATAAAGAACCCAACACAGCACGGGCTGCAGGACCAGTGAAGAATCTAATTCGGGACCAGCACACGGCAGAGGTATTTTTGTGTTTGTAATAATTGTCATCTGACCTGCCCGGAGTCCCCGAGGTCCTGTAGAGAAACGGGACGTGGTTCTGATTGCAGGGCTTCAGGAAAATGCGCTTTCTGGTGGTGAACACAGACAGCATCGAAGGAAATGGCGACACAATGGCCAAAGCCCCGTGCAAAGGAGTGAGCGCTCCTCATGGTTTCTGTCTGTCACCGCCCTCTGCCACTCTTGTGCCCCTTCTCTCCTGGCTCACCCCCTCCGTCGTACTCACCACGGTGCCCAGTGAGCACAGTAATGGCAGCCCAGAGACGGGATGGAAGTTTTCCTCCCGGGGCTCATCCGACGACCGTGTGAGCTCTCTGACACGACAGCCACCCCTCCAGATCCCCTCATCCCCTTGGCCTTGTGAACATTACAAGCTTCATGTATCCTTTACTCATATCCAGGGCTAATATTAACTATTTACAAATGACATGTAACTATATCCTCACCACCACTGGAGGGAATTACAGATGACTCTGAGACTGGGGTGCCTGATATTCGTCACCCCCTTTCCATTCCTAAGGGAACTCTGTGTGGATAGCCACAAGTCCGGCTACAGATCTCAGTTTCCCAGGCTTCCATCCAGCTGTTAGTGACTGTGTGGTAGTTCTGTCTCATAAGTCATAAACAAATTGTCCTGGGTTGAACTTTTTTTTTAACGTTTACTGATTTTTTAGAGAGAAACGGAACACGAGCGAGGGAGAGAGAGAGGGAGACACAGAATCCGAAACAGGCTCCAGGCTCTGAGCCGTCAGCACAGAGCCCAACGCGGGGCTCGAACTCAGGAACAGCGAGATCATGACCAGAGCTGAAGTCGGACGTTCAGCCGACTGAGCCACCCGGGCGCCCTGTCCTGGGTGGAGCTTTTAAGGAAGCCACTGTTTTGTCTGAGAAAAAGGGAAAAGGCTTAGCCGGTACAGTGTTTGGCCCTCTCTCTCATTGTTGCTGCCTGGAATGCAGATGTGGTTTCTAGAGGCACAGCAACCATCATGTGAGCATGAGGAGAAGAGCCATGCATTAAGGATGGTAAGGCAGGGAGTGGGAGGAGCTTGGTGGCCTGGGGGACAGTTTGGAGATACTCTTTCCATTCAGAATACGTATACCTCTAAACTTCATTTATCTGAAGGAAAGGGGATTAGAGAATTAACTTCATCAAGCTTATGTTACTTGTAGCTGAAGAACAACCCTAAGCGATACTGAGTCGGAATTATTCCAAGGAAAAATGGAATACCAGGAGTCTTAGTAAACACCACGAAAGACGCCAACAAGAATGGGGCCATGGACACTTCTGAAAGAGAATTAGAAAAGGTAACCCATACAAACACACACACACACACACACACACACACACACACACACACAGAGGCACATGGTTATCTTGTTTTATTTTGGAATTTGATCACCGGGCAATAGGACTTTATGTTGGACAGCTTTTTTAAAGTATCAGAATAGGATACTGTTCTCCTCATTCCATTTTTTTTAAAAGTGAAAACAGAGGAAAGATGAGGTTAACATTTTCCCAGGAAAGTTGTGTAAGTGCCCGAATTGGAACTAGCACCCTGGAGGTTTTCTTTATGGGCTTGTGGGCTGGATCTGATGACTTGCTATGTCGCCCTGTTATTGGCAAACTGCAAGGATCAGTGAACACTGATAACTGAAGCATGAGATGGAGGCCAATTTTGCCTGATTTGTGAATTTGGGCAATTGCCGTTGGAGACCGTAAATGTCTAACCCCCAGCCCTCCCCTGCTACCGGAACCAGTCAGCGGAGTTCATGAGATATAGATGAGCTGGTTTGTATGAATAGGAGACTTTGCACATGTTGAATGTTGTCGTCTTAAGTCGTCAGTGCAATCTGACCACACGGATCGTGCCCCCACCGTGAGAGAATCATGCAGGGGTTTCACTCTGATGATGGACCAGTGTGGATCTTTCTGGAAACAATGTGGGACACACAGAGTGTGCCTTCTCTAGGCTGTGGAGGCAGAACGTGCCACGTCTGAGGGAGGGGATTCCGTGTCCTGACTCTTCCCTTGCTGTCAAAGCTCACGGGAAAAGAGAAACGTGCAAAATAAAAAGCAGAAGCACATGAAGCTGGACAATGAGTAAATGGCAAACACAAAAATGTTAAAACCCTGAAAAGTCCTGAAAGAAAAGCTATTTAAACCATGTTGACTTCTGGTGGGCGGGGGTGGGGTGGGGCTCTTAAATAACAGATTTATTTATTAAAAATTTTTTTAATGTTTTTATTTATTTTTGAGACAGAGAGAGACAGAGCAGGAGCAGGGGAGGGGCAGAGAGAGAGGGAGATGCAGAATCCGAAGCAGGCTCCAGGCTCCGAGTGGTCAGCACTGAGCCCGACGCAGGACTCGAACCCACGAACTGTGAGATCATGACCTAAGCGGAAGTCGGACGCTCGACCGACTGAGCCACCCAGGCGCCCCAGTGACAGGTTTATTTAAAACAGCAGTTCAAGACATGAAGTAAACCTTCAGAGAGGTTAAGCCTTTCAGGAAAGCTGCCAAGAGCCGGTGTTGGAACGATTGCATCTGGCTGATGTCAACTCAGAAGGAAAAGTAAACAGGACCCCAAGGTCATCTTTATTCATTCCTCTGAAAACAAGGATGAAGAGTTAAAACAAATACAGTTGCTACTTTGGAACTGTTTCTTGTACAAAGTTTCTAAAGAACGGATTGCAGGCAGGGCACCTGGGTGGCTCAGTCGGTTGAGCATCTGACTTTGGCTCAGGGCTCAGGTCATGATCTCGCTGTTCCTTCACAGGTTCGAACCCTGCGTCGGGCTCCTTGCTGTCAGCACAGATCCTGCTTTGCATCCTCTGTCTCCCTCTCTCTTCCCCTCCTCTGCCTTGCACATGCTTTCTCTCGAAAATAAATAAACATTCAAAAAGTTAAACAGTGGATCGCAGGCTCCTAAATGATTGCCGTCACCTAAACGGACTTTGGTCAAACTATCTGGAAAATTTAAAGTGACAGATAACGCAACAATAATCACCTTTTAAAATAGCGACTGTCTCAACTTGGGTTTCCCGAGGCAGATGCTGAGATGATGTTCAGATGCAAGATGTTCATCCGAGTGACCACCTGTGAAGGGAAAGGGGAGGGTCCGGGATTGGACAGAGGGGAGAGTGACATGTTTTGCTGCCTGACCAACACACCGCCCTGGCAGGGCTCCTAGGAGTGGGGTAACTGGCCCAGTCATGCTGCCCCAGGCTGAATGGGCCGGGTGTTCACCACCTCCCTGGATGCGGGTGCCCAGGGAAGGGCATGGCCGTGGATGAGGCAGTGCCCTGATGCTGGGGTGGACCCTCAGAGGACCTAGAACCACAGCAGGTGTCCTTCGAACACACTCTCTGCCTCTGGGCAGCAACCTTCCTTGAAGGGGGATGTGGGTGCTGCATCTCTGTGCCCACAGAAGTGAAATACGCAAGGTTAAAATTTTCAACGGTGTGAATTCCCCTTGCTTTACATTAACCAACTGTTTATTTTTTTATTTTTAAAAATTGTTTGAATGTCTATTTATTTTTGAGAGAGAGATAGAGTGCAGGCAGAGGAGGGCAGAGAGAGAGGGAGACACAGAATGTGAAGCAGGCTTCAGGCTCTGAGCTGTCAGCACAGAGCCTGATGTGGGGCTTTGAACCCATGAACCATGAGATCACGACCTAAGCTGAAGTCGAATGCTTAACTGACTGAGCCAGCCAGGTGCCCCTAACCAACTGTTTAGAAGCCAGTGTGCCCTGGGGCCACCTGGGTGGCTCAGTCGGTTAAGCGTCTAACTGCGGCTCCGGTCATGATCTCAGTTTGTGAGTTCGAGCCCCGCGTCAGTCTCTGTGCTGACAGTGCAGAGCCTGCTTGGGATTCTCCCTCTCTCCCACTCTCTCTGCACCCTGCCCACTCCCCCGGACCCATGCTTTCTCTCTCTCTCAAAATAAATAAATAAACTTAAAAAAATTAAAATAAAGGCAAGTGTGCCCTAAAGATCTCTCTCTCTCTCTCTCTCTCTCTCTCTCTCTCACACACACACACACACCTGTTGGAACTAATACACAAATTCAGCAAAGTGGCAGGATACAAAATCAATATCCTCAAATCACTTACATTTCTATGTACCAACAATGAACAATCTGTAAAGGAAATAAAAAAAAACAATTTCCTTTGCTGTAGCATATAAATATTCCCACACCCAATGATTCCAGTGTGGGATGACGGGGAGGGTTTTTCCATACCACCACCACGTAATTCTCCCACACCAGCTGGGTGTCCTACAGTTGAACTCAGTTCTGACCCTATTGACTCTTATTTGTTAGGGCATGTAGAGTGATAGCACCAAAGTCGGGGTTTGGGAAGACTTCCCAGGTGACTTTGTAGGGGACTGGGAGGAGTGTGGAGGCAGGAAGGCTGGGAGGAGGCAGGGAGGCTGGAGGTCAGAGGCCTCTTCTAGACAGCAGGTGGAGGGAGCTGGGGTGAGGGCAGCCACCTGACAAGAGCTGAAAACTATCCCTTGTTTAGTGCAGATTTCTGCGTGTCATTGCTTTTTAGCACTTAGATTACGTAACTGTAAAGGAAGCGTAAATGTTAGACGGTCCTGGGCACCGGGGGCTGATGAGACAGCCCTGCTGTTCATTTCTGCAGCCTGCCCCCCACCATCCAATATTGTCCCCACCTGAGACCAGCAGGAGGCACAGAGGGACACTCATCAAAGGGACAGGTCCACCCAAGTGGGAGAGATTGGAAGCACCTCCCAGTTCACTGTAAAGTGAGACCACAATCTCTTTGCCTCGAAGACTGAGTGAAATCAATAACCAATAACTCTGAGCTTCATTGAGAAGCAACAGAGTGTCTGTCCTAGAATGAACCAGTAAGACACTCAGTCCGAGAAAGACCATAATTCATGGCCCTACTTCTGCCTACCCGGCCCCAAAGCTGGGTCTAAGATGATGCTGACATTACATTAGTGATGATATTGTATTTTTACTTGATTATAGTTTGAAGATATAACTCAATAGCAGGATACAGACTAAGAATAATATATGATCTGGGTACATTCCTTTTTCAACAGAACTCTTTTCACAGATTTGTTTCCATTTTAAAGACTTTACAAACCAACAAGGAGGTGACAAAATGATAGAAAGATGGACAAAGAATGAAATGCGAATTCAGAAAGTACAAAAACACAGTCATATGTATCTACTGGGATTCACAGTGTAAAACTCCACTTCTTACTCACCATGTTGATCAAGACAAGAGGGAAAGGTAATGTCAAATGTATGGAAACAATCTCCCTTTAGTAGAAATGCAAACTAGCACATTTTGGGGGTAGTTGGGAATATCTTTGGAAAGCCCTAAAATTTTGCTTGGCATTTAATGTACGTCGTCTGTCTCCATGCGAACAGCAGAATTCCATACGGAGCAGGTGGCAAACCGGAAAAGCTACTGTCTTATGGGATGCGGGCCAACACTATCCCTTGCTCAGTTTCTGGCAGGACAAATGGAGTAGAACATGATGTCATTTACTTATTAACATTGTGAATGAAGGAGCAGGATCAACTTTAGGGGGAAGATCCAAAAACATTCACTGGATGTAGCTATAGGGGGATCACTGGGTGCTTCCAGACAGGGTTTCAACTACATGTTTGGGGGAGAGAGATGAGAGAGTCAAGGAGTGGGTTGAGGTGGTGGTGAGGAAGTGAGAGAGCGAAAGTAACGAACCCTGTGAGTAAAGGAGGAACATACAGTGTCAAGGGCTTTATTTTTTAGGATATCCTTGAGCAATTCTTTTTTTCTTTTTATTTTTTTTAATGTTTATTTATTTTTGAGAGAGACAGAGACAGAATGTGACTGGGGGAGGGGCAGAGAGCGAGAGGGAGACACAGAACCCGAAGCAGGCTCCAGGCTCCAAGCGGTGGGCACAGAGCCCGACACGGGGCTCGAACTCACCAGCCGTGAGATCATGACCCGAGCTGAAGTTGGTCGCTCAACCGACTGAGCCATCCAGGCACCCCTCCTTGAGCAATTCTTTTTTTTTTTTAATTTTTTTTTTAATGTTTATTTTTGAGACAGAGAGAGAGCATGGATGGGGGAGGGTCAGAGAGAGAGGGAGACACAGAATCTGAAGCGGGCTCCAGGCTCCGAGCTGTCAGCACAGAGCCCGATGCGGGGCTCGAACTCATGGATCATGAGATCATGACCTGAGCTGAAGTCGGACGGTCAACCGACGGAGCCACCCAGGTGCCCCAGAGCAATTCTTAATGCTAATGAGTAGACAAAGAAGAGGAGGTTGAATATACACGAGGAAGAAGATAATTGATAGGTCAGGTGCCTAGGAATTGAGAGGTGGTCCATGCCACCTGAGCTGTATTGATCCTTGCTTCCAGTTAACAAGGCAGAAGAAAGAAATGATGAATGAAAATACAGGCAGGAATGTATAATTGCTAACACAAGTCTGAGGCCAATCAACAGCTAATTGAAGGGGAATGTTGGAACACACACACACACACACACACACACACACTGGAATATTGCTCAGCCATAAAAAAAACAAAACCTTGCCATTTGCAACAACGTGAACGGAGCTAGAGAGTATTCCGCTAAGTGACATAAGTCAGTCAGAGAAAGACAAACACTACATGATTTCACTCGTATGTGGGAGTTAAGAAGCAAATAAGCAAAGGGGAAAAAGAGAGAGAGGCAAACCCAGAAAAATACTCTTAATTATAGAGAACAAACTGATGGTGTCCAGAGGGGAGGTGGGTGGGGGATGGGTTAAATAAGTAATGGGGATGGAGGAGTGTACTTGTCGTGATGAGCACAGGGTGATGTATGGAAGTGTTGAATCACTATATCCACTACATACACCAGAGACTAATGTAACACTGTATGTTAACAAACTGGAATGTAAGTAAACTGAAAAAAATATGTATATATCCTTACATATTACTCTGTAAAAGCTTTATTGTTTCTCTGTCACTTAGATCTGGAATCTACTTGGACTTGATTTTTGTCTACGGTATGAAGTTTAAGCCAATATGTTTTTTTCCATGTGAATATCCACTTGACCCATCATGATTTATTCAAAACACTGTTCGTTCTCCTACCGTGGGTAGATCTCTTTTCATGTTTTATGCTTTTGTTGCCCTGTATTTTTATTCTCTAGGTGCTTCAAGGTCAGTAGAATATCACTATTTTATGAAGCCCATATTCCTTTATATTTATCTGTATATTTATCATTCTTCCTGCTTTTTGTTACCCCTGTTGTCTTTATTCTTCCTTCTGGGATCATTTTTTTTAAGGGAGAGTCTTCTGGTTATAAATTCTCCTGGGTTTTATTTGCCTAAAAATATCTTCATTTTGCTTTCATTTATAAATGGAATCTTAATGGGTAGATACATCTAAAATGACATTTATTTTCTTTCAATAATTTGTACCTTGCGCCTTCAGATCTCCTGGCCTCCTTTGTTTCTGTTGAGAAGTCTCCTTCTCCTAGAAAGTAGAGGCATGAGTCTTGGAGATACATCATACATGTTGAAAAGGTGTGACCTATGTTGAGTTATGGCTCCAAAATAGGAGGAAATGACAAAAGAGGACGGGCAATATTTGAGTAGTTAAAGCTTAAAACTTTAAAAGACTCATGGGAGCCAGCAAGCCATCGATTGATGTACACAATACCTCCCACACACCCTTCATATGAAGAGAAACACACCAAGGGTTAGTATCATAAACTAAAAACAGAGAGAAAATCAGAAAGGAGCCTTTGGGTTGAAGAAAGACACACACACAAAGATAGTTCTTTTTATGTTTTTCTGGTCTTTCTGGTTGTTCTTAGTGGGAGAGTTGATTCGCAATCAGCTAATACACAGTGACCCAAACTAAGAAAATGACATCTATAGCTTTCTTTTTTTCTTTTTTTTTTTTTTTACAAAATGCAGCCAGCTCCATATGAAGTCAAATAATAGAGAAGAGTGCTGCGACAATTTAACACACACTTTGTTTTTATCCATCCTTTATCTCTCAGCCCACAGAACCTACCCTACCCCCTGGTGTGGAAGGATGGCCGGTCTCCAGTCAGGAAGGAGCAGTCAGAAGGCTCATGCTATGGTGTAAAGGGATCAGCTCTGGGAGTTGGACTGGAATTTCCCCAATGTGAGCTTTGGAACTTCGCCCATATTTTCTTATTTTTCTCACCTGTGAAATAGAGCCAATTACTAGTCTTCCTTCCCCATGGTATTGATGTATGGATCAAAACCAAACTGAGACACTGATAGGAACCTTACGTAAACCTTGAAGTGTTATAGAAAGGGGACTTATAGCTATGATTTTTCTCCTTACAACTGTGTTGTTCAGCTCAAAAGGAAGAGATACCAATATGAGAAAACAAAATCAAATGTATTCCTTGGATAATTTTATATTACCTGTAGAACCAAGGCTATTTAATGACCATTTTTCTCAGTGCTCAAGGTCACATGATTTTTAGAGGCCCGGAGAGAAGATAAACTAGTTTGACATCGTTGACTCTAAGCAGAGTGCCTTGAGGGTCTGTGGGCTCTGACCAGTTTGAAAACATGAAAGAGGCTGGGAGTATCTATACTCCAGGTCTGTCTTTTCTTCCTGGAGAGAGCACGTAAGGAGGGCTTAGTGTCCCGGAGAAGTCACTGTTAAAGTTCTTGAGAATTTGGAAGCATCTCCCTCTGAACCGTAGGGGCTCTCATTAGGGTATTGGATTGTAGAAAATCACTCGTCTCCCTAGAGCAAGTTGACTCTTAATTACTTATTACTTTAGCCACATTTCAAGACCTGGAGAAGAGACTTAACGCAAATACATAACATTACTGGTGTTGTCACTATCAGTCTATTTCATATGGATTTGGTATAAATAGGATCTTTAATACTAGCAACAGATAGTGACATTACTATCTCGATGTAATGGTATAAACTATAATTTATTTTTATGGGCACACGGGTGAATGAAAGATGCATTCCAAAATGAATCCATCATTTCATAAGTTGAAAAGAAAGGAATTTATGGAAACATTTGCTGTAAGAAAATCATTTGGAGGGTGAGGAATTACAGACAGCTTACGAGCTCCTCGCGGGAGAAGAGGCAGCCTCCCTTCCTGCCAGCTCTTGAGAACAGAGTATTATGAGAGCAGATAAAACTGAGAGAGAACTATTTTAGAGGGTACTAATAATGAAGAGCGGATTACAGTTTGAAATGTGGCGATGATCGAAACCTGAAAGTATTGTAACTCAGGATTCTGATGGCTGGCATTTTACTGGAAAAGTCTATCTGGTTTTATTGGCGTATCTACAGTGTAAAGTTCCCTTTATAACTTCTGTCCTTGGAAAAATGGTCAAAATGTTATTTTTATCGTGTTGACGTTAAAGTTATGAAAACCTGCCGTTTCTCATACACTAATAAGATCCGTCCCATAAAGGCAAATGAAAGAAAAAGAAAAAAAATAGGATGTAAAATACAAGTAGAGATAGAATTAAAATAATTATGGCGGGGGCGCCTGGGTGGCTCAGTTGGTTAGGCATCCAGCTTCTTTGGCTCAGGTCGTGATCTCTCGGTTCGTGATTTCGAGCCCCGCGTCGGGCTCCGTACTGTCAGTTCAGAGCCCCCTGAGGATCCTCTGTCTCCCTCCCCCTGCTCCCCACCCCGCTAGTGTGTGCTCTCTTTCTCTCTCTCTCTCAAAAATAAATAAACATTAAAAAAATAATTACGGCGACTTAAATTGAAGGAAGAAAATAGAAACACTTCCGTGAAAGGCACATGTAGTGAAACTTTAGAGAAGTTTCAGAGGCAAATAACAACTTATGATATTGAGGATGAAGTACAATCACAAAGTCTTATTATTATACTCAATTAATATGTGAGAAACAAAACGGTAAGATAAACTGACTGCTTAATATTGAGTAAAATCATAACCAATTTTCTCTCCCAGTCCCAAGCAATACGTTGCCTTCATTTTTTGCAGTTACATTACTCTTCCTGTTAGAAAAAGGAAGAATTTTCAACACATTTCAAATAAGACTTGTCAATAATTTTCAAAAGTTATTGGTCCAGCAAAAACTTTTATTCAAAAAGATTCGTGTTACTTCCTCCTGCTTGTACTGTTTCCTTCCCCATAAAGGGAGGCGGCCATGCTGCCTTTGTTTGCTTAGGCAAACCCACCGGGCCAGTCTACCCACAAAATGTATCCGACTCCAATATATCCTTCTTTCCTGCCCTCTGAGTCCAATCCCCCTCACATCACAGTGGCCAGGATTCTGTCCTTTCCTCTGTCCTCCCAGGAGTGACTTGCTGACCTTGACCCTCAGTTGAAATCAGTACCCCACCCCATCCTCTAAATACTTTTTCATGACTGCTTATTCTTTCTGTTTCTAGAACTCATCATAGCTTAAAATAATATATGTATTGGTTTCCTTGCAGGTGTGATATCTGTCTTGCTTCCTTGATGGAGTGTTCTTTGAAGGCAGGAGCCAAATTCCTCTCATTCATCCTCTCGTAGACTTTGTGCCCGGCACAGGGCCTGGAATCATTTCTGTAGATATTGGTGAAATGAATACATGATCCGGAGTCCTCAGTCACTGTAGTCTGAATTCCCATGTAAATCCAATGATTCTTTTCTTTTGGAACCCAGTTTCTCTTTCAACAAATTGTAATATGCTTTTGCTTATCACCTTTGAATCCCACGAACACCTGTGAAGTTAAAAGAGGTAGTTATTCCCATTTCATAGATGAGGCACTTGAGGTCAGAGGTAAAGAGATCACCTAAAGTTCCACAGAAAGTGAAAGACCCTGGTCTTGAAGCCAGTTCTTTCGTGGTCAAGTCCAGGAATTTGTATAACAGTGACCTGATCCAAGTTCATTTCGTCTTTTGGCCCTACCACCAAAAGAATGTTCTGAGCACCCTAAAACATAGACAAGTGAGAATTCCCATCACTGTGTTTGCTTGCTGAGAAGCTTTGACAAATTCTGGTATCCTGGAACCCTATGCAATGCCAAGGAAAACCAAAAAATGGCATTGATTCCCTGCCAGACACTTTGAATACCATATCGTCACATTTCTCTTAGCAATGAAGAGAGGTGGAATTCTCTCCCTGTAGAAATGAGAAAAACTGACACTCAGAGAAATTATGGAAATTGCCTCTGGTCACATAACTATAAGGGTTGGGATTTGAACTCAGTTATCTGTGACCTACGCCAAAGCTATACTTTTCCCAATGAACAGTATACCATTAGACCTCAGAGAGTAACCCTTTGTGACCCCAAATCTCCCAGTAGAACAAAATACATTCGCAGCCCAACCAACAATGTTCATATCACATAGATATCCATATGCACCATGGCTCCCGGATTCCTTAGCAATACCTACTGATTTTTAGGACTTCAACTGCTGATAATTCATATTTTTTTTTCCCCCAGAAAGATGGTCGTCAACATTGGTGAGATGTGAAACAGACTTGAATGAAAGGAAACGGGCTGATATTAATCAGCTCGGGTTTTCACAGCAGGACACCACAGACTTGGGGCTTAAACAAAAGAAATTAATTTTCTCACAATCCTAGAGACCAGAAGTTCATGATCAGCGTGCCTTCAGGGCTGGTTTCTCTGATGCTGCCTTCTCTGTGTATTGGGGGTGGGGATGAGAGAGAGAGTGAGAGAGAGAGAGAGAGAGAGATCGATCGATCTCTGGGGTGTCTTCCTCTTATTATAAGGACACCAGGTATGTTGGCTTAGGACTCTATCCTTAGGAACTCTTAACTTAATTACCTCTTTAAAGGCCTTTTAAACATTGGGTTAGGAATTCAACATACAAACTTTGTGGAAACATAGTTCAGTCCATAACAAAGGGCCTCCATTTGTTTGCAGTCTTCCTGTTTTTTACTTTCTGTGGGTAAAATAATTGCCTTTTGGAGGACTGTCTACATCCCTAGGGCCCATCTGTGTTTAAGATAACAGAGGATACAGGGGTGCTTTCTGAAAGTGTACAAAAACGTAACTGAGCTTTGGAGAGTTGATAGTGGACCATGCTTATCTTACTAATTTTTGAGCCCTGAAGATGCTTTCTATGCCACCATTTTGGGAGAGATTAGCAATGCATTAACCTCAGTGTGGGGGGGCTTCTCAGTGCTGGGGTCATCACATTTGCATTTCCAGATTTGATTAAATGGCATCTTTAAGGGTTGATTTCATTTTGGATACATTCCAGGATGGTCCAGAACTTTTTTTTTTTCTGTCTTCAACTGTAATAACCAATAATTAAACTGAAACTTACTTAATGTGTTTAAATTAGATTCTTGGATTTGGGTATTGTCCTCTTAACACCAACTCACTTTTTCAGACTGATTTGTCACCGGTGCCTTCTGGCGTTATTTTGAATTTTCATTCAGAAAGTAAGATGATTATTCACATGTTTTTCTCCATATCCATTAAAAAACCACATAGTGTGTGGTGAGAACTAAATTGTTTTTGGCTGGATCTTCTAACAGCAGAGAATACCAATGTTAGCAAGATAATTCTTTCTGTATTATCAGTAAATACACTACTTTATTGAGGAAATTGCCTTAAAGAAGTAATTCTAAAATGTCACCTCATGGGTCAGGCACTGTGTGGGTATTGCCGGGGACTATGGTCCCCGACCTTCAATAGCCTACAGTTGTGTCTGAATACCAAGGCATGCTCATTTATAAACACAAAACACATTATGATAGATAATGCTGCAACAGAGGAACCATTGAAGAGATAACGGGTAGGCAGAGGGGAATGTTAATTCTCACCGTTGGGATTCATAAAGTTGGCTGATTCAAAACAGGGCTGTTCTCTTTCATTGGAGGGAACTGGGGAGGGGAAGGGCATGAGCCCAGGCATGGGAACAGCTGGGCAGGGGACTTTTCTGCAGTCTCAGGGTTCACACAGTGCTGGGAGCTTAAGGCTGGAAAAGGAACGAGGGACCGGATTGTTTAAGGCTTCAAAAGGTGGTCTGGGAAGGGTGAAAACCATGGGGAGCCATTATCTAGTACAAAGAATATCAGTCCTGAAATACCCATCATTGTCCAGAATCCACGTTGATTGAAAGTGGCCATTCCTTCTTTTAAGGGTCTTAGTGTTTAATGTAGGGGAGATGGCCAAATTGGTGGAGGTGATACGATGGGCACATTCCAGAAATGTGCATGGGTGTGGGAGAGCCCCAAAGAGAGGTCTCCCAAAGGAAGACCACAGAAGTGTTTTCTGGTAAATAAAGTGGTTGGTTCTAATACAGTTACTACAACAAAGAATTGTTACCATCAATAATAGTGCATTTATTTCCTCTTCAAAATTATGTTTCAAAGGGGAATAATAATGCTATGAATTTCAATTAGTTTACATTCTTATATCACTGTGCTCTAAAATGATGTCTGATGATTCATGATCCCAATAACTGACTTTCCCTAATTGGAAGAGAAAGTATTACTTTTAATCCTTTAACTCAAAATGTTCTCATCCCAACAAAAATGAATGATATTCCTCAAGCTGGAATTTACAAATGCCAAATCTATAACTTACTTTTGTTATTGAAAGCATTTAGAATGCTTGTCTTCCAGTGGAAAATTTTCAGTCCTATTAATAATTTATTGTTTTAAACATTGGCTACAAGGAGACATTCGAGAGTAGAAAATATTCAAATATACTTACAAAAATTGTGACCAGTTCATGCTATTTCGTTTGTTAACCGTTGAATAATTAGTTCATTGTTTTAGAAATCCAGGAGCTAATCTGAAATGCTAAGGCTGTGTATTCAGTCTCAGCAATTAACATGAGTTGTTAGATTCCAACCTGGTTTCGTATCCCTCTGCATGAAGAGAATTTAAACCAGGATTTGCTCTTCTGTGGCACTCAGTACCCTGAGAACAAAGTTCATCATGCCAGAAGGAAAAGGGAGCCCAGCTGTTTAACATAAATACATATCAATCTGTTTTCCTTAATATGTATTCCAAATTTCAATCATTTATTTGCTTGTCATGAAGATTTTACTCTACATGAGTGAAAATGTTAGCTACTGAGAGCAAGACAAAATGCTAAGATAGGAAGACTTTCCTCATGAGCCTATAATCTACTAGGGAATATTGGATAGCTGCACAAATGTCTATCATATAAGAGAGAGCACGTTCCATTAGAGAGCCCATAGTGGAAGAGAGGCAGAGGAAAGAAAGATTAACTCTGCCTGGAGAGTCAATTATCTTTTGGAAGGAGGAGCGGTTGGGTTTGTCCAATGATGGATGGATGTTGGATGGATGGAAAGATGATGTTAGGATGGAAAAGTTCTTTCCCACTCCTGACGTTTCCTTCTCTGTGGGCAGAGCCCAATGTGTGTAACACTCTGACCTCTGTCCTACCTTCCTCTCCCTGCCTTAGGATTTATCACATTACTAGGTTGGTGAGTAAGAAGAATGTCACCACTGGCTGAGGTCCTCCCTTTTCTTGTCTTGGTAGTGAGCTTACCTGTGGGGAGTACCGTTCTCTGCCACTCGAGCTCTGTGTCTTACCTGGACATGTGGCTCAAAGTGCAGAGGCCTGCCCAGGTTGTCCTTACTCATGAGCGGGTGGACTCCGGGACTAATTGTCGGTCTCGGGTGGCTTTTACTTTTGATCATTTAATGTTCTGACTGTACCACTGTGGGTGAGACAATCAACCTCCATGACCCTCAGTCTCCTCATCCGTAAGTGGGGTAAACAGGGTTTCTGCCTCCTAGAGATATTGTGGAAGTTAAGGGATATAATTTATGTAAATCATGTGGACAACACTTGGCTTCCAGAAAGTGATAGCTCAGTCATAGATACCATCTGAGTTGTTCATGATGAGGGGGATGGCACTCTCCTCTCTGCAGCTGGCTCCAAGTAATGCCTGAGCGTCAAGGACACATAAATCAGGGAAACAGGTATGAAAATTCAGAAGCAAAGAGGGTGAAAATTTGTCCAAGAATGGCAATACTGAGAAGGTGATTCTTGAGCAAAGACCTGAGAGACTAATGTACTAAGGTACTGATGTCTCCCAGGGCTGCCATTACAAAGTACCACAGACTGGGTAGCTTAAATTACAGAAGTGTATTTTCTCACAGTTCTGGAGCCTAGAAGTCAAAGATCAAGATTCCTTCGGGGTTGGTTTCTTCTGAGGCCTCTCTCCTTGACTTGTAGATGGCCGTCTTCTCCCTGTGTCCTCCCTATGTGCATGTCTGTGTCCTAATCTCCTTCTTCTTCTAGGGATTCTGTGGGATTGGCATCCACTTTAATGATCTCATTTCTGCTCTTTACCTTTTTAAAGACCTGTCTCCAAACACAGTCCCATTCTGAGGGACTGGGGATTAGGATTTCAATTCATAAATTTGGGGAGGGGGGTGCAAAATCCAACTCACAGGCACTAAAGCTGGGAGCTGACTGTTGACTTCTGGAACCAAATGATCCCAGTGCCCTAGGGTGGGGGGACAGGAGGGGATAAAGATTGAGAGGCAAAGGTGGGTGTAACCAACGTGGTATGGAGGGGTGGGGAACTCTACCTAAAGGACTGCAGGGGGTCTGGCAGAGAGCAAGGAGACCAGCAAGGAGGCATCTTATCTGATTCCGTGCCAGACATGGACCATGGCCTGCAGTGGATGTGGTGAGAAATGGTCAAATTCTGGGTAGGTTTTGGCGGTAGAACAGAACAAAATTGCTGATGCAGTGGGTGTAAGATGTGTGAAAGAAAAGCATGGCACTCGAATGAGATGAGGAGGACAGTAGGGGCTTGGTGTGGACCTAACAGGGGCATCTCGAAGATGAAGTGGGATAAGGCAAGCTGTATGAGGCTCTTATGAGTGCGGCAACAAATTCCTCCCAGCTTAGTTGTTACAAACAGCGCAATTTATCATCTTAACGGTTCTGGAGGTCAGAGGTCCAAAATCAGTTACACCACGCTATGGTGGAGGGGTCAGCTGGGCTTTTTCTCTCCGGAGGCTCCAGGGGGAGAATCCATTCCCGGCCTTTGCCAGCATCCTGAGGCTGTCTGGTTCCTTGGCTGCTGGCTCCTTCCTCCACCTTCAACGTACTTCTCTCCAACCGCTGCTTTTGTTATCCCATCTCTTTCTCTGATTCTGACTCTCCTGCTTCCCTTTTATATTGGCCCTTGTGATTGCATTGGGATTGTCTAAATAATCCAGATAATCTCTCCATATCAAGAGCTGTATCTAATCACATTTGCAAAGTCCTTTTTTTTTTTTTTTTTTTTTTTTAAGTTTAGTTATTCCTTTTTGGGAGAGAGAGAGAGAGTACCAGGACGGGCAAAGGAAGAGAGAGCCAGAGAGAGAGGGAATCTTAAGCAGGTTTCACACTCAGCATGAAGCCTGATGTGGGGCTCAATCTCATAACCCTGAGAACATAACCCTGAGAAAAAAATTTCAGAACCCTAAGCTGGAATCAAGAGTGAAATGCTCAACCGACTGAGCCACCCAGGTGTCCCTGTAAAGTAAATGGTTGATAATAGCAATATATACATGGAACAGTTGCTTGTCAAGTTTGATTTGTAACAGCGTGTCAGGCATCGTAAGCAAACGACAGTCCAGACTTTGATTGCGTTCTGCTAAACCGGGACTTCTCAATTTGGTTCTTACAAATCATTACATTTTAGAACTTACAGACTTTTCTGCCAACAAATGCACACTATATGAATTATCATTTTAACTGAACAATGAATTTTCCCACAATTATCATCTCTTGCAACATTCAGAATAAATTCCGTCGCTCTGTGGTAAGTGTGGAAGTAAATATCTTCAAATGGGCCATTTCGCTTCCAATTTCCTATGGTTTTATTAGAACATTTTTATGTTTATTTACTTTTGAGAGAGAGAGAGAGAGAGAGAGAGAGACATAGCGTGAGGGAGACACAGAATCTGAAGCGCAGAATCTGAGCTGTCGTCACAGAGCCCCACGCGGGGCTCGAACTCAGAAACTGCGAGATCGTGATCCGAGCCAAGTCAGATACTTAACCGACTGAGCCACCCAGGCGCCCCGATATGGTTTTAAATTCATTAAATGACCATGTCGTTTGTTCTTTTCCAACCACGAAAATGAATCTCTACAAACAAGACACGCACGCACCCTGGCCAATAGTGTTTTGGCAAAGGATAGGCGTGGCAGCATTTTACCCGTGGATGGTGCTGTCGGCAGCCCGCCCCAGGACCTTTGACTCCCACGCATCTTGCTGAGTTGCCGACATCTCAATGCCTTCACTGTTTCTTCACCTGGCCACGTCTCAGCTTTGTCTGCAGCTTGCAATTCTGAGAAGTGAGGCCACACAGCGGAGAATGTACTAGGAGGCGGGACGCCCGGGCGGCTCAGTTAAGCATCCGACTTTGGTTCAGGTCACGATCTCATGGTTCATGAGTTCCAGCCCTGCATCTGGCTCTGTGCGGACAGCTCAGAGCCTGGAGCCGGCTTCGGATTCTGTCTCCCTCTCTCCCTGCCCCTAACCCACTCGTGCCCTGTCTTTCTCTCTCTCTCAAAAATTAATAAATATGAAAAAAATATTTTTAAAAGAAGGTACGATGTGGTGCTGGCCACGCCCAATCTCCCTCTGTTTGGGTGGAGCGAGAGCACAGGCTTACTTGCGGTTTACCAAGAGGTGACAGATCCCCTGAGCTCAGGGTTCTTCTGTGGTTGGGCCCCATGGCACCCGCAGGCTCCCCCCAGGCTTTGGCATTGTCCAGTGGGGTTTGGGCCTCCGGGAACCAGCAAGATTAAGGTGATGATCCTGCTACCGCTTTTACTTCCTCGACGTCCTCTGTCTCTGACTTCGCGTGTCCATCGGCGTCCGCAGAACGGGGCTGGCTAACTTACTAAGCTAGTAGGCATCATTTTGGCGGATGTTCTTCCCCACACCATCAAACTGTCAAAGCAGGGTGTCCTCGTGAGGACTTCTGGGAGGCCATTTCATCCACACCTTCCCTCTCGTAAGGAGACTGTCGAGTCGGTGTGAGCTGGTTCCTATTCATCTGGTGTGTGGAAGTGACTTAAAAGAAGAAACACTGAGCCCCTGAAGGGACTAGAGAAAGCTCCTCACTCGGTCTTTCTCACCTAAATTAAAAAATACAAAAAAAATAGAGGAGAGTCTTGGCACAGACACAGGCTTTGTAATTGGGAGCGTAAGTGTGCTCATACCCGTCTTTCACTGGACATCCCCCATAGTGCCCACCTGAGCCACCCAGCAGGGGTGGTGTCCTCCTTTGCTGGGGCCACATGGCCAGCAGGGGGCAGGACCGGGTTTGGCCACGTGTTCATCCACTAGGACAGCAGCCTCTTTAGGGGCGAGGAGGCGAAGGATCATGCATAAAACCACAGAGAAGAAGCCAAGAAAATCCAAGTCCTCTGGTTCATTTATAAGATAATTTATTTTAACAAAAATAACAAAAGGGACAAGGAGGAACTATTTTGCTATGAGAATGCCATCTTATGGCTAGCCATATATACTCCCAAATTCAAAAAAGTATGTCTTCTTCAATTGTGTTATGTTTAAGGAAGATGGTCCTGTTCCACTGTCAAAGAAAAGAGGGAAAGTGAACGAACTAGTCAATTCCTTTACTGGGGAACAGATGAAGAGTGAAAACATCAGTGATGAGAGAGAGAAGGCCCTACGTTTCTGTGGCCGCAGCGAGAGAGAGCATTATATTGACCTTCCTGTCCTCAAAACAGACACCTACGGTTAGGTCACACTGTTGGGTGCAGGTGTGGGCAGACGTGGCCCAGGAAGCAAGCTGTAGACTGGGCTGCTGGGGGTACAAAGCTTGTGACAGAGGCACAGATGGGAACGGTAAGGGACAGTAACCAGAAGATGGGACAGAGGTGGGTCTGACAGAGTGGAGAATTTGTTAGTGGAGTTGAAGGTAACATCCAAAAGTTAAGCTGAAACAAACTGAGTAGGATCTTGAAGACCAGACTAAGCAGATATTAGTTTTTGAGGGATTGTGAGGAAGGAAAAAGAGAGAGAAAAGAAACGGCAGAGAAAATAAGAGGAAACTGATGGAATTCACATACCTATTATGAGCTGCGACAGTTCTGGGTGTTAAAAATACTATCTCATTGACTTCCCACAATCTTGATGAGATTAAGCTTATTTCCTCTTTTTTTTTTTTTTTTTTTAATTTTTTTTTTTTAACGCTTATTTATTTTTGGGACAGAGAGAGACAGAGCATGAACGGGGGAGGGGCAGAGAGAGAGGGAGACACAGAATCAGAAGCAGGCTCCAGGCTCTGAGCCATCAGCCCAGAGCCTGACGCGGGGCTCGAACTCACGGACCGCGAGATCGTGACCTGGCTGAAGTCGGACGCTTAACCGACTGCACCACCCAGGCGCCCCTAAGCTTATTTCCTTTTTACAGAAAAAGAAACGAGGCTCAAATATGGTGAAGTACTTGCCCAATGTTTTGAATTGCATTTATGCTTGGATTTTTACACCGCTGTAAGTTGACAGGTCCAAATTTCAAAGTAGACCCATCCAGCTCCAAAATGTGAGCTTCTGCAATTGTATTGTCCTATAGAGAAGTGATCTGATGATATGAATATTAATAATAGTAGCTATCACTTATGGTGCATGCATGTACCGGTTAATACCACCAATATCTCTCATCCTTTCAGTAATGTACCAGTGAAATGAAATATGCATTAAGAAAATGAGAGTCAAGGGGCGCCTGGGTGGCTCGGTCGGTTGAGCGTCCGACTTCAGCTCAGGTCACGATCTCGCGGTCCGTGAGTTCGAGCCCCGCGTCCGGCTCTGGGCTGACGGCTCGGAGCCTGGAGCCTGTTTCCGATTCTGTGTCTCCCTCTCTCTCTGCCCCTCCCCCGTTCATGCTCTGTCTCTCTCTGTCTCAAAAATAAATAAATGTTAAAAAAATTAAAAAAAAAAAAAAAGAAAATGAGAGTCAAAGAGGTTAAGGGAGTTGCCAGAATGAGAAAACCACCAAGGCAAAGCTTGAAATTGGTACTTGGATCTGCCTGGCTGCAAAGCCATTGGGTTCAGTCTCCTTCCCCACATCTCACTGAACTATCCACGTGAGCTGTCACAGGAGCAGATACAAGTGGAAATGGTGGGGATCAAAGCCATTATCTTATCCAGTTGGATCCTGGATGTACCAGGATCAACCTTACTTTGCCACGATTCCCCTTAGACACCGCAGCAAAGTCTCTCTTCCTTTCTTCCCGCTCCCTTTCCAGTTCAGAGGAATGTAGTGGAAACTCACCAACATGATAGCAATTCTCTGAAGGGGAAGAAGGTAGGAGTCCTGGATGTTGGTAAGAATCACATTTCTGATTATTATCAGGGGAAAATGATTCTGGCCATCTCAATCAAAGATGTGATTTACTGGAACTCTCTCGAGAGCTCAGAGAAAAAGCTGGAGGACAGGGCTTGGGAACTGGGCAGATGTCAAGGTGAGCCGGGCGGCAGTGATCAGACCAAGTGTCATGCTATGGAAAGAGTTTGTCTGTACGCTATCCATCACAGCTTCTGGGAATGATGTAATTGCCAACTGGCCCCATCTCTTGAAGTAGTTTGCTCAGGATATAAAGCTCAGGGAGAGAACATTTCATTGGATGCACCTGCCAGTTGCCTCACAAAGGTCCACAAAAACATGTCCATGACATACGATTCTTCCCATAAATGTAGAGACTTCACTGATGACTTCAGGAAGATGTGCAACCAGTAGAATAAATTCCTTGGAACCACGACGAGACCATAATCAACATATTGTGAAATATGATTATAAATCCATTTATCTAGGAATTTTACTGGCATGCAGTTTTAAAGAGGGCTATGTGCATACTTCATTTTCCCGTACTTCTATAGGGGAGTTCCTATGGCTGGCTTCCAAATGGAATACATTTTAAGTCACAGCCACTAGCTGACTGTTAATAGTGCGTCAAGGGAAGTTACTGAAGACTGATATACTATTCCGGCATTAAAATTCAAGGTTGTCTGAAAACTTGCTTCCTCATGATGGGTCAGTCCAAGCTGGAAGCATGATAAATTTAATTATAATTGACTTCGTGTGGTGATTGCCAGTCACTTACACATCTACTGAGTCCTATGAAGTAATTTGTCTCACCTGATTGAATGTTAAAACTGAAGAATGGCCAAAGGACAGACAGGAGAAATAACAAATTTGCCCATAATTAAAAGGCAAGTTGGCCTTGGGACCGGATCGACTTAGAGCAAACTTCCTAGATCTAGTCCACTGGGCCCTTTTGTTTATCGAAGTGCATCGTCTGCTTAGTTAGAACAGCCTGATCCTCTCAGCTTGGAGGGCCTATGAACATGTGGCGGTGATTCCAGAAGTAGAAGGAGAAACCCACCCCTAACTACACTTAGTAAACAAGTCAGCAAGCCCCCAGACTCGATCCCGGGAGGCTCCAGAGAACACTGCCCTTGGTGCTGATGGGTCCCCTGGCTCAGAGGCGTTACAGGGCACCCAGCCTTTCTATCTCTCCAGCTTCTGGACTGCGGTCCAGCTCCTACCAGGATTGGTTCCCTGAAGGTGGCATCACTGGGACCTGAGGCTCCAGTGTCCCTCATTCACAACCTGTGGATGGAAAGAGTTGCTCCTGGACATTCCCCAGGAGAACAACGGGAGTTGCCTCTGAAGAAGCAAGCCTTCCCTACCCTTCACTGGTCCAGGGCAGCCATGTTTCCACTCCAGATCCAAGCAGGGGCAATGGGGATGGGCTGCTTTTGATTGGCCTAGATTATTCAGGGAGCACACCTTCAATTAAGAGTGAATTACTGATTTAATATTTAAAATAATATTCTGAAGTAATTGGTGTCTGGATTACACTAAGGTGTAGTCTAGTATTAATTCAAAATCATTCAAAAAACTTACTTTCTCATAACGAATCAGACCAAGCTGGACGCATGATCAGTTTAATTATAATTGACTTTGTGTGAGTATTGCCATTCATTTACCTATTAACTGAGTCCCATGGAATACTTTTTCTAATTTGCATAAGCATTAAGAACGAGGAAGCAGAGAAAGCACAGACCAGAAAAGGGAAATAACAAATCTGTCTATAACTAAAAGAAGACTGGTCTCTGGGACCAGGTCTCCTACTTGGATAAACTTTCCAGACTTAGTCTACTGGGTAGTTTTCATTATCAATGTATATCATCTGGTTAATTAGAAACAACCCCATTCTCTTTTCTGTGAAACATATGGGGTATTTTCAAACTCATATTTACCTTAAACAGTAAGGAAGAATCCAGGGCTCATGCCTTGGAGATCCAAGGTACCCCTGGCCCCAGTGTTGATGGTTTCCATGGCTCAGATGAGTCATGGAGGGTCCAGGCTTTCTGTCTATAGCCCAGCTCCCCACAAGGCTGGTTGCCTGAGCATGGGAGTTGTGAGGACCCGGGGTTTCAGGATTGCTCATTCACACCTGAGATAGAACATTTCAGTGCATTTTCCTAGGAGAATGAGAAAGAATTTCTTCCGGAGCCACAGGCAAACCTTTCTTTATACCACATTGACCCGAAGTGGAACCATTTTGGAATCAATCACAGGGAACAGAGATAGCCTGAATCTGATTTGCTTAAATAACTGGGGGTCACATTTGCAATTAGGGGTGTTATTGAGTTAATATTTAAAATAATATTTTAAAGAATATTGCTATCTGGAACATACTAAATGAGCAGATAAGGGAAGGAAATAAAAAAGGAGAGAAGGAAGAAAGGACGGAAGGAGTGAAATTGGCCTCTCATAAGTCCTCTAGGCTGTTTGGGGAGCATTATGCCCAATAAAAATTTATGCCCAATACAAATAAAAATGTAAATGTATAAAATATACATATTCATATAAATATAGAAATGTACACATTTAAATATTCATATAAATATAGAAATATATATGAAATGTATAAAATAGACATTTCTATATTTATATGTGTGTGATGGGTGTGTTAATTAAAACAAAATACCAGGTATCTTTTACTTAGTTATTTTGTTGGTGGTGTGGGAGTTTTACAAGGAAAGGCTGAAGCATCACCGTCCTCAGCTTCTATATGAGAACTGAAGGCATTCTTTCTAAAAGTCTAAAGTCCT
Source organism: Lynx canadensis (assembly GCF_007474595.2). NCBI lineage: Eukaryota > Metazoa > Chordata > Mammalia > Carnivora > Felidae > Lynx > Lynx canadensis. The sequence goes on along the minus strand of NC_044303.2, from coordinate 233,990,162 downwards.
GCCTTTCAGGAAGGTGATGAAGAGGTGACAGGTGTTTGCCTCAGGCCCTTTAAGGAGCCCAATTCTGCATTTTCCGAAACTGAGATTAGTCACTAGAGTTGAAACAGCAGAACCGACCTGCAGCGAGGGAATGCTGGAGGGGCATCCTGTAGTTGCTGAGGGCCTATCCACATCTTCTATTTGTTCTTGTGTTCGTTTCATGTCAAGGAAGCTGTCCATTTCACCTAGACTGCCAAATTTATTGACATGAAGTTGTTCACATTATTCCCCATTATTCTTTTAATATTTGTAGAATATGTGATGATGGCCCCATCTTTCATCTCTGATATTAGTAATTTGGGTCTTCTCTATCTTCTTGACCATTCTTATTAAAGGTTTGTCGATTTTATTGATCTTTTCAAAGATTAATATGAAACCAGCTTTGGTTTCATTAATTTTTTCTGATCTGTCCTTTTTATATTTTATTCATGTGCTTATTTAATTTTTTTCTTAGCTTCTACATTCTTTGCAGTTAATTTGCTCTTTGTTTCTAGACCGTTGTGGTAGATAATTAATTTTACATCTTTCTCCATTTCTCATACAGGTTTTTAATGCTGTAATGATTCCTCTATCCATTGCTTTAGTTATAATCCACAAATATTGGTATGTTATCTTTCCACTTTCATTCAGCTCAAAATATTCTAATTTCCTTTGTGACTTCTGTTTCGATCCATGGATTATTTCAAACTGTGTTGCTGAATTTTCAAATATTTGGGATATTTTTCGGGATCAGTCCTTATTTCATTTTTTTTTAATTAAATGTTTTTATTTATTTATTTTGAGAGAGAGAAAGAGAACAAGCAGGGGAGGCAGAGAGAGAAAGGGAGACAGAGAATCCCATGAAGGCTCTGTGCTGTCTGTACACAGAGTTCAGTGCAGGGCTTGAACACATGAACTATGACATCATGACCTGAGCTATAATCAAGAGCCAGATGCTTAACCCACCGAGCCACGCAGGTGCCCCATATCGGTCTTATTTCCATTTAGTTTTGTTGTGATATAATACACTCTGTATGATTTCAACACTTTTCAAGTTCTTGAAACTTGTGTTTAGAATTTTGTGACCTGCATAGCAAAGAGAGGGCAAGAACGAGAAAAAATGAAATGATATCTGTGGAATGTGGTTGTGTTATAAATAATCATGTGTGTTGTCTGATGGCAATTGGGATTTCTCTAATGTCCAGAAGAGATTTTGAAAGATTTTACAGAGAGAATCACATGATCAAATCCACAGCGACTTTTCAGTTAAGTAAAAATTAAAATACAAATAAAAAGAATACTTGTAGTGAGTGTTAAATCTGAGGTCAAGACTGTTTTAAAAATTCGTAACGGCCATCATTGTAAGTCGTTGATAAAAATGATGTACGATAGCCTTTAGATTTAAAAGAGAAACAAAGCAAAACGAAATCTCCAGATTACTTAAACAAATAAGGGGTAAAGTTATCCACAGAATTTTTTTTTGAAATCTAGTATCTAAAATAAGCCCAAGACTTTTGATGAAAAAACTTATGATCGTAGTGATAGGTGCAGTAAATTAAAAATAAAATTATATGTATTTGACTAAGAGCTTCATGTTCTGGCAGAATACTAGAAATCACACCCCTTCCCCCAAGATGCCGTAAGCCAACCTCTGGAGCCTGTGAACATGAGGAGATATCGTGCTTGTAAATATGTTACATGGCAATAGGATTTTGCAAATATAATTACGTTTTCTACTTAGTCGACCTTCAAATAGGGAGATGATTCTGAATTAACTGGATGGGCTAGAATGTCAGAGATAATTTAAGTATCCAGCTAACAGCAGCAAGAGAATGGGGACCTCAGTCCTACACCCACAGAGAACTGAATGTGGTAGACAGCCTGAATACGTGTGAGGGTAAATTCCAGAGCAGAGGCTCCAGGTAAGAGCCCAGACTGGTGGACGCCTAGATTTTGACCTCATGACCCTGGTGACCCTGCTAAGCCACCTGGACTTCAACTGTAGAAATGTGAGATGGTAAACAGGCATAGGTTAAGCCATTACTTTCGTGGTAAATTTTGATGCAACAACAGAAAACTAACATATCTCATTGAGTTACCAAGTTATTATTAGTGACTAAACCAACCCATGAAGTTGAGAAAGAACTCCAAGGGAAGAAAGAAAAAAAAACGCACCTTCTTTAATGTGTAGGACAGATTTTTTTTCTTCCCTGATATTCTACCAGTGCTGAGCTCCCTGAGTGTGGATGCTTCACAGGCAGGGAGCCTGGGGACTCTTGGGGGGGGGAGGGGGTGCAAATCCCGCCCCAGGAATGGTGTATGCATCAAAGGACTATCTGAAGAGCCGTTGAAGATATCATACTGATCTTCACATATTTCCAGATTAAGATGGTCCTTCAGTACTGGAGCACGAGAAGAAGAGATGGCCATCCTATTTCCCTAAGGCAGGAAATCAACAGGAGAAAAGTCAAAATGGAAGGCAGAAAGCAAATGGTGCTCCTGTTGAAGGGGAGTGGGAAAAATAGGAAGAGAGGAAAGACGAAAGGAATGGAGAGATACCTCGCAAGGAGAATTTTTCTTCTTTCTGGGGGTCATAATTTGGCTGGAGATAGAAGATGATGAAATCAGTAGCTCTTTTCCATCACAGGCTACCCAGAGCTGGAATGTTTTTGACGTGTCTGGTTGGGAAAGTCTGAGGCTGTCCCCTGCAGAATTCCAGTTGAATGTGGGCATGAAACGGAATTGAATGCTAATGATTTCCAGGTAAGGAAAGTTACATACCCAGAGAGCCTTTCGCAAGGAATAGGGCTTCCGATTCATTCTGGTCTCATTGTGTATCAGGAGGCTCTTTCACCCCGCGTCTCTATAGGAATTAGTAGGAAAGTTGGTTCTAAATGTTTCTAAGATTCAGAGTTTCTGTTTTGTGTGGTTTTTCTCGGAGGCGGGGGGGGGGGGCGGTGGTTGTTGGCAGTGGCCTAGCATGCATCCAGCTGTTGACTTTTACTGAAATTCATTTCATTATCTTGAGATTTCTCTTGAGGTCTCTGTAAGAATATCCAGCTGGTTTTCTTATGAATCTGATTTAATTGAATTGGCCATCAGTTTCTTTGTCTTTTTTTATTCCTCTAATGGCAATCTTCATTACTATTGTGTATATCACATATTGGCCCCATCTTGAGTCAGACTGATGTCTATGCACTTGATATAAAGTATGCACAATTCTATTTCTAATTGCTATTATCAGTTTTTATGCAGGTTAAGTTACTGAGTATTTAAAGCAATTCACTTGGTTGGAGTCTTCAAACACTGAAGGTATACAATTAATCTTTCCATCAGCTTGTCGCAGAGAAGGTACTTTATGTACTAAAACCTCATCTAGAGTCCATTAACTAAGAGTTCTCAATAGTTAGAGCCATTTGTTCTCTGAAGCTTTTGCCTAAGACCAAGTGTAGCGCTCAGTCAGGGCTTGAAATTCGCAAACTACACAGGAAAGGCGGGCCCCTGAAACATAAAAATAATGCAAATAACAGGCATGTTTCTCCCAGGTATTAATGGCATTCAGTGAGTTTTCACATTTATTTGTAAAGCTGTATCTCAAATAGCTGCCCCTCCAAGAAGTCTTATCTGATACCTCAGTCTCTCTCTGAACAGTCCAGAGCACGTGAGTGTTCAACCTTCTTGGACACTTTTGTTCTACTTAGGGTTCAGCTTCCTGTAATTTCTCATAACCCCCTGACTCATAGTTTTCTCACTATGAAGAAGGAATATCTTATTTTTATAGCCTGTCTATCAAATAATGAAGAGCTTAGAAAATAATAAGATCTTGAATAGCCATTTTGGCTTGGAATGCTCATGATCTAGTCATTTGTTTTATTTTATTTTATTAAAAATTTTTTTGATGTTTTTATTTATTTTTGAGACAGAGACAGACAGAGTATGAGCAGGGGAGAGGCACAGAGAGAGGGAGACACAGAATCCAAAGCAGGCTCCAGGCTCTGAGCTGTCAGCACAGAGTCCGATGCAGGGCTCGGACCCACGGACTGTGAGATCATGACCCGAGCTGAAGTCGGGAGCTTAACCGACTGAGCCACCCAGGCACCCCTCTTGTCATTTAAACACACACAAAGAACTTACCACATTCTGGGCACAAGCTAGGTCTGGGGAAATATTGGCCATGTCTTACGATGGTCAATCTGTTCTTGAACTGAATCCTGCCTTCTGGACTCATGACTGAAAATTTGATTTTCACAGTCCGATGGCAAGAATGAAGAAGCTCTTACCAACCCACAACTGCTCCCTATGTGTTTCTTCTTCTTTGATGAGCAGACTTTATGGCTACATTGCTTTGCTCACAGGAGGGAGATGCATGCCATTGAATTAGTAACTAAGATGTAGGACAGTCCATTACTATATTTAATTTTCTCTGACCTATAAGGTTCACCGCATTATATTACAGATAGTGTGGCCTAAGAGGTAAAGGTGTGGTCTCGGGAGCCGGTATCTCTGACATAATTGCTTAAACACATTAGAAGACTATTTCACATTTATGTAACAGTTTTACATTGAGTTGATTTCTAGCAACACTGTGAGATAAGAGTTACAGTTTGTTTTCTTCCATACGGATATCTTAATGGTTCCAGTACCATTTGTTGAGAAGGCTATCCTTTCCCCAGATCTCTTGAACATGTATGTGTCCTAATACTTCTGGATTGCTTAGTCTGCACCATTGGTCTATATGCCCTTCTAGGTCAATATTACACAGTCACGAACATTCAGCTTTACCATCAGTCTTGAAAATAGATGATTTACATTTGCCGATCTGTTATTCTTTTCTTAAGATGCTTTGACAAATCTAAGTCTTTTCCATGTAAGTTTTAGAACTAGATTGTCTCCTTTTACAACAACCTGCTGGGATTTTGATTGGAATTGTATTAAATATATAGATCAATGTGTGTGGGGGGATTGACATTCTTAGACTATGCCGTCTTCCAATGATTACATAATGCATATATTTATTTTCATAAGCCTTTGATTTCTTTCAGTAGTTTTCAGTTTTTAATGTGCTAGTCCTGACTCCTTTTCTTAATTTTTTCTTAAGTATTTCGCATTTTTTTTGCCATTGTAAATGGTATTGCTTTAACTTAATTTCCCCATTGTTAGCTGCTAACATATAGAAATACAATAAAAGCCCTCAACATTTTCACCACAGTTGTTTTAAATATTCTTGAAAAATTTTTTTGATGTTCTTACTTGTTTTTGAGAGAGAGAAAGAGACAGAGCTTGAGTAGGGGAGGGGAAGAGAGAGAGGAAGACACAGAATCTGAACCAGGCTTTAGGCTCTAAGCTCTCAGTACAATGCCCGACGGGGGGCTTGAAGTTGTGAACCGTGAGATCGTGACCAGGGCCGAAGTCTGACACTCAACTGACTGAGCCACCCAGGCACCTCTTAATCATAGTTGTTTTAAATCATGGCCCATGATTTCAACATCCTTGCCATATTTGGGTCTGGTTCAGGTACTTATTCTGTCCTTCAGACTATGTTTTTTGTTTTTTATTTTTTGCTTTTAGTATGCCTTGTAATTTTTTGTGAAAGGGCAGACATCACATACTGGGCAAAAGGACTGTGATAAATAGGCCTTCAGTAATGTTGTGGTGGGTTGTGGGGTGAGGGGAAACATTCTACAGTCCTGTGATTAGGTCTTAGTCTTTTAGTGAGCCTATGCGCCTGGACTATAAACTTTACAAATGTTTCTCAGTTTTTGTTTTTGTTTTTTTTCACCCTGATAAGTGATATGAGATGGCTAGAAAGGGCTTGAGGGAATGTATCCCTTCTCCCACTTGGAAGGTAGATGGGCTTGAAGTTGGGCATTTTCCTTACCCCAGGTTTGTTAGGCTCTGAGCAAACTCCAGTAAGTTAGACTCTGGGAAAGTAGTTTCTCTCGAGGGCAGGCCTTGCTAAGTAGGACAGAACGTTCTGGTGTATTAAGAAATGGTTTCTTTTCCCCTCCTTCTGCCAGGTGCACAGGAGACTTATCTCTGATCTTCACTGTGGGAACCTGGTGAAGCTCCTGGAGATAAAAGTCTTGAATGTGTATGTCCCCCCACCTCCCTGCCACTTCCCACCATGACTGTGTCTTGCTGGAGCTGTTACATCTCAGGCTTGTCTGTTCTGAGCCTTCAGCAACTCATCAGTTACATTTCAGGCTTTCCCAACCAAGCCCTGTTTCTCTTGGACGTCTCTGCTCATGGACTTCTGTTTCGGTAAGTTGTGATTCTCTGCATCTGCCCGTGTCTCTAAAATTTTAGGGGCTGTGGTTTGTCCCGTGACCTCACTTCTCTGACAGATCTAGGAGGAGCTGTTGGTTTTTCACTTTGCTCAACTTTTTATTTGTTAGGACGGAGTGATGGCTTCCAAGCTGCTTACACGGGACACTGGGTTTCATTACTATTTATTTTATATTTTTTGTTGCTTCTACTCTCCTACTTCTCATTTCCTTCCTTCTACTTTGCATTTAAATTGTTCTTCTTTTTCCAGATTCTTAAGGTGAAAGCTTAGGTCACTGATTTGAGTGTTTTTTGTTTTTTTTTTAATCTTTCCTAATATAATCATGCAAAGCTATATGTTTCTTGAATGGGCTGCTTTACCTGCAGCTTGTATTTAATACGTAGTTTTAAATTCATCACTTAGTAAACTATTTTTAATGTTTCTTGTCATTTCTTCTTTGATCCACATGGTATTTGGAATTGTGTTAATTACCAAATATTTGGGGGAGACTTCAAGTAATTTTGTTGATTTCTTATTTTAATTCTGTTGTGGTCAGAGACCATACACGATATAATTTCGATCCTTTACATGTCTTGAAAGGTGTGTGATGATTAGGTATTTGTATTTTTATCTCGGTGAGTGTTCATTGTTCGTTTGAATGTACGGTCTGCTCTGTTGGGGTGGGGTGTTTCATAAATCGATTAGGTTGGTTGATCATGCCATTCCATTATTCAAGTGTCTTCCGTCATTATTATTATTAATTATTATTATTGTTTTGTCTAATGTTCCATGGCAGTTGAGATACCACTGGTAAAATTCCCCACTCTGGTTGTAGATTGGTTTTTTTAAATACCGTTATTTGTGTCAATTCTTTATGTACGTGGAAGGTCTAGAATAGGTGTATACACACAGAGAACTTGTGAGTCTTCTTTGATTTATCTACTCTTACCATTATTTGACCCTCTTCTTTTTTCATTGTCTTGAAAACTGCTTTATCCAATCTTAATATATCTTTTGAGGCTTGTTATAGTCAGTATTCACAGTGATATTTCCCCCCCCCATACTTTCACTGTGGTTTTATATTTAATGTATGTCCCTAGACTTGGCACACAGTTTTACAGACCTGCTTAAAAAAAAATGCTGAACTAGACTGTTTAGATAATTTTATTTTTTTATTTGTTTTAGATAATTAAGGTTTTATACAAGATGACTTGGACTATTTAGATAACTTTACTATAATTTCTGCTATTTTGGTGTTTGATTTTCATTCTTGCCATTTATTTACTATTCATGCCATCTGCTTATTAATCCTTTTCCCATCTTTTCCTGTCTTTTTGGGGATCCGGTGATTAAAGTTTGGTATTCTTTATTATCTCCACTCTTGGTTTATTAACTCCCTTCTTTTCTCTCTCCCCACACCTCCTCCCTGGGGCTTTCTTGGGTTTAATATACAATGTTGACTCATTGGTTTACCTTTAAGTTGATTATAACACAGGTGGAGTGTGAGAACTTTGCAGGAGTAGATTTCCATCTCCTGCTTCCCATCCCATATGCGAGCTTTGTCCTTCTCCGTATGTTACAAACTCCAAATACATTGTTATGACTTTTGCCCTAAATCGATTTTTCTCAAATTGTGGCCCAGGTACCCTGAAATTTTTTCAGGTTGTACCTGAGGTTTGAACTATTTCCAGAAAATTTATTTACCTTTTTACTCTCATTCTTTCATGAGGGTATATTTTCATTTACAGAGGCTAAATAACATATGGTGTTGTAACAGACTGAATATGAAGCAGATATGAGAATCTAGCTGTCTTCTCTTAATTCAGACATTAAAGAAATTTGCAAAAAATAGAAAACAGTTCCGCTTTTCTTGCTAATGATTTTGTTTTAAAATTCAGTTGTATTGGGGTGCCTGGGTGGCTCAGTCAGTTGAGCATCCAACTCTTGGTATCAGCTCAGGTCATGATCTCGCAGACATGAGAGCGAGTTCTTCATCAGGCTCTGTGCTGAGTGGAGCCCGCTTGGCATCCTCTGTCTCCCTCTCTCTCTGCCCCTCCCCCCTCTCTCCCTCTCTCTCTCTCAAAATAAATAAATAAACTGAGAAAAAATAAAATACAGTTATACTTCTTTAAAAAGATGTTATTTTTGTTAACAGGTGTGGCATTCTTGTTATTTTCAAGTAAACCTATCTTTATAAAGTGAATAAATTTATTTATTGAAGATACATATTATATATATTCACTTTATACATATATTTATTTCACATATATAAATATTATACATATTCATGTTATAGACATAAATTCACTTGAAAATAAGAATATACACATATTATTATTCAGTTTTAGTTCTTAATATGCTAAGTATATGAGTAGCTATAATTCACATAAAGAAAATGTCTTTGATATCCTCAGTTTTTTAAAAATTTTTTTAGTGTTTATTTGCATTTGAGACAATGCAAGAGACAGAGTGCAAGCAGTGGATGGGCAGAGGGAGACACAGGATCCGAAGCAGCTCCAGGCTCTGAGCCGTCAGCCCAGAGCCCGACACGGGGCTTGAACTCACGAACTGTGAGATCATGACCTGAGCCGAAGTTGGACGCTTAACCGACTGAGCCACTCAGGCGCCCCCTCTCAGTTTTTTTTTTTTTTTGACATAAAGGGGTCTTGTGACTAAAAAGTTTGAGAACTGATTCTTTACAGTTTAAAATGAAATTTTAAAGTCTGTCATATTTACTTACCGATCATTTTCACTTTTTTACCTTCCTTCATGTAGATACAAGTTTTATGAATTGTCATTTTCCTTCAGCCTGAAGAATTTTCTTTAATATGTTTTATACAAATCGCTGCAATGGATTGTCAACACTTGTGTTTGCCTAAAAATGTCTTTATTTTGCCTTCATGTTTAAAAAGCTGCATATAGAATTCGGGGTTGACAGTAGTCCATTTACAGAAATTCTGGTGAAAACTGTGATGCCCTGATCTTACTCCCTGTTCAGAAAGACTAGTTGTCCCAGCTTCTGGAAATGGATACTTGAGAAGGTCAAAGTCAGTTGTATATTAAGGAAATAGGGCAGTTGGCAGGAGGAGTGAAAAAGAACCTTGCATCCATCTTTAATTTAACATGATAAACCTCTCCTTTTTATCAACTCGTCCTCCACCTGCAGAAACTGGAATATTTTAGGTTGAGTTCCCCTATTAATTTTCTATTTTGGCCCTGACCTCAATTCTTGAAAACCTTTGGTCTCAGAAACCTACGTCTGTCAACACCTGAATAATGGAATTTTTAGTTACATTTAAAAGCTTAACTTCTGTTGACGGTATTGTACATTTTGGGGGAAAAACATAAAAGGAAGGAGTTGGGTGACCTTTTACAATTTTTTCTCCTGGTATTTATGTTGCTAACAGTGAGATCAATAAGGCTTACTAGAAAGTTATAATTCTTTACAGATCATCGTAGAACGATGAGCTGTTTTACTTGGTGTTTGAATACAGGTGTTTTAGTAGCATTTTATTTTATTTTAAAATTTTTAGTAGAATTTTAACGGGAACTAGTCTTTCCGCCTTTGAAACTGACCACCTTAGATCCATTTTGGCAACAAATGCAAAGCCCAGATCTCACAGAAGAAACAAAACACAAATCCCAATTACTGGAAGAGGAAAAGCGGGATCTATCCCATGATACCAAACAAGACGGAGATAAATGTTTAGAAACACGTGTTATTTTAAAGTAAGTGTGTGTTTACCAGAAGGTGTGCCGTGCTCACGTCACTCCCCTTTAGAGGAAGCAGAGTGTTGGGGGAGAGGTGGAAAACCACCCCGAAGCCAAAGTCCTATCCCAACGGGTCTTTGTCCACCTCGGCTCCACGTTCCGGGACCGCCTAGTGACCACTGTCCTCCCGCCGTGGGTATTCCCAGGAGGGCCGTGGCATCACCTGATTCAGGTGTCCTTCACTCCGGGAGCCCTTCGCCATCTGGGCAGATGTGACCCGTTGAGCGCACCGACCTCCAAACCCTGCGGGGCTTCTCGGCACCCAGGCACCCCGCCCTCTCCCGGCGCCCCCGCCTTCGTCCCAGATCTGTGCGAATCCTGCTCGGCCTTCAGGGCCCCCGCGAGCCACCACGCCCTCCGTGAAGCCGTCCGGAGGCCACAGGGGAAGTTAGCGCTCTTTTCCCTGCAGAGCGACAGAATGCTGCCTGGGGTGGTGGTTTACTTCTGTGCCCCTCCTGGGCCTTGCTGGGGTGGGGGTTGCTTTCCAACAGCACGGGCACGTGGTGCAAGGGGGAGGACATGGGGTTCAGGGGACAACTTAGGAGCTAAGTGGTAGATCACACACACCTGTCTCGGCGGGTCTGGGCAGCTACGACAGACCGCCACTGACAGGCAGGCATTTATTTCTCCCGGTTCCGGAGGCCTGGATGGCCAGGATGAGGGCCCTGGAAGGACTCAGTGCCTGGTGACCCACACTCTGCTTCGCAGATGGCTATCTTGGTGTCCTCACCTGGCAAGAAGAGGCCGAGGAGCCCTCCGGGACCTTTGTGATCAGGGCACTAATCCCATTCCTGAAGCTTCCACCCCGGTGACCTAATCAGGGCCGCATCTCCAAACACCAACGCGCCAGGGGGTAGGATTTCTGCATGTGAATTCGGTATCGCGGCCCCTGAACTCACACTACCCCACACCTTAGCTTCCACATCCCACAGTCCACCTGCCAGGGTGCCGTGTCCCCGTCCCTCCGGTGCTCCACGTACAGGGTCAGGAGCGGCTGCGTGACTACGACCAGCGGAGGCTCTCCAGACTGACAGTTGGCCTGGTCAGGAAAGATGAGCAGCGGTTTGGGGTCAGCTTGATCTGTTGAGCAGGTTCTCACACGCTGAGCCATCGCTCTGCTAAGCGATCAAAAGGGCCGCGCAAGTCGCTTTCAGGCCCCGTTCGTTGTGTGTCTTAGTAGGAGGTGGTCAGCAAGGGCACGTCTTGTGGCTCTTTCTGCCCTGAGGCCTGGGGAGCACCGAGATCCAAAACGTTGGGAACGCATGGCTGAAGACGGACAGAATGCTTACCTTCTCACATCAAGACGTACCTGCAAGTCTGTAACAGATGTGTGAAGCATCAGAATCTTCCGCGGACGCTGCTTTTGGGTTTGCACTCAGGTATCAGTGATCCAACGGTAGCCCGTGGGTATTATCTCAGCTTATCCCTGGGGGGTCGAGACGCCGCAATAAACTGTCCTCGTCGCTAGAGACGCTCTTTGCTCCGTAGCCTTCCGCATCCTGCCAGTATCCCCTACCTGTGCTCACGTGACTTGCCCACTTGTCCACTCTTGCTGCAGACTTCGTGTGCGGAGTGACTATTTTTGTTGTTGTTGCTGGCCGCTTTCCCAAGCACGTATTAAAAAAAAAAAAAAAAAAAAAAAAAAAAGCTTTTTACCATTTAAAAAAAAAATCTGTTTTACCATGTAATTCTCCACCGCAAGGATACACTGTTAGGACTAATAAAAAAAAAAAAATACGATTCCAGCTGCCAAATTATAGGCTCTGCCTTGACTCCGGCAGCTAATGGTATTTTATTTTTAGCACGTGCAGCACAAGAAAGAACACACAAACAGGACGTGTTTGCTGTTGTCTCTGCTGTTATTCTAAAGTTTGGCTGAGGACTGACTGGTATTTCATGGCCCTACTTGATAATGAATGAGCCAGAGGCAAAAGTAGAAGAACTTGGATAGAAAACACAGGAGTGCTAGGTACAGCTTTGAAAGTCTCGTCTAGACAGAGGTCACTTGTGACTTCAAATCGGTCCAGGATGATGGCAGCCAGAAGATTCCCTTAGAAGAGCTTTGGTTCTCTCTTCATAAAGAGTGAACATTTCTTCCTGGTTCCTGACGCTCAACAACATAAATTGGGAAATAACCCCTCACTTTTTCTGTCTTTGTTTACCTATTTCCTTGGCGACTATATTATGCCTTCGGGCTTTAGAGCCTTAGATGGATCTCCTTGTTCCGTGATAATCATCTTTATCAGAAATGTGTCTCATAGCAAGCAGCTGTGCTAAACAACCTCGGTATTTTAATTTTTCATGTAATTTGATGCACATGACCCCAGTTGCGTGTCATTTTCCTAGGTCATTGATGTAAGCCTTAGCTAATAACAAATCTCAAGTACAGAATGCTAAACCTAATCAAGTAATCCCAAAGGAGAAGATTGACTATATCGCACTTCTATGAGCATTCTCTGCAAGTTCGCTTGAAATCTAACTCGCTGACCACAAAATTGCTAAACCAGCTCTCGTTACATCTGCTGTCACTCTAGAACCATCTTTCCAAAAGAAGCCACTGTTGTCGCTTCTCAGCCTCCGACTCAGAAAACTTGGGAACATACTGCAATCTCCAAGCCACATTGCCAAAACCCAGAAATTGCCACGTGAGGTCTCAAATACGTTTATAGTTGTCACACATTAAAAAAGAACATACCTTTGGGGCGCCTGGGGGGGCTCAGTCAGTTAAGCCTCTGACTCATGATTTAGGCTCAGGTCATGATCTCACAGTGTGTGGTCCGAGCCCTGTATTGGGCTCTGCACTGACAGTTACTTCTTTTGCTGAAGTAACAGAGAATCCCCCAAATCTCAGTGGTTGAAGGTAATGATTCTTATCTCTTGTTTGTATGACTTCTTCAATGCAGGTTGGAAGGGATGTTCTCATCATAGTTACCCAAGGTTCAGATGGACGAACATTTACCCAGATCATATATTGGGCTCCCAAAGCTTCTAACCTGCAGTGAAATATTTCACCTCCTTTCACCTATCAAAGGCCGGAGGAAATTATCTGCCATTCTCATTTTTAAGAGGACCAGAAGTTCACCCTTACCACGTGCTGGGAAGAAGGACAAGATGCATATTTGTACGTCCCCTCCATCTTCCCAGATGTACAATTTTCCTGCCTTAGTTTTTGAAATAAGTTTGGGGACGGATTAAGATCTAACAAAATCGGGGATTTGCAATCCTGGCTGGACCACATCTTAATCTTGGAACCTTTAAAACAAGCTTCCGATGTCCAGAGCAGACCATTAAACAAGGAAACTGACATCTCTGGGGGTGATACCCAGCATGGGAATACTTTATCCCGGTGTGAATTTTCTATATAAATTCGAGAACACACAGGGACCAAAATACCAAAACACAAAGTACAAAACCAGTGGTTCATCTTAATTGTCACAAGTGCACCAGGTGAGGAGAATGATTTCCATGGCAACTGGGCTCCGGGAATTCAAGAGTAGTTCAAATTAGTGTTTCTTGCTCTTATGTATTTCTGCCCACAACAAAATGCTCGCTATCTTCCTCAATTTAATACAAAAGTATTGCTTCCTCAATTTTTTTTTTCTCCTAGAATTTTATTTAGCCTGTTGCAAACAAAGGCCTAAAACTAGGCAAATGAGGCTCCTCTCATAGAAGGTCCCCGAAAGTGTCCTTGGCTACCCATGACTACATCTAAAACATATGTTTAAGAGCAAAATCAGAGAATTTCAGGATTTTTCAAATTGAGTTAATCCTATGGTTGTGTTCCCCCTGAAGTTGCCTTATCCCCTAAAACTAGCAGTATTGAGGCCAGAAGACTGGGAATTTCAGGAATCTGGGCCACAGAGCGAAAGAAACATCTACAGGGACCCATGGGGAATGGAGAATTGGGAATTGGGCCCGTGGAGAATTGGGAGAGATAAAACGGGAGGCATTGGCATGGAGGGGAAGGATCCCCTTCTACGGAGAGACTAAAGGAAGAGAAACAGAGGGTGTGGATGTGTAGGGTTGAATTTAGACAAGAGAAAAACCATGGACCAGGGAACAGAAAAAATGGAGAAAGAACCAACGTCTACCTCATTCTAGGGTTGTGGGGCTTTCTCCGGACTGGGGCCTGCCCACCCCTCCCCCACCCCCCCTTTCATTGGCCTGGGGAGGAAGGAGCCAGCCCCGGGCTCAGTAGCCGGCTCAGAGGTACAGTCCCCTCCTTGAGTGCTCTGGGAAGAAGGCATATAGCCTCCAAGGGAAAAACAAAAAACAAAAAACAAAAAAAACAAAAAAAACTCTGCAGGCTCCCACTAGCCAGAGGCCTTTTGTCAGCTGGCTGGCAGAGAGTGGGAGTACCCTGGAAATGGGGCACATGGAGGGCGATCCTTTAAGACACGGTGTGGCACGGGAGACTGTGGAGCAGGACAAACCATGGGGCACTGTGAGGACGGCCTGAACAGAGTGGTTTAAGACACCCGGTCTGGGGGACAGAGACTGGGTGTCGCCATTTTTCTCCCCATCACCAACAAGATGGGGCCTCAGGGAACTGGCAGTGGGCCCACAGGGGAGGTGGGACCCACCCACCTCCAACCACACCCCTCTGTGCCTGATAACTGGGCATCTAACCAGCAAGATTGACACTGACCAAGGACACAGACCCTCCTCCAGATGAGCACAGCACTGGTGACAAGGCACCATCAGATGTTTGTCCAGAGGTTCTGTATTTTCTGATTTGATTCTTGGTCAATTATTATTATATATATATGTGTGTGTGTGTATACATATATATTTATATGTGTATATTTATATATATATTTATATTTATATATACACATAAATATATACATAAATGTATATACATACATATATACATACATATATACACAGATGTGTGTATATATATGTATATATGTGTGTGTGTGCATATATATATATATATTGTTTTTGTTTTTGTTTTTTCTTCCTTCTTCTTCCTTTTCTTCCTCTTCTTCCTATCCTTCTCTATTCTGGTTATTCTGGTTGTTGGTTGAAATAGAAGATAAAATTATGGAAAACGATGAAACTGAGAAAAAGAGAAATAAGAAAATACTAGACCACAAGGGGAGAATTAAAGAACTAAGTGATTCAATAAAACGTAACAGTGTCTGCATCATAGGAGTTCCGGAAGAAGAAGAAGAAGAGAGAGAAAGGGGCAGAAGGTTACTTGAACAAATTATAGTGGAGAGCTTCCCTAATTTGGGGAAGGAGGCATCCACATCCGAGAACTTTCAGATGTAACAAGAATAGGTCTTCTCCATGGCATATCATAGTGAAACTGGCAAAATACAAAGATAAAGAGAGAGTCCTGAAAGAAGTTAGGGACAAATGGGCCTTAACCTACAAGGGTAGACACGTGAGGGTTGTGGCAGACCTGTCCACTGAAACTTGGCAGGCCAGAAGGGAGTGGCAGGAAATATTCAATGTGCTGAAGAGGAAAAATATGCATCCAAGAATCCTTTATCCAGCAAAGCTGTCATTCAGAATAGAAAGAGAGATAAAGGCTTTCCCAGACAAAAACTGAAGGAGTTCATGACCACTAAACCAGCCCTGCAGGAGATCTAAGGGGGACTCTGTGAGTGGAACATTGCAAGGACTACAAAGGACCAGAAATATCACCACAAGCATGAAACCTATAGATAACACAAAAACACTAAATCCATATATTTCAATAATAACTCTGAATGTAAATGGGCTAAATGCTCCAACCAAAAGACATAGGGTATCAGAATGGATAAAAAAACAAGATCTGTCTATGTGCTGCCTACAAGAGACCCACTTTATTTATTTATTTATTTTTTTTTCAACGTTTATTTATTTTTGGGACAGAGAGAGACAGAGCATGAACGGGGGAGGGGCAGAGAGAGAGGGAGACACAGAATCGGAAACAGGCTCCGGGCTCTGAGCCATCAGCCCAGAGCCCGGCGCGGGGCTCGAACTCATGGACGGCGAGATCGTGACCTGGCTGAAGTCGGACGCTTAACCGACTGCGCCACCCAGGCGCCCCTGAGACCCACTTTAAACCTGAGGACACCTTCAGATTGAAAGTGAGGGGATGGAGAGCCATCTATCATGCTACTGGAAGTCAAAAGAAAGCTGGAGTAGCCATACTTATATCAGACAAACTAGATTTTAAACTAAGGGTTATAACAAGAGATGAAGAAGGGCATTATATAACAATTACGGGGTCTATCCATCAAGGAGAGTTAATAATTATAAATATCTATCCCCCAACTTGAGACACCCAAATATATAAATCAATTTATCACAAACATAAGCAATCTTGTTGGTAAGAATACAGTAATTGCAGGGACTTTAATACTCCACTTACAACAATGGACGGGTTATGTAGTCAGAAAATAAAGAAAGAAACAATGGCCTTGAATGATACACTGGACCAGATGAACTTGGCGGATATATTCAGAACTTTTCACCCCAAAACAGCAGAATACACATTCTCCTCAAGTGCACGTGGAGTATTCTCTAAGATATATCACGTAGTGGCTCACAAAACAGCCCTCAATAAATATAAAAGAGTTGAGATCATACCATGTATATTTTCAGATCACAATGCTATGAAACTTAAAATCAACCACAAGAAAAAAATTTGTAAAACCTCCAAATGCATGGAGGTTAAAGAACATCATACTAAAGAATGAATGGGTCAACCACACAATTAAAGAAGAAATTAAAAAATATATGGAAGCAAATGAAAATGAAAACATGACAGTGAAAACCCTTTGGGATGCAGCAAAGACAGTCCTAAGGAGAAAATACATTACAATCCAAACTTATATCAAGAAACAAGAAAAATCCCAAATACAAAAGGAAACTGCACACCTAAAGGAACTAGAATCATAATAGCAAAGAAACCCCAAAGCCAGAAGAAGAAGAGAAATAATAAAGATTAGAACAGAAACAAACAATAATCTAAGAAAACATTAGAACAGATGGTTTTTCGAAAAAATTAACAAAATTGATAAGCCCCTAGCCAGACTTCTCAAAAAGAAAAGAGGGAGAACCCAAATAGATATAATCATGAATGAAAGAGGAGAGATCACAACCAACACCACAGATATACAAACAATTATTAGAAAATACTATGAAAAATGATATGCTAACAAACTGGGCAACCTGGACAAAATGGAAAAATTTCTAGACACCCACACACTACCAAAACTCAAACGGGAAGAAATAGAAAATTTGAACAGACCCATAACCAGCAAAGAAATGGAATCAGTTATCAAAAATCTCCCAAGAAATTAGATTCCTGGGCCAGATGGCTTCCCAGGGGCATTCTACCAGACATTTATTTATTTATTTTTTAAATATATGAAATTTATTGTCAAATTGGTTTCCATACAACACCCAGTGCTCATCCCAACATCTACCAGACATTTAAAGCAGAGTTAATACCTGTCCTTCTTAAGCTGTTCCAAAAAAATAGAAATGGAAGGAAACCTTCTGGACTCATTCTATGAAGTCACCATGACCTTGATTCCCAAACAAGATAGAGACCCTACTAAAAAGGAGAATTACAGGCCAATATCCCTGATGAACATGGATGCAAAAATTCTCAACAAGATACTAACAAATCGAATTCAACAGTGTATTAAAATAATTATTCACCACGATCAAGTGGGATTCATTCCTAGGCTTCAGGACTGGTTCAATATTCACATCAATCAGTGTGATATATCACATTAATAGAAGAAAGGGTAAGAACCATATGATCCTGTCAATTGATGCAAAAAAAGCATTTGACAAAATACAATATTCCTTCTTAATAAAATCCCTCAAGAAAGTTGGGATAGAAGGAACACACCTTAACATCATAAAAGCCATATATAAAAAGCCCACAGCTAACATCATCCTCAATGGGGAAAAACTCAGAGCTTTCCCCCTGAAATCAAGTACATGACAGGGATGTCCATCTCACCACCATTTTTTAACAAAGTGTTAGAAGTCCTACCCTCCGCAATCAGACAACAAAATGAAATAAAGGACTTCCAAATTGGCTAAAAGGAAGTCAAACTTTCACTTTTCCCAGATGACATGATGCTCTACATGGAAAACCTGAAAGTCCACAAAAAAGCTGCTAGAACTGATGCATGAATTCATCAAAGTCGCGGGATACAAAATCAACGTACAGATCTCAGTTGCATTTCCATACACCAATAATGAAGCAACAGAAAGAGAAATTAAAAAAAAAATCGATCCAGTTTACAATTTCATCAAGAGCCATAAAATACCTAGGAATAAACCTAACCAAAGATATAAAAGATCTCTATGCTGAAAAGTATGGAAATGAAAGAAATTGAAGAAGACACAAAGATATGGAAAAATATCCCATGCTCCTGGATTGGATATTTAACAAGTATTGTTAAAATATCAATACTACCCAAAGGAATCTACATATTCAATGCAATCCCAATCCAAATTTCACTGGCATTCTTCTCAAACCTGGAACAAATGATCCTAAATTTTATATGGAACCACAAATAAACCCCAATAGCCAAAGTAATGTTGAAAAAGAAAACCAAAGTGGGAGGCATCATAATCGCAGACTTTAGCCCCTACTACAAAGCTATAATCATCAAGATAGTATGGCATTGGCATAAAAGCAGACACATAGACCAATGGAATAGAATAGAGAACCTAGAATTGGACCCACAAATGTGTGGCCAACTAATCTTTAACAAAGCAGGAAAGAGCATCCAATGGAAAAAAGCCCATCTCTTCAGCAAATGGTGCTGGGAGAACTGGACAGCAACCCACAGAAGAATGAAACTGGACCACCGTCTTACACCAGACACAAAAATAAACTCAAAATGGATGAAAGACCTAAATGTGAGACAGGAAACCATCAAAACTCTAGAGGAGAAAATAGGCAACAACCTCTTTGACCTCAGCTGCAGCAACTTCTTACTCAACATGTCTCAGAAGGCAAGGGAAATAAAAGCAAAAATGAACTATTGGGACCTCATCAAGATAAAAATCTTCTGCACTGCAAAGGAAACAATCAGCAAAACTAAAAGGCAACCGACAGAATGGGAGAAGATATTTGCAAATGACATATCAGAGAAAGGGTTAGTATCTCAAATCTATAAAAGAACTTACCAAACTTAACATCTGAAAAACAAATAATCCAGTGAAGAAATGGGCAGAAGACATGAATAGACACTTTTCCAAAGACGATATCCAGATGGCCAACAGGCACACAAAAAGATGCTCATCATCACTCAACGTCAGAGAAATACAAATCAAAACCACATTGAGATACCACCTCACACCGGTCAGAGTGTCTAAAATTAATAATGCAGGAAACAACAGATGTTGGCAAGGATGTGGAGAAACGGGAACCCTCTTGCACTGTTGGTGGGAATGCAAACTAGTGCAGCCGCTCTGGAAAACGGTGTGGAAAAATAGAACTACCGTACAATTCAGCAACAGCTACTAGGAATTTATCCAAAGGATAAAGGAGTGCTGATTCATAGA
The DNA here is from genome assembly GCF_007474595.2 of Lynx canadensis. Classification (NCBI taxonomy): domain Eukaryota; kingdom Metazoa; phylum Chordata; class Mammalia; order Carnivora; family Felidae; genus Lynx; species Lynx canadensis. The sequence goes on along the minus strand of NC_044303.2, from coordinate 233,970,571 downwards.
AACACTTGTATCTCAATGTTTATAGCCGTGCTTTCAACAATAGCCAAGTTATAGAAAGAGCCCAGGTGTCCATTCGATGGATGGATGGATAAAGAAGATGTGGTTTATACATACAATGGAATACTACTTGTCAGAGAGAAAGAATGAAATCTTGCCATTTGCAGCAACGTGGATGGAACTGGAGGGTATTATGCTAAGTGAAAAAAGTCAGGCAGAGAAAGACACCATATGTTTTGATTTGTATGTGGAATTTGAGAAACTTAACAGAAGACCACGGGGGAAGGAAAGGGGAAATATAGTTTCCAACAGAGAGGGAGGCAAACCGTAAGAGACTCTTAACAAACTGAGGGTCTATGGTGGGGGGGGGAGGGGAAAATGGGTTTTAGGCATCGAGGAGGCCACTTGTTGGGATGAGCACTGGGTGCTGTATGTAAGCGATGAATCATGGGAATCTGCCCTGAAACCAAGAGCACGCTGCATACAATGTACGTTAGCTAACTTGAAAATAAATTATATTAAAAAGAAAAGAAAGAAAAATGTAGGGTAGAACTGCTGTCTAGGCATGAGAGAAGAATCCCCACTGATTATAAGAACTCATGAAGTTAGGCTCCTCTGATTTTCAGACTCAAATGTTATGAGTTTGAAACTTCCCAGTGTGGGTCCCTCGTGCTTGGGGTGCCCGGCGTGAGGTCTTTACCTCTGCCCTCTCTCCTCCCTTGGTGTCCTTCACGCTCATGGACAGTCCTACCTGTATGTTTGGATCCGGACCATGTCTCCACCCTTCCTACCCTCTTTGACATGCCTCTTCTCTACATTTAGCTGTGGAGAGTCTGTTCCGCCAGTGTTTGGTTCATGTTCTGAGTTATTTGCAGTGATACGGGTGTTATCTAGGTGTACCCATGGGATGAGGTAAGCTTAGGATCCTTCTAATTCACTATCTTCCCTGGAGGTCTGACAATTTCTGTTTAGATTCCACTACACGTGAAAATTGTTCACTACCTCAGAAGTACATAAGGCACATCTGCTGTAGCTTGCCCTTGGCTAGGGACAGAGATAAGGGTTATGGCCCTGGAAGGGGTTGGCCAAGGATTGTCTTTGGTGACTCTAGGCTCTTTTGCTGTAGTTGAAGCAAGAAAACTGTTTCTGGAGCATTCTTGGCCCCTGGCATGCAGGGGACATTCTAAAGACTCATATATGCACTTCTGGGAAAGAGGACGCAGCGTGGGGCAAATCCACCCCCAATCAAGACAAATATAGGCACCGTGACAAAAAGAACTTTTTCCAATTAAATTAAAAGACAAAAAACTTTGTTAGAAAAAATGGTACGTCATGAACAGAAAATACCTCAAAAAGAAAATTTAAATGATGATATTGTTAGTTTATCGGGGTAGAGAAATTTACAAAAAGTGGTAACAGCATTGGCAGCAGGTGGCAAAACCGGGAACATCATGTGGCTCGATGAAGCTTCATTCAGTGGAAACGTTAGGAGGGCTTTTGCATATCTCGTTAAATCCCTTTGCCTATGCGCATGTCACCTAGAAAAATTGGCCAAGTGCTCTGAGATGGATATGATGGCCATCATGGTACCATTTATGTCATAGGGAATTGTCTTATCCGTCCATAAATAACAAATAGGTTGAGTGAATCACTGAGGTGGATGTCCCCCGCAGCGAGTTGTCAATCACTCAATCCAGTCCATCAAAGAGTACTGGGTGTGTGTTTGGCCCTCTGCTATGGTGCTATGGGCAGGCTATTTTGTGGACTAGTAAGGGAGAACCTTGTTGGCCCCTCCCCATCCAGCGCCTGGGCACGAGAGAGGCCCGGAGCTGTGGAGCCTGTGAAGATGGCTGTTGGAAGATGCTGGAAGACGTTGGAAGATGAACCCCAAAGAGCTAGCTCTGCTTTTCACCCGGCTAGGTCACCGGTAATTCAGACTCAATACCAGGTGGAGATACATAGAGTAAAGGTGTAGTTCTTACACGGGCAAGTCTGTGGAGTACGATTTGTGACAGGTTCAGGAGGCAGCAGCCTGGGCCTAAGGAGTGGGTAATGTCAGAATTCCCAGGTAAGAAATATTTATTTACAAAGCGACGGAACTTCCCTGAAATTGTTGTTATGCTTGTGTTGCCTATGAGTAGGAAGAAATCAAGACGTGGCACATTCTAATCATTGGTGTGGAGAGTGATTCATTGACAGTTTACTGAATCTTCCTCTTCTTCCCACTAATGCAACGTATTGACATTTTTGTAATGGTGTTTACAAGGAATGGTGTTTATTAAGCGAATGAAGTCTAGATTCCAGCACTCAAAATGCGGTTTCTGGTCCGCCAGCCCCTTCAGCCTCAGCATCCCCTGGGGGCTTGTTAATAATGCTGAATTGTGGACCCTGCCGGAGACCTTCTGAAAGCAGAGCATTTCCAGATGATTCCTATGCCAGGGGAAGTTTGAGCGGCACTTGTCTAGGGAATTGATCTCAGCCAGGTGGTCACAGAAGACCCCTGGCAGAATGCAGGTGGCAGTTCTATTTGACCATTGGCTCTAGGGCAAGAAAATACAGAGAATGTGACTTTTCCATGTAAGTGATTTGAGCTAAACACGAACCTCAATTCTTGCTGCGTGTTAAAGTCACCTGTAGAGATTTCCAGAGATACTACGTCCTGGCCTTCCCAGCACCGCTGCATCCCAGTCCGTGGAATCGGGGCCATCTGTATTCCTTACCTCCCCTGGTGGCTCTAACATGCAGCCAATTTTGAGTACCCCTGAATTTGGACGCCCCCTGAGTTGCGTCTGTTCCTTCTGACCCACTCTTACAATCATTGGGAAATAAAAATTCCTTCACGTAAATTCATTTGATCTCCTATAACGAAAGTGACCACTCGGAATGTGCTTATCTATAAGTAAACTGACTTGTACGCTTCGCTCTGCTTACATCAGGCATTTCTTAATCAGCCATTGCTGTTGCTGTAAGCGTACTTTATATTTTCGTCCTACCATTCTTCCTTGCCACAATTCCTGATAATACCGTACAGATCAAATTATGAAATAATTTTCGCTAACGTAGGTGGTGTTGGAGCTTTTAGTTGTGTTTGATATTTTCAGCTCTATTCTTACTGTGTTTCGGGTGCCTCCTATCCTCATTATCAGAGCCTGTGACTTTCTGGAAAAGTAGGAGGTATTTGAGTCGATAGATTATCCTTACCTGTGCACTTGGTAATGGCCAAACCACGTTGTTAAGAATTTAGAGCAGATGGAGAAGGAGTGTTGATTTGAGTAAAGGCAGCAGATCTAATCTAAAATTACCCACTTAATGGAGTTGCATTAAGCAAATGAACCAACAGCAAAAACACGTTTTAACTACCAAGAGTTAGTTTAGTTTGGCCTCAGCATGTTAATGTCTGATTCTGTTGGCACGATTCTCTAACATCAGTTTATGCCAAATTCTTTTGTATTAGTGAAAAGCCACGAAAGCCACAAATTATATGAAATGCTTTTATAGCTGAAATGGATTATGATCATGTTCAAAACATATGAAAAAAATGGCCAATTAAATAACTAGAATGACTCAGACATTAGAGGCAAGAAAAAAAAGCAATTGTATGAAAAGATTCAGTACCTATTATGGGATGGATATTAGGTAACAGTCACCACAATACAGGTGTCCCCCACTGTCCAAAAGCAGAATGTTCTATGAAACCTTTCATAAACTGAAATGGTGTGAAGCGAAAAGCATATTAGGATGGTCATAACTTTTTTTTTTTTTTTTTTTGGAAAAGCAAACGTCCTCTTTGGATTACGTCCGTTTTGTGAAAACAGGTACAAAGGTAGGTCTTTTGCCAAAGTGAAGTGGCATAATGTGAACTTCTGGAAAGTGGGAAACACCTGCATGATGCAAAGAGCTTGAGTTTGTGACCTTGGGTTCCCTTTGACGTTTCCTAGAGGGGCAAGCGGGCAATGGGCATGGAGGAGGGCACCTGCTGGGATGAGCACTGGGTGTGGTATGGAAACCAACTTGACAATAAATTAGATTTAATAAAATAAATAAATAAATAAATAAAATAAAAAAAAAAAGTTTTTCAACCCATGAGACTCTATGGGAACTACCAATTGTCAGATATAAAAATATGCTTATTTCATCTTCAGCAAGATTTCTAGATCTTCTAGCATTGGTGATGAATTTAAATAATGCTTACTTCCAAGTGACCAGAGGAGAACTTTGGTATGGGAATCGGAAGAAATGCTTCTTCTCACATAGGAAGGCTACTCAGTCACAGGGCATTAAAAATTAGGACCTTCTGACCATTGAGCGGTAGAACTCTCTCTTCACTCGAGGGGACAATGCTTTGTTTCGGCATAGTTTCCTCTCAGGGTCCAAGGCCACACGTCTGCTATTTTGACGTGATCTTTTTCTGAGGCACACGAGGGTGGCAAACACGTTCTCATTAATCCTCACGACTTCCTGTGAGAGGCTTGGAGGAACACTGCCGTCCCTACCGACAGGGCGCACGAGGGCCTGAGGTCACAGACCACAGTCTGACAAACCCTGGTGCGATGGGAAAGCAGAGAGAAAGAACAGAACCAGCCCAGTGCACGGCCGCAGCCCATCCATCAAACACCCACTTCCGACTTTGGATTTTCCGTGAGGACTTCTCCTTGTACCTGAACAGGTCAGTGTTCCTTCTGACCTTAATTTTACCTATTTCTTCCTGCCTTATGTGGCTTGTGCTTTTTTTTTTTTTAATTTAAAATTAACAGCAAGCTTCAGAAGTATATATTTAATACATATTAAGTAAATGAAGGACTTTTGTGGCTACTCCTTTCGGACTATGAATCAAAGCCTGCCTCCCTCATTTCTTTTCTCCAGGAGTCTTCCCCAATCTGGGCAACAGTGTTAATAAATCACCGGACTGCTTCAGATCCTTTCTCCTATGAGTTTATTTAGTGTGAAAATACACTTACTAGTATGAAAAAAAGTAAGTATATTGTATATGGTTTTTAATGTTTATTTATTTTGGGGGGCGGGGCAGAGAGAGAAAGAGAGAGAGAGAGGGAGAGAATCCCAAGCAGGCTCCTGTGCTGTCAGCACAGAGCTCGTCGTGGGGCTTGATCGTGACCGGAGCAGAAATCAAGAGTCTGTTGCTTAACCAGCTGCGCCCCCCCAGAGGCGTCCCGATTTATTGCATATTATTACATGGATACATAACCGATTCATTTCTTTTTGCTACCCACCCATCCTACTTTACTCAGGAAAAAGTCCTTCGAGATTTTTGTAAGATAGTCCCACCAAGTGAGATGGAGAAGGAATGGAAAACTGACTTGTAATAAGAATGCAAAGGTGAGGAGGCAGGGAATGAGGAACCAGTGTTTGCCCAGCACCTTAACATGGACGTTTAAAAAATATTTAAACGTAACCATCTCAACGTAGTTTGGAGCCTTACGATCGCCTAGGATTTGAGGCGCTGGCATTACTTGGCTTTGAAGCATGAAGGCAGAGAGGGTGGACGGGACAGAGAAGCCCTAATACAGCTAAGATGTGAGGGATGGGAGCCCGACGCTCACTGGTGGGTTCAGAAGTGCATTCTCTGCCCTCCCGTGAAGGAGGGAGCCTGGGGCTCCCATCGCTTGCCCAGACCAGAGGGAAGGCTTTACACTGGCCTTGAATTTCCCCAAGTGCAGTGAGTAAGGTGCAGAGTAAACCCAACTATTCATTTGTGTCATTTCTACCTATTATTAGAGTCAGTAATATTTTTCTGTTGGGAAGACTGTATCTTTCTGATAAAGGAGAGTCTGATAACATCACCGTACGTATTTTCTGAGTTTTCTTTTTGCCTCTGAACTGAAGCCATTACATGAATATTCGTCGGTACCTCTAAAAGAAGGCCCTTTGGTTCCGAATGACATTCTCCCTGAAATCAATTTTAGGGGGAAGAGTGAGATATATGTTGGTTGAAGATGCAGTGACGTAAGAGCTTGTGCCTGCTAGAGGGAGACGGAACTCCAGAATGGAGAAACTTGTGACTGTTCTTGTTGAGGGAGGTGTGAGATAGCTAACCTGCTTTGCGGTCGACCCGTCGGCAGCCCACAGTGAGGGCGATGGGAATGGGGGCCAGGTTAATGGAGCTTTAATGGTTTTTTCCGGTGGAAACCCATTGAAGTAAATATTCAGATTATTTTAATGAAGGATAAGCTCTTGCCAGAAGAGGAAATATGAGACACCGTTTAATAGAGAAGAGTCTGTGTCTAATTTTGTGTCATCGTTTTCACTCAGTGGGATCCCCTCCTCCCCTCAGACGTCACGGCTTAATTGTACTACACTGCCTTCTGCCTTCACCCTTGCTTAGAAAAAGTTCTCATAAGCTTATTCATACTAACGTGTAATTGGCTGATAAGCGAATCACTGACCTGTCCCTCAAGAAGTATGTTTCTAGTAACAGAAACCAAGAAACTTAATGTCCTAATTTTTAAAAGGTAAACCCACTTGTCAAAACATACAGGGAGCCATAGGATAAAGATGATAAAACTTCGTCAATTTTTCTTAATGATGATATGAGAAGCTTCCTGGTTACTTAAGAATATTATTTTTATTAAAAAAATATTACAGCACTTGGCACTGTGAACATTCACATGGCATTCACAGGTGAAATATGAGGGTTCGCATGCGAATTTCCATTTTTTCTGAAGCTACACTTCCACTCGCATATCTCAGTGATGTTACTGCTCTCGCCTTCGCCCTGAAAGATACAGTTATTGGGGAAGAGTTTGGACATCACTACTGTAAGACAGAGGAATCACTCTCCTGATAAGACTAACTTGAAACAGAAGTGTTTATTTTTTAACAGGGGGGATGCAACCAAAGGCTGTGAATGCTGCTTCTGTCACACCACGTGGTCAGCTGTCAACTATGCACTCAAGGGGAAGACAGAAATACGCAGTCGTCATCCTCTCTGGGATGACCTTGCTGTGCAAGTCCCAAGGGGGGAGAGGTTTGCTTTCTTCCAAACCCTCAAAGACAAGCAGGGCAGCTCTCTAGTAGCTCTATGTTTTAGGGCTCAAGATGTCTTACGGCTGGTCCGTTCTAACGATAATCCTACCGTACGTAGGGAAGCAGTGTTTGAGGGAAGATTCATGGTTAATGGCAGCACCTTGGTTGGTCTTTGCCCAAATGGAGGTAAGATACATTAGACAACCTGTAGCAGCTAAGAGCTGAGGGAAAAACGGAACAATTGGTGGTTTAATTCCAGGGAGGGTCTGCAACCCATGGGCAAAATGGGTCCACAGAAGACTGTGTTTCATTCTCACCGACCCCTCCTCTTTGTCAACCGCCGGCAGGACCAGCTTCATGGCGGCAGCATGTGTGGTCCCACAGGCCCCCACATTCAGTAGGGCCCCCATGTTTGACTTACTGCTCTGCTGTCATTACCTTGAAATTTGTAATCATTTTTGACCAAGGGTGCAATTTTTGATTTTGCCCCTGACCCCACAAATTATGAAGCTGATCCTGCTGGTGGGAAGGATATTGATAGAACAGAAGGTCTGAAGGGTGGGGCCCTGACCTTTGCACAGCTGTGTTTCCACAATGTTGAAATTTGGAGTATATTGGTTTACTCCCTCTCTCACCCCCACGTATTGGATCTTCAAGCATCTGTGCTGACGTCCCAGGGGCTGAGAGGACACCATGCTCTTAGGTAGGGTTGGGGCAGCAAGTTCCAACACTCTCTAAATGCATTTAACCTCTGAATTTTTTTTTTTTTAAACCTTGACGTTGTGCCTGATGCTCTGGGGGTCTAGGGATCGGACAGCTATCATGAGATCATGGTTGCCTAGGGGGGAAAGAGAAGAAACCATGCTCTCTCCTCAGAACTCAGCAGCGCTCGGCATGGTTTCTCATCACTTCCCAAAGGAGGCGAATACAGAGTTGCACTCGAAAATGGCAGTTTACTAATGATGCACGACAGATTCAGAACCCATCAGCCCAGGTGGCCACTTTCTGTTGCAGATTCAGAGCTCTGCAGAGAAGGGCAGGGGTCGACAGCACCCAGGGGCCTGGACATCAGCATTGTTTGGGGAGGAGAGGGTGTCACGAAGGGGTCTGCGCCCCTCGGCCTCGGCACTGGGAAACACGGGCACTGCTGGAAGAACAGGACTCAAGGAAGCTGAAATAAAAAAAAAAACCTGATGTGCCGACATTTGATCGCTTGCTGTTTTTCATCATCAGTTTTGTCTCCACAGCAGTCTTTTTACTTAGCGACACTTGGGAAAAGAGGAGGAAATCCCAACGAGTAGAAATTAAATATTTGGGGCCCATGAACTTTGGGGAGATGAGCAGAAATCGGTAGCTCCAGGGAGCTTCTCTACCTGCTGAGATACCTGCTCCTGAAAGGACGTTGTCCAGAGGAGGCGGGACTCCGGGCTGCTGATCTGTAGCTTAATAGGATACAGGATCCCAATCATTCCACACACAACAGAGGGGAGTGAAGGGAGAAGAAAGAGAGCAGCAAACCTCTGGATTTAGTAACCCGATAGCACGACTGTGCAGTGAGCAGCTTAGCAATAGAGTCATGCTATCATAGTGGCATAGGAAATTTCATCTTCCAGAGAGGAACCGATGACGGGAGTGACAAAATGTGCTAATTCAGAGCTAATGAGGCTAGGAAGGGAGGTGATAATGTGTTTTGACAGTAAGTGGTTCAATAGAGGATGCAGAATTCCATTTCCTATGGCCTAAAATGAGAAGGAAAACTAATGACTATCAACATTGTCTTTTACGATATAAAAACATAATACTTAAGTGTTTTAAAGTAGATTATTATTCAAATAATGTTTTCATATCACCTAAGCAACAACAGGAAACATGTTCTGTTGCTCGGATAAAAGTTATAGAAGGTCCTGCAGAAGAGCAAAAATGTGATGAACAGGCAAGCACCTGCAGGGAATTAGGAGTGGGGCCCATACAAGGAGACACCCTGGGAATACAGGGGGATTGGAGGGAGTGCCTTCAGCTCACAAGACGTAGCAAAAGGTTGAGTCACTGAAAGATTCCTATAATTAGATTTAGCAGCAAGAACAATTAAAAATTTACCTTATGTGGAATATTTCTGATTTTGAAACATTTTTTTCCCCTTAAAAATTTGTTACAGAAATGTGTTAATCATGGCTTGAATTACAGCATTGTATAAAGTAACAAATGAGCCAACATACACATTTTAAAAGTTTATTTTCATGGAATAATTGCCACTGTGAAATTGCAATAGATTGTCAAAGTATTCTTTGCTTATCATTTGCACCATGATGAAACAGTTCGTTGAAAAGAGATTTCTACATAGCATTTTGAGCAAGAGGGAATTTTATCACTAAAACATAAAAATTCCATATAATTCTGTTTTAAATTAAAAAACACGTTTTGCAAATTTTAGGTCATTGAATTCTCGTATAATTTTAGAGCCAGATTTTCAAGTTTTGTAAGAATGTCTGCTGAAATTTTGACAAAATTTTGTTGAACTTATAGATAATTTGGATAGAATGGACAGCATAACATTAATGACTTTTTTTTGATCCATGAACATGGTATATTTCCCAGTTTATTTAGTTGTTATTTAACTTCTCTTGCAATATTTTATAGTTTTCAGCTTACAGCTTTTGCACATAGGTTTTTCAATTTATCCCTAAGCATTTTGTGTTTTATTATGCCATTTTAAATGTTCATTTTTATTTCAATTTTTCTGTTTCTAGTATTTAAAATAGAATTCGTATTGCATCCTATGGCCCTGAAGAACTAGGAGCCCTTTCATAGATTTGTTTCTTTCAGCAGAGACCTTGCCATCTGCAAATAAAGATAGTTTTATTTCTTCCTGTCTGATTTATCTATTTCTGCATAGCAAATTACTTCAGAAGTTAGTGGCATAAAAGGACAGGCATTTATTATCTCACTGTTTCTGTGGACCAGAGATCTGGATGTGATTTACTTGGTTGGATTCTCTGGTTTCTCTCATGGATTCTTTCATGGGATTTCTCTGAGAACAGTTAGGCTGTTGGCTGGGGCTATGGTCTCATAGGCGGGATCAGCTGGAGTGGGGAGATCTGTTTCCAAGCTTCCTCACATGGCTGTTGGCAGGCCCTGATTCCTTGCCATTTGGACTTTACCATATATTTCCAAGGTGACCTTATGACATGGGAGTTGTCAAAAAGAGAGAAGCGGTCAAAAAGAGAGAGATGCAAAGAATGCCCAGCAGAAGCCATACTTTTTGTTGTTGTTGTTGTTTGTTTTTGTTTTTTGTTTTAGCTTTTTTTTTTAGCTTTATACTGGGAATGATGTCCTATTACATTTTCCATATTCTATTTGTTAGAAGCAGATCAAAAAGTCCTGTGCACATTCAAGAGGTAGGGATTATGTCATGGTGTGGATTCCAGAAATTGGGAGGGTCTTCTGAGAGGCTTCCCACCATACTTTCCAATCTGTATGACATTTATCTCATTTATGATTCTTGACCTATTGAAACGACTAGGACTTACGAAATAACAACTTAATAGATGTGGACAGAACAGATATCCTGGTCTTTGATCCTGCTGTTGGGAAGAAAGCAGTATTTCACCATTAAACATAAAGTTAAGTATAAATCTGCTGTAGAAGCATTTTTATCTGATTGAAGATGTTCACCTATAGTCTTCTTTTATTGAGGTTTCTTTGTTATCATGAATAGATGTTGAATTTTACCAAATATCTATTTTTAAACTATTGATTTTATAATGTTGTTTTTCTCTTTTGTCTATGAGTGAAATTATTTAGTGTATTTAACAAATACTGGTTGACATTTCAGTGTTAAGCCAAGTGTGCACTATTAGAATTATCTATCTATCTATCTATCTATCCATCTATCATCTACTATCCATCTATCTATTTATCTATCTATCTACCTACCTATCTATCTCCCATCTATTCATCTCTTTATTGGTAAATAAATTGCTATGTGCACAAGATTTTTTCCAAAGTTTGGAGGGTTACATTTCTGTAAGAGGAGTTTGCGGAAAGTGTAAACATGGCGAGATGATATGTAATGACTTATTCTGATAACAGAGGAATGTGTTTGTAGAGGGCAGGACTTATTCTGGCATGGGAGGCACACTGAGAAGAGGGAATATATCATTCCATGTTACTGAGAAGTCCAAGGGTGGATTAGGTTTTGGTATGACTGGATCCAGGTACTCAGATAAAACTAGAAGGATTTTGCATCTTCCTTTTTCTCATCGTTCAGGTTGTTTTCACATGGCTTTTTTCTGGAGATAGACTTTGCCCATACAGAGGGCAAGAGGGCAACTAATAGCCCAGATCTCTTATCTTTTCAGGGGAAAGATAATGTGCCTGTCCCCAAATTCCACATTGTAATCCCACGCAACACCCACGTATATCTTTTGTCATTTTTCAACCCTGTATCTATCATGTGGCTTTTCCCTCCTTTTGTGTTTGGGACAGGTCATAGTGACTAACAGCCCCCACCACAGGCTCTCGTCCAGTTGGGGAAAATTCCCTAATGGGATATATTACTCAGCCATAGAAATAGAGGGCAATCTTGCAATTTGTGACAACATGAATGAACCTGGAGGTCATATGCTAAGCGAAATAAGTCAGAAGGAGAACGATAAATACTATATGATCTCATTTATATGTGGCAGAGAGAGAGAGAGAGAGAGGGAAAACAGGCTCATAGATACAGAGAAGAGATTGGTGGTTGCCAGAGGCAGGGGGTGGGGGTGTGGTAAAATAGGTGAAGGGGGTCTAAAGGTGCAAACTTCTAGTTATGAAATAAGCAAATCATGGGGACGTCACGTACAGCATGGTGACTGCAGTTAATAGCATATTCCCTATTTGGAAATTGCTAAGACGTAGATCATAAAAGTTATCATCACAAGAAAAACATTGTTGTAACTCTGTACGGGGAGGGATGTTAATGAGAAATTGTGGTGATTTCACAATATACACAAATATTGAATCATTATGTTGTACTCCTGGAGCTGATATCATGATACATGTCAATTATATCTCAGTTAAAAAAAAAAAAGAGAACACAAATGTAGTGGGAAAACACGCAGGCTGATAGAAGCCCAACTCCTATTCTTTGACAAGTCCATTCTTTGTTTTATTTTGTGGCTGCGTGCTTCCACGGAGAAGCAAGCTTCCAGTGTAGACTCCTTGAACTCTCCCTACAAATTAAAAATGCGGAGAGAAGCAGGGACAGCGCCTGATTTCCTTTTCTAGCTTCCCAGCCCCTCCTCTCCTGCACACACACTTCCCAACATGCATGCACCACATGTCCTCAATCTCAGACACATGGGGAGATGGCTTGGACCTCATTTTTTTTTTCAATGTTTATTTTTGAGATGGAGGGAGAGAGAGACCCACACAGAATGCAAGTGGGGGAAGGGCAGAGAGAGAGGGAGACACAGAATCCGAAGCAGGCTCCTGACTCTGAGCCGTCAGCACAGACCCCGACGCGGGGCTCGAACTTGCGAACTGTGAGATCATGACCTGAGCCGAAGTCAGCTGCTCAACCGACTGAACCACCCAGGCGCCCCTGGACTGCATTCCCTTTTGACTCTTAATAGTGAGAGCTCTAAGAGATAACATGGTAATGATATGCAGTTAAAGGGCAGTGCGACTTTCTAGCTGCATGATAGCTATTTATGCATTATTTTCCCAACCAAATTATAAACTCCTCATGATGTACCATGCTGTCTTCCACATACTTAGCCTAGCAGGGGAGCACACGAAAATTTTTGAATTAATATAGTGTCTGTATTAGTTTCCTAGGGCTGCCGTAGCAAATTACAAAATTGAGCAGCTTAAAATGACAGAAATGTATTCTTCTACAGTTCTGGGGGTTAGAAGACTGAAATTAAAGTGTTGGCAGAGCTGTGCTCTCTCCGAAGATTCTGGGGAGTATGTTTCCTTGTATCTTCTTAGCTTCTGCTGTTTGGCTTAGCTTCTTTGGGCTTCCTTGCCTTTTAATATTTTTTAAGTTTATGTATTTTTTTTTGAGAGAGAGAGATAGAGAGAGAGAGAAAGAGAGAGAGCAAGAGGAGAGGAGGAGCAGAGAGAGGGAGAGAGAAAATCCCAAGCAGGCTCCATGCTGTCAGTGCAGAGCCTGACGTGGGGCTTGAGCCCACGGACCATGAGATCATGACCTGAGCCGAAATCAAGAGTCAGATGCATAACCGACTGAGCCACCCAGGTGCCCCGGGGGTTCCTTGCCTTTTAACCATCTCTGTCTCTGCTGTTGTGTGATGATCTGCCCTCTGTGTCTGTCTCTGCCTTCACATGGCATTCTTTTCTCTACCCAATTTCCTTGTCTTATAAGGATACCAGTCATTGGAGTAGAAATCCATTGGAACAGGACCCATTGGAATAGGGTCCACCTTAATCCAGTATAACCTCATCTTAACCTGATTACATATGCAAAGACCCTATTTCCAAACATGATCACATTCATGGATACCAGGTGCTAAGACTGCAATACAATCACCTTACAAAACGCCTCGTTTTCGAGCCCTTAGAACCAGAAAGAAAATGAGCTCTGGGATGATTAAGATACATGTATTTTCCCGTAAAATTTTCCCAGAAGAGGCAATACTGTAGCGAAAACATGACATCATTCCCCTCACCAGTATTCTAAGAGGATGATCTCCCATTTGGGTGTCTGACAAATGGAAGTGCTGATGTAAAGTGGATTGTGTTACATTTCCCCCCTCCCCGCCCCCCCCCCCCAATCTGTGAACACAAATGTTAGCCGGGCTCCTTTTGGCCTGTGAACAACTGGTGTCGATCTGTTCCTGCTCACTTTGACATGAGCAGTAATGAGCACAGACAAGACCGAATGAGTCTGATCGCTTAAGAAGACCCATATTGTGTCTCAGTGCACATTGCGTTCGGGGCAGCTGCGGGCAGCTGTGCGTGTGGAGCTCAGCAGGGTTCTTACTGACCTCCCAGCCCACGGGTGCTGTGCAGCCTGCATTTAGTTGGGATTTTATAGTGACTGAGAGCGGTCGGCACGAGCGACAAGAACGCACTGGTTTGTAAGAATTATCGGCACTAACTCTGTCACTACAGTATGCTGAGGACACCTGTCTTTCCCAGTGGGTCTTGACCTAGTGAGGTCTTTGAAACTATTTAAAGATTTGTATATCACTGTTCTGACGGACTGATCACAAGTGCCAAGGAACATGGGGAAAATGTTCTGGACGCCTCGGAACGCAGTCTTGCATTGCTTAGCCCCCTTATGTGCCAGGAACAGTGAGATGCCTTGAACAAAAATAAAGGCCCTCTCTTGTTGACAACAATCCTTAAGGATGCAGTAAGATGCCCATAGTCCGGGGAAGGTGTTATGGGCTGAATTGTGCCTTCACCAAAAAAAAAAAAAAAAAAAAAAATATATGTTAGAATTCTAATTCCTAGCCCTTCAGAATGTGGCCTTATTTGGAGATGAGGACTTTACAGAGGAAATTAAGTTGGAATGTGATCACCGGGTTGGGGTGGGGCAGTCCGGTGTGACTGACGTCCTCAGAACAATGGGAACATTTGGGCACAGACACAGACATGCATAGAAAGAAGACAGTGTGAGGACACAGGAAGAAGATGGTTTTCTATGCAACCAAGGAGGTAATCCTGGAGTAGAGTCTCCCTCCTGGCCCCGGGAGGAACCAACTTGGCCAACGCATTGATTTCAGACTTCTGGCCTCCGCATCTGTGGGAAAGCGCATCTCTGTTCTTTACGTCACTTAGTTTGTGGCACTTTGTTACAGCAGCCCTGAAGACTGACCCCGAGGTAAACAATTTGTCCAGAACTTGGAGTATTTGGCCCCAAAAGGCACCCAACTCATCTCCAACAGGTGGGAATTCAACACTGGGTCTATTAATTATTAACACGTATTTGTGGTGTAGCACTTATCTTTGCTTTCCAAGGTGATATCACTACTTTGTCCATAACTTTAATCTTTTAGACTAGGCTCTATATGTATAGGTATCCTACAGCAGAAACATAGGGTGTCTGTATTCAGAAATACACTCTATGACTCAACTTTTTGGTACCCAGATCTCTCAGATGTCAGATGCCTAATGGAACTATAGTTTGGAGAATCAGAGATCATTTGAGTTGTTTACATCATCTATTTTTGTTAGTTTTTCTCTTTCTCACACGTGTTAGCCCTTTAAATGTTTTAATGTTTATTATTTTTGAGAGAGAGAGAGAGAGAGAGAGACAGAGCATAAGCGGGGGGGAGGGGCAGAGAGCGAGGGAGACACAGAATCTGCAGCAGGCTCCAGGCTCCGAGCTGTCAGCACAGAGCCCCATGCGGGGCTCGAACTCACAAACTGTGAGATCGTGACCTGAGCCGAAGACGGACGCTCAACCGACTGAGCCACCCAGGTACCCCTAAAGATTTTTGATTGTGACAGGTCATTTAGTATAGTGCCACAAAATGTAAATTCTCCACCTTGTTTGGAAAGGAAATCCAAAATGTCTAAAATATGTTAGGTCTCAATTTAAAAGTCTGGAGAGAAACATCGGTGGGAGAAAACAAATCACAAAGCTGCCCATTCAGTTTAATCTGGGGATGCTAATTTGGTCTCCACCTCAACCCCCCAAGTTTAGGAAAAATTTCCAAAGGTGGCCCAAGCTCTAATTTTTGCATTATTGGTAAGCTCTAATTTTTATGTAGTTTTTCCTTGTATTGAGAGAAAATTTGCCTCTCTGAAATTTCATACAGCTATCACGTTTTGTACCTCCGTATTGCGAATAAATAATAAAAAGACTGTCCTTTTAAGTGAGAATTTGCCAGAGACAGGGGTTCAGTGAAAGATCTCCTTGATGTCCTTTGATCCGGGGACAAAATAGGCTGACCTCCTTCAATCTCTTCTCACGTGGCAATGCTGTCCGTGGCCGTCCCGGTCAGCCAGCTGTGAACGCTCCTCAGTGTGGTCTTGTCCCTGTGCAGGGAGTGTCCTGAAACTGAATTCACGGTTCTGACCATGTTCTCTGTGGCACTGAGCAGAGTAGAAGGTGATTGCCACTCATCTGACATGAGCGCCGAGCTCGCACTGAGGCCGCATCCACGCGTGGGGGTGCGTCAATGTCCCCAAATAAGCCGAAGGCTTTGGATTCTGCTAAGAGTCACGGATAGTTCAGAATATAGCTTTGTGTTGCAAAACACCATTGGTAACCTACAGCCTGAAGACAAAGTCTGCCCGCGATCATTTTTGTAAATAAAGTTTTATCGGAACTCAACTACATTTATTTGTTTGTGTTTTGTCTGGGACCGCTTACATGCTCTACCTGTAGCGTTGACAAAACGCACCAGAGACTCCGAGGCCTGCAAATCCTGATAAATTTCCTATCAAAATAAAAGTTTTAAAAAATGCGCCACCTCTTTGTTATAGAATATCGGGTTTGTTCTCTTTTTCTTCCAAACTATCTGACAGTTTTATTATCTCCCTCCATAAGTACAGTCAGATAAAAATCATAAGACATTAGGAACCTAGGAGCCTAGAAAGAATGCAGCCTTATGCCTATGTAAAACATGGTGCTGAAATTTTGTAAAAATGTGCTTTTATTAAAATGAATTGTTCCGTCATCAAAGTTAGATTCGTCTGCAGCGCGGAGCAAACCAAACTCTTGTTTTCAGTGGAGTCCTTCAGTGACATAGGCGAGAGGCTCTCCCTTAGTGTCATCTGTGGCTGACCTGTCCTGATGCAGACCAGATCCTCTAGGCCAAGCCCGCTGACCTCTTCTTTTTATTTATTTTTTATTTTTTAAAAAATTTTGTTTTTGAGAGAGAGAGAGAGAGAGAGAGAGACAGGTACAGAGTGCGAGTGGGGGAGGAGCAGAGAGAGAGGGAGACACAGAATCCAAAGCAGGCTCCAGGCTCTGAGCTGTGAGCACAGAGCCGGACGCGGGGATCAAACTCATGAACTGTGAGATCATGACCAGAGCCGAAGTCAGATGCTTAACTGAATGAGCCACCCAGGCACCGCCCCTCCCCCCCTGCTGACCTCTTCTGTATGTGCCGTCCTCACCAGTGGCTCTCACCTCTACGACAGAGCTCCAGTCTCCTCTCTGGAGCTGTCTCGTTGACATAGACAACATTCTCATGTTGTACCTGACTTTGGGCTTATTAGAAGACACAAGACGAACCATTTCACAATCTCTCTGGCGAGGGGCTTATGCAAGCTGTAAAGATTCGTCTGGTTTTGTCAACCTGAGTGTGTCTTCCACGGCAATATTTTTATTCCTATAATTAAGTCGTGTTCTAGAAACGTCTCATCTAACAGACTGAACGCGTGTAAAAAGAGAAAGCAGACAAACAATTGATTTCTAAAGTATCTTCTGTCTTGTTCTTTTAAACTAATATTGATCTCTGCGTTCCGAGCTGCAGATGCAGATTATGAGGGTTTGTTTGGTTCTCTGGGGTCAACCCAGACGCCGAGATGACCCACAAGACATCGCGCACAATCCGCGATTCTTTACCGTTTGCGTCACGTCGCAGCGTTTCATAAAGGGCGTACGTTATGGTTTACATTGCAGTCAGTTTCGAATGAAACGAAGCAGGGTGTTTGGGGAGGGCGCAGGTAATTCTAAGAAACATCGCACTGAAATTTATTTCTGCTCTGGGATAGATTCAGTGAATTGGAAAAGAAACCCACGGTGCAACGCATTTTAAAACAGGCCTCGCTGTAGCGATATTCTGATACTTCTGGCACCGCACACATTCCTTTTCTGTATGATAATTGCCAATTAATACAAAAACCCGGACTCACAGTCCTTGACAGCTGTGAGGACACGGTGCTTGCAAGATTGGCTGCTTGATGATCAAACCGGTCTTGGAAAGCCAAACAAAAGATGCATAAAGATGAATTGCAGCCAGAATAAACACATGATACAGAGTTTTGCACCCACGACGCCTCCGTGAAGGGAGCTTTTGAGGGCATGAAGCCACGTTCACTGGCGGCCTGCCCCTCCCTGGCTGGCATCGTTCTGGGGGTAGAGAGCCCGCAGAGAAGTCCCGGTAATGATTTGTTTACCTTCTGGCTCTGCCGTTGACCGTTTGCATCTCCGAGGCTTAGAGCAGGTCATTTCAGTCGCCTGATTGTTTCCATCCACCATTTCCCCCCAACCCTCCTCTAGAGAAACAAAGGAGAGTTACTGACCCAGGGGAGGTTCTAATAAATGATTGTTAAGGGATTGGATGCAGTGATAGTTTTATTGACTTTTTCATGCATGTCTGAGGTGCTGATAATATTATTTACATTGTATAGCCTTTTCTATTCCTGATATCTTTAGAATCGTTGCTGTACCCTCAGCTTCAGAAATATTTATTAATACCATTAAGTCCTAGGATTGTTTTGATTTAATATAATTCCTGAGCAGTATTTAGGAGAGAGAGAGACAGAGAGAGAAGGGGAGAGAGAGAGAGACAGAGAGAGACAGAGACAAGAGAGAAGGAGAAAAAAGAAGGCCACACGGGCATATGGAAGAAGACAGAAGATAGTAGTATGTGTTTCTCATTGGGACTTTGGTTAGAACCAAAAGAAACGGAAACCCTTCTGAGAATTTCAAACACAGAGAGTTTAATACAAAGAGATGTTTAAAAGGTGAAGGGAAAGCTGAGAAATTTGGTAGGAATCCATAGGGTCAACTCAGAGATGGACCAGCCACACAGAAGGCTACTACCCTGCTTTCTCCCAGCTGGAGGCTCAAAGGCAGGAGATACTTACAAGAGCCCAGGGTCAGGGTCAGTCAGAGGCAGAGGCAGGCACAGAATTCCGTCTGGGTATACAGGGGAGATTCAGCCACTGCCAAAGACTCCATCAGCTGTAGAGGGAAGGGAAGAAATGCCCTGAGTTTTCCTTTTCCTTCACCCTTCCGTATTCTTTTCCCTGCTATTGGTAGGATTCTGCCAGAACACATTTTTCATGGTGGAAAATGCATCTTGTAGGGATGGGCCTGTGATGGAGAAGAGCGTGAGGAAGAGCAGGACAAACAGGTTGAAGAGCAGCTCAAGGTGAAGGACAGAAGAAAGTAAGAGTGAAAATCTGCATAGCTAGCTTCACTTAAGGAGTCGATTATGAAAAGATATTACTTGATTGGAGAAACATTTGTTAGCAGAGATTTCCTAATGCCCTGAGATGTAGAAAAGACTGATTTAAACTCTCTTTCTACCAGTTGGGACACCTGGATGGCTCAGTTGGTGGCACATCCGACCTCAGCTCAGGTCATGATCTCACGGTCCGTGGGTTCGAGCCCCGCGTCCGGCTCTGTGCTGACAGCTCAGAGCCTGGAGCCTGCTTCGGATTCTGTGTCTTCTTCTCTCTCTGCCCCTACCCCGCTAGTGCTCTCTTTCTCTCTCTCTCAAAAATAAATAAACATTAAAAAAATTGAAAGAAAAAATAAACTCTCTTTCTCATAAACACCCCCAGGTTTCTCCATATTTTCAGCAGGATCTACAGTTTCCTCTTTCCTCTGGCTTCAGTGTGCTACCTCGGGGTAGGTAATTTCTCCATCTAGGGTAATTGCTTAATTAGAGTAGAATTAATGATATCTTCATTCATGAAGAGCTGGAAGGTCACTGGGGGGGGGGGGCGCAGCTTGCCCACTGCACAACATGGGGCTCTCAATGACCTGTTTTCTTTCCAGCTACCTTGACGCCAACTGTTCCTCACCAACTCCTTCATCTCAATGTGCCCCTATTTCTCACTCTTTTGTCTGATTTCCTTTCTTCTCTCTTCTTCACTCTTTCTCCTGCCTGGTACCCAAGCATTCATAATTCTCACCTGATTATGGGAAACATTCAACTCATGCCGGATACTATTGCCAAATTCAGCTCCATACCTTGCCTCACATAACACTGTGTTTATAAGATTAACAAGGACTTTGATATTATAGATACTTCTCGGCCGAAAGTCGACAGCTAATTATTTAATAAAATGATTATTTGTAATACAAAGGACGTAGGAGGAAGAAAGGTTAAGGTCCAGATAATGACATCAAGGTTTGGGGGGTTTTAAATTTGAATTTCTTGTAAAGTATTCTGATAACGCCAACAGCCCCACAAGAGAATGTTGGACCTGGTGGACCATTCTGGACCAAGGGCAAGATACCCAAATTACATTCTGAATGGGGCAAGGCCAGACACCCTGAGCGCAGCAACCTGCCTCCTTTTGCCCAGGGGCTCCTCTTTTGGGGACACTTCATTGCTCTACTGGAGAAACACCAGGGGAAAAATATCTCAGGGATAGACACCTTCTCCTTGCATAGCTTCTTGAAGGCCTACATTGCTTTCCTCCCTTCCTCTGGATTCTGCCTGGATACTGGTAACTTTCCAAAAAGGAGGGCCCTTTTCAGGCATCGGCTATGCTCTTAGCGGCCAAAAATAACTGAGAACTGAAAATATCCGAGCTGAAAGATTAGTGAGGTGTTCATTAAACCAAAAAGGCAGGGATGGGTATGATAGGCCGAAGGAGGGATTACAGAAACAGAATCTCGAAGTAGAGAAATTAGAGAGGAAGAAACCCTAAAGATTCTCCGAGGAATTTCCCTAGTGGATTCTACAATCTTTCAATCTTTACACCGAGAATCTATTGATTGGACCATCACGTCACACAGCGACCTTGACTCTGAGTGTTATCCTGGTCATTCTAGATAAAGAAGTGGGTGTGACCAATTAGACCAGGGATTTTGGAAAGAATGTAAAGGATTGTAATGGCTCCTCTGTGGGATGGGAGAGGCAGGGATGGGGGCAATAGGGATACTGAATAAAAACGGAGAAGAGGGGCACCTGGGTGGCTCAGCCGGTTAAGCGGTCGACTTCGGCTCAGGCCATGATCTCACGGTTTGTGAGTTCGAGTCCCACGTCGGGCTCTGTGCTGACAGCTCAGAGCCTGGAGCCTGTTTCAGATTCTGTGTCTCCCTCTCTCTGACCTCCCCTGTTCATGCTCTGTCTCTGTCTCAAAAATAAATAAACGTTAAAAAAAAAAAACGGAAAAGAGTCACCCAAGTAACATCATCTATTTGTATTTCATTCATTCATTCATTCATTCATTCATTTTTGAGGAATTGGAGAAATGTGTACCCGATACCTACTATGTACCCATGCTTGGGCCTGGTAGTGAGGATCCTCGTGAAATGATTCCCTCCGTGTTCTTGAGGAATATCCAGGTTGGGGGGAGGGACAGCTCAAACTGAAGTTACACAGAGTGTAAAATGTGAGATTATGACTTGAAGATAAGTGCTTATTCCCGGCCGGGGAGGTCAACAGAAGCTCTCCTGAGAAGGTTACATCTCGTCTGAGTTATGAAGACACCTGCTTAGGTGACAAAACTGCTAACAATCTACCAGCACAGCCGAGAACAGAGCGCGTGGATCAGAGAGTGCAAAGGCCTAGAGTCAGGACGCTCTTGAGAAACTGACCTTGAGTCTGAAGACAAGGATGATTGGAACCCGGGAGTCTAGGATATGACTGTCTCTGATGAGGACGCAGAGTGAAGCAGAGTCCAGATTGATTGGGGACTCCTTGGACTGATTTCCATCTTCAGAAGAAACTCTCTGGATTTTCTGGGTAGAAATTGGAGGAAGCAGACCAGCGCCCAGGAGAATATTTAAGAGGACAGGTGAGAGGTACCAGTACCAAGGCTGGGAAGCAAGGATGGGAAACAAACTTGAGCCGTATTGAGAAGGGAAAATCAACAGGGAGCCTTTCAGGAAAATCTCACCGTAGCCTAGTCTTACTTGTTTGCATTTGATTAAAGATACTCCATTATCCTTGTCCAGGATGTTTTGATTTCTCTCAGAGTAACTACAGACAGATGGAGGGGACTGGCAGTGTGCTGTAACATAGATCCACATCTCATTGGTTAATATATGAATAACTATCAAAAAACCACAACTGAGTAAATACACAGTCGGCTCAGAATGACAATGTGGATATTAACTCCCATTTGTTAAGCATTTGCCAAGCGTTTTATACATTGATCTCATCTTATTTAATGCACATATTTAACTGCATCCGCATTTATGTATGAGGAACAGAACAGCATGAGAATTAGGCAGCTTGCCCACCATATATGGCTGGTAAGTCTGGGGGCCAGAGTCAAGGCCAGGGGTGTCCCACTCTAAAACCTTGTGCTCGGGGCAGAGCCTTGGCCAACTGGGGTTCTTCCATCCTGGGAAAGGAGCTCCCTTCATGTGATTACTGGCTTTTCTCTTCACTGTCCTCACTGTGCCCAGGAAAGAGCTGGGTCTGAACTCTGGGAGGAATGAGCCGAGCGGGTCAGAGCCATGCCCTCCTGTCCCCTTTGGCCGCACCTGTCTGCCTCAGTGTGTCTATCCCGAAGGTCTTGTCCTTGTTCTGGGCCAGAGAAGGGAGAGTCGCTGGTTCCTGGGTTCGTTAGCCTTCTTTCCTAGAAGCCAGTGTCTCCCACCCAGCCTTTGTCGGAAGTGGGCGTGATGGCCCATCAAGCATCTGCCCATCACTCCCCAGTTGGTGCAGAGCCCAGGCAGGGGAACAGGTGCAGTGTGCTCGGGCCCCATCTGACGCCAACCCCTGGGTCTTCCCATCACCCCACTGCCTGTCACGGTGAGATAGAACAGTGTGGACCGCGACCACACTGATTTGTGTGCCCTCGGTTCTGGGAGCGAGGTTGAAGCCCAAGCCCCGCCCTCACCCTGCCCCGAGTGACGTCACTTGCCTGTGGCTGCAGCTTGCTAATGTCACGCCCGTGTGTGTCCGTGGAGAGGACCCTCGGCCGCGCAGAGACTCAGAACCTGAGGCCATGATGTGGATTCTGGTGCCAGCACCGAGTGCCATGGCTTCTACTGGTGGGTTGTCTCTCAATTTTGCCTCCATCTATTGAATTCCTTTGAAAATATTAACGGCAATTTGTAGAACATCTTTACAAATAATATTGAAATGCTAAAAAGTCAAGACATCAGGGTACGGTATTTGCTCAGGGCAGGTTTTCTCATGTTTAATATTTCCTCTCAGGTTCTTTTCGTGGTTCCTTTTCACGTAACCTTTAGTGCTGTAATTTTCTCTTTGCCGAAGTTTCTGCCTTTAGTAAGCCATGCTTTAGAAAAAACGGAATTTAATTTATTTTACTCTGCAGTTCTCTTAACATTAGAATTTTTCTGTAGCAAATGAGTAAAAGTAAGCACTTTATTCTGTATAAAAGTTGCAGACACTTGTGAAAACAAATAATTTATTAAGAAAAGAAAGTAAAGACAAAACCAACATAACCCATATTGGGATTGCTATCCCCTGAATGTCACTGCTTTGTCTGGAAGTGAAGAACATGCAGAGAACTTTCCCCTATCTGGGGTTGGCTGCAACAAATAATTTGATCCACTAAAATTGTGTACGGGTTTAAGTTTGTTGTTGGTGGTGATATTTCTCTATAGTCTCAGGAATGTCAAAGCGTTCTCATGCAGGTGTGTTGGTTGTTTCCTCATTCTTTCCGCATTGCTTTGGAAGGAAGATTCCTTCCTTCCTTCCTTCCTTCCTTCCTTCCTTCCTTC
Organism: Lynx canadensis; assembly: GCF_007474595.2. Taxonomy (NCBI): domain Eukaryota; kingdom Metazoa; phylum Chordata; class Mammalia; order Carnivora; family Felidae; genus Lynx; species Lynx canadensis. The sequence continues at coordinate 233,947,023 of NC_044303.2, read as the reverse complement.
CTTCCTTCCTTCCTCCCTCCCTGCCTCTCTCTCTTTCTCTCTCTCTTTCTTTCTTCCTTCCTTTCTTTCTTAGAGACTAAGCAGGGGAGGTGCAGAGAGAGAGGGAGACAGAATCCCAAGCAGTCTCTGCACTGTCAGCACAGAGCCCAATGCGGGGCTCGAACCCACAAACTGTGAGATCATGTCCTGAACTGAAGTCAAGAGCCCGATGCTCAACCAACTGAGCCAGCCAGATGCCCCTGGAATGAAGATTTCGGGAGCATCAGGGCTCAGCTTCAAGCCCTGATATTGAACCATCTGTCTTGTGTGGGACCGTGTCAGAATTTGTTTCTTAGAAACCGATGTGGTTTGCAGGAATGATCCACAGTGTATGATAAATGCTTGATTTCAGCCAAATATGAATGCAAATGGTTTGTGCACTTAGAAGAACAAAATGGCTCACTTGCAAGATAAATAAAATGTAGACTATAATCATTTCAGTTTTCCCCCGTTGATTTAACATGGAGGTGATGTCTGGGGGTGAGAGGCAAAGGATTCATTTTTACAAGCCCTAATATCACCCATCATAGGAGAAGATATGCAAGAGGTGAAAGCAAGATCTGTTCACACATATTGAGTAGTGACATTTTTTTCCCAATAAAAATGTCAATAAAATGTCTCGTGTTTTTCTGAGTGGCATAGATAACAAAGGCTCACTGTACAGACATAAACATCAGAAATCAGAACAATAAAGAAGACAGCAACACATCACTAGAAATCTCAATGTTCACTACACAGGAAAGCTTAGTGACCAAAACTCTTTCGACGTTTGCGCATACGCCCCCAAACACTGCATGTATATATACTATCTATGAATACATATCACATGTTCATTTAATATTGTATATAAACATACACATATGAAGACACGCCAATGCATGGGTTGAGAAACAGAGAAATCTACATGAATGGACTCAAAATGGGGCCCGTCTCCATCCTGGTGTATTTAAAAAAATAATTCAGTGTTACCTAACTCCCAACAATCTAAACTCATATTCTTTTTATTTTTCCATTTGGAAGACACGTTCAATAGAAAAAGATGGTTACATCTTTTGTATTATTTGAAATGACTATCTACAAATATTTTATTCTCGTATCTCTCCTAGAGCAGTTGGAAGATCTACATCATGTGGTCCGGTTCACCTTCCACTGTACAAAATCTTAACTTCTTAGCTAAAACCTGCAGGAGGAAGAAGGCATGTTTTAGAAGCAGTACATTCTCCTCACTGTCAGTGGTTTCTCTCAGTGCAGGAAAGAATGCAAGATCCTTCCACAGGCTTCAAACACGGTTGCTTGTTTCAGAATATACAGAGCGCACATCAACTTGTCCAAAATAATATGGAGCCAGTGTCTATGGAAAGAAACTAAGGTGGTTATGACCACCTTAGATTTAGGGCAATCAATATAAGAAAAAACTCTTGTTTTTATTTCTGACTAAGTGGGTACATCTGTCTTTAAGGGAAATTGAATGTACTATTCAGTGATGGACAGTTAGGCCACTTGCTTTCCATCTTTAGGTCTCCGTGCTTAATGTTAAAGTTGATGTATCTGAGGGGCGCCTGGGTGGCTCAGTCAGTTAAGCGTCTGGCTTTGACTCGGGTCATGATCTCACGGTTCACAAGTTTGAGTCCCGCATCGGGCTCTGCGCTGACCTCTCGGAGACTGGAGCCTGCTTTCGATTCTGTGTCTCCCTCTCTCTCTGCGCCACCAGCACCCACCCCCCCGCACTCTCTCTCTCTCTCAAAAATAAATAAAGATTAAAAAAACTTAATTAAAGTTGATGTATCTGAATCTGATTGTTCTTTCCTTTCTCTCCCATGAGCTAAAAATCTCCATACATTCCAGAAACAAAATCTTTGCGACCTTGTCAAGTGCTTCACTAAGAGCACTCCATTTATATTCTATGGGTCCAGAATGGACCATTTTGGAAATTTCACTTATTTTTTTTCTCTAAAATAGCACTTATTGATTTATTAACATTTATTAAGGACCAACAACCTAATTTCTTTTCAATGAATAATGAATCAAAGCCAGCTTAAATGGAGACACCTATTCTTAGGTTCTATTGAAGGAGATTCATTTCTCATTGGAGTTGATCAAAGCCTGGTCATCATAAAGCAATACAGGAATTTGCATCAGCTCACTACATTGACCTAATAATTAAAAATACTGTAATGTTCCATGTGGAATCTTGCTTCTGTCTTCCTTCTTTCCTTCTCAATTCTTTGTAGCACATGCCAAACAGAGAAGATTATTGGGTTTGCTTCTCTGATGCTGGAGGAAAACCGGTTTCTGTCCATGGTGTTCCTGTACAAAGACTGAGACAGGCCCTCCACGGTGACCCAGATAATTGTCCGGAGGTGTCATTAATATGGGGAACTGCAGTCTCTCCCCACACACTTCAATCAAGAGGTTGTAAAATCCTGCCAGGTCTCTAGTTTAAGTCAGTAGGAAAATCTCACAGGCAAGAGAGCCCGCCGCAGGGGCTATTCTCGGAAATGAAAATGTCTTGGCTTCTTAAAATGTTGGAAATGACAGTAAAATATCTTTTACAGTATTACCAGGTATTTTCCCTTTGCTTTGGATTCCATCTTAAAACTGGAAATCACAAAAAATGAAAATTTGTAAAGCAACAAATTATGGGTGATTTTCTTCCAATTTGCTCCATCATTTTGACGTCTTATCACACACATATTGGTATTCACAAGTGAAGGACGGGTAGCATTGTTTTCAGAAGAGAAAAATCAGTTATCACCATGTAACATAAGAATGAGGTCACAATTTAGGAGGGACGAGGCCCCCTGCCTTTGTTCTGATTGTCCCTTCTCCATGAAGTTTATTCCCAACAAAGCAGCAGCGGGGCGACCACCTGGAGCTGCAGAAGGGACCAGAGACAATGTCTCCATCCCCGTTTGCCTGGGGCTGTAGCTCAACATCCCTGTCCCAGGAGCTCATGCGCCTGAGGTGTTACCACGGACAGCTCTTAGTCTGGGTCTCAAGTGGGTAGAAAACAAGCTTCCCAATGTCATCGTTGACGCTCATGGAATAAGACAATCTTCTCAAATAATTCTTGCATGTGTCTATACGGGATTTCCTTATTTTTTAACATGAACGTTTGGAGCCGAGAGCCTGAAGACAAAGACTTGGGTCTTGACTCCCTGCCCCAGCTTCTCATCCGTGGAATGGTCCAGCCATCTGTCCTCTTTCCTTGTCACGGCATCGTTGGCTTCTCTCGGTGAGCGAATGCCTACTTCTCCTGTTGGAAGAAACTGACTCGGGACCTGTGAGCTGACATCGCTCGTTTTCTCTAGAGATTTGGCAGAATAGGGCTCTGACGGCTGGCCTCCCCTGCTCCCCGGCGGCCCTTCCAAGTGCCCCGTGCAAGGCAGACCTTCCCCTGCGGAGGAGGAATGTTCTGCCTGCCAGGGAAAATGGTACAGCTGGGCGGCCTGGTTAGGACTTTCAAACCAGCGCTCAGCGCCCAATTATGGAGGTGCCTTCAGGGCAAAGCAGGAACGGCAGATTCAGAAATCCTTCTGGGCTCTTCTGCTGATTCTGTTATGTAAGTTGCTTTAACAGGTGTATGGAAGCAGACCTAAAATTAGCCAACAGACTTTTCCCAAATCATTTCTCTTGGAAAGCTATCGGCCTGGAGTGATCAGCCTCACGTGTTCCGAAAGTCGGGGAGGGGGGCTAAGGATGGGCTGAAGAAAGAAGTGACAGGGAGGAGAGGTCTACCTGCACAAAGGTCTCTGGCTGACCGTCCCGCCCCTGAGGGGCAAACCCACGCGGAAGGCAGAGCGGCCGCCCAGATGAAGGCGCCGAAGGGCAAGGGCAGGATAGACAGACGATGGGCACGCTGTGTTCACAGGGGACCGTGTCGCCCGTTTTGAAGGGCCAGGGCTGCGTGTAACTGTTCCCGCTCGCGGGGCGCCGTGACGGGGCGGCAAGACTCGCGTGTGCAGGGACGGGGTGGCGGAGGGCCAGAGCCCCTGCTTTCCTGGGAAAGCGCTTCCGACACGCCAGCCATGTGCCTCCTAGCGCCAGTCCCCGAGCTCCCGTGTCATCACTCGCTGAGCAAAGCCCACGGAGGGGTTGGCATCCTTTGTCTCGACAGTCGGGACAGGACATTCACGGGCGCCGTTGACCAGCTGAGAAGATTGGAGACGATGAGCTGAACCCCGGGAACCTCCGCTGTCCTCCTCTGCGCACCGCACACATCCACGAGGTGACCGAGTGCAGGGCCGCGCGAGGCAGTGTCTGGGGACGTGCTGCGTGTCGCTTGGGGCGTCTGCCGTGCTTGTGTGCAAGTCTCCGTCTGGGGGCGCCCCGCGGACGTCTCGGCGTCTGGCCGGGACCCCGGGGCGGTGCGCGGCGGGCGGAGGAGGTGACACGCGAGCCTGGCCGCCCCGCGGGGGAGCTGATTGACGGCCTCCCGTCGCGACGAGGCTGTGGGTGTGGACGCTGAGCCCCGGGAACCCGGTGATGTGGCCCCGTGACTGTCGCGTCCGCGCTCGTTGCGTTTTCCGGTGAACGGCGAGCCTCGGCCGCCCTTAACGGGTCACGTCATGCAAGGTGGTCGCGCACCTGTTTCCTCGCGTGGTGGGGGCGGCTCGAGGCCCGGGGCTGCACCCTGTCACCTCTGTCACCCGGCGTGGCCTAAGGGGACGAGGAGTGAACGAAGCGACACTCGTCTGGTGACGCTGCGCGATCGACCGCGGTCTCAGCCGAATGCATGGAAGGTCGCGGACGCCCGAACCCCGCGCTTTGCTCTGCGGACGATGCAGCCACGCGGTCGGAGTCCCCCCCCCCCCCCACGACTCTCAGTCGCCAAGAATCTGCAACCGGGTCCTGAGGCCCCGAGTCTTGTCCCTGAAGCCCGCTCACCCGGGAGAGCACCTCGGGTGGTTTTACCTGCTGCGACACTTGTCACACTGCCCCGGTCCTGGTGCTTATGCCGCCTCCCAGGGGCCTCAGGGGACAGGCGACACCTGCGTCCCCTCCAGGGCCCAGATGGTGGTGGGGAGGGGGCCTCCAGGGCCGAGCTTCCCCCGGGGCCTCTAACCCCTGCTCCTCTCGGGGCCTCCGGGCTCCTTGGCCCTTCCCCAGGGTCTGACACTGTTCCTGCTGCCCACGAGGTTCTCCTGCCTGTGATTCCTTCACAAGGACTTTTTTCTTACCTGGTTAAAACTGGCCTGGGGACACTCTGGGCTCCTCAGCAGCGGCCACACTGCCCTGAAAAGCTTCTGCTGGACGCGAACTGGTTTGTCCGGCCGCCAAGTTAACAGGGAGGCGCTTTTAGACCATTTTCGGAACCATTCTTTTGCTCTTGGCATTCAGCTTCATAATCATAAGGGTTTAGATGCCCTTGCGATTTAGTACAAGGCCACGGGGCTTTCGAAGTTTCTGGAGCAATTCCTGCATCCAGTTACTACCAAAGGATGAGGAAAACAGAGAGAAACTGATCTGTTCATTGTGGATGATTTATACCAGGCAGCACGTGTCATGATTTCTCCACTAGATCCCTTCCTGGTCTGTGACAGAGACAAAGTGACATTTCTGGTTTCTAGATAAGTCCCTCACTGGTTCCATTGATCACTGGGACAATTTAGGCATCTCGCCGATGTTGGGTCCGGGTCTGGCCCCTCACTTTCTGGTGATGACACAGTTGTCCTTGGTATTTCCATCTGGTGTTCACTTTAATCTGCAGAGCCAGAGAAATGTTTCAGTTATCTTGTCCTCTGTTGGGGAGGAGTTTGTAATAATAGCTCCTTCTCTAATACAATACTAAAAACAGTATTCCAAAAAATAGATGAATCCCTTCTTTAAATTACACTGCCTTCCCATGTGGCATTCGCTCTGTGAGGGTCAGTTGGCTTTTCCTGATATCAGTGTTTTGCTGTGCTGTATAAAACACTCCCATCTGATTCTAAGGAACCCGGACCCCAACCCAAGTCCCTGTCTGTACACCCTTAATTGTGATACCTTTTGTGTGTGTCCACCGCACTTCAGCAAGTGAACACGAACTTCCTCCCAGCTACTTCCCCAGATGGGCCCCGTGAAACCGTGTCACTTGATGGTCACCCCGGGGGTCCCTCTTCCCACACTGAAGGGGGTCCTGGTGTGACCACGAGAACACATTGAAGTGATGTGGTGCGTCCCTAAGATCCAAATCCACCCCAACTCCACACCCGGTGCCTTGTGAGCCTCAGGTGTCCGGGCTTCCCTGGAGAGGAGGAGAGGGGCAGACCCGGGAGAGGGGGTTTTGAAGCAATGACCTGTTTCATCTGGAGTTCGCAGGATTAGCTTTTCCGACACAAGGAGGGAACTGGGTTTGCGATCATTTAACTATGGATGCACAATGTCGCACTTTTTCTGTTTCGCATGCCTGCGTCTGTGGCCATTACAAACAAACAGATGCCATTTATTTTTAAAATTTTTGGATTTCTCAGCTCTTGAGTGGTTATCTTTGATTCTGCAGAAATCCACTCAGATAGTTCAAGCTTTTAATATCAGGTTTCCTGACTCAAAGTCAAACATTGGTTTTTCTTGGTCAGTTTACAGAAGCCACTCCAAATAAGCCTCATGGGAGGTAAGCTCTTTGTGTTCCCAAATTATTGTTATGTGACCAGCCTCCAGAATGCTGGGAAGGCCTTGACATATATTGGTCACATATCACTCCATTGTTCTGGACACTCATTTACTGGTGATAGTCGAAAAACCAGGGTTGTGTCTTGTGCTGTAAAGATCTAGAATGTTGCATCTTTTTTGAACTTGAAGTGAAGAAATAGATATTTGGGCTTTGTCTTACGTGTCACTGGCTGTCACTCAGGATGGTCCAAACAGGTGCAGCGTTTTCTGCTCTATGAGCTTGCATTGGAAAGGGCAGTCCTGGATGGAAACAGGGAAGACGGGTGCTGGACAGAGTAGTGGGATCTTCCCAGGACGGTGCTCCCCTCCGGGTCTGAGTCTGCCCTTGCCAGCCTTGGTGGGGTCTGGGGACAAATGTGCAGCCTGGGAGGAAATTATTCTGAATATTCACATTGAAAGGTGAAAGAAAGGAGACAGACTGAAAAGTACATACCTCAGCCCAGACCATTCTTTTTAAAAATGGACAATTGTTTGGGGCGCCTGGGTGGCTCATTTGGTTAAGCGTCTGACTTCAGCTCAGGTCATGATCTCGTGGTTCATGTGTTCCAGCCCCGCGTCGGGCTCTGTGCTGACAGCTCGGAGCCTGGAGCCTGCTTCGGATTCTGTGTCTCCCTCTCTCTCTGTCCCTCTCCCACTCTCACTCTGTCTCTCTGTCTTTCTCAAAAATTAACATTAAAAAAAATAAAAAAAATGGACAATTGTTAGCTCAGGGCAAAGAAGTGAAGAAAAACAGGTTTATATTATGACTTTTCTCATTGACATTAAGCAGCCCTAACAATGGGTTAAATCTATGAGTCCATTTAGAACTTTGTCTTCAAACCAGAACAGTTCAAGGACCGATGCTTCTGAGATTTCTAGAGAACTGGTCTACCATATACTAACATATGGAGGGAAATATGCTATTGGGTAATTATAAGATGAAAATATTAACGTGATTGCTATTGGGGAAGACTGGGGCCCAGTGCCTCATTCTCAGGGCACTGTCAGCGTCATTGCTGCCTCAGGGACCTCTCTGGCCTCTCTCTTCAGACCCCACCGATATGGTGCCTGGCCCCACCAGCCTCACTTACAGGGATAGCGGTCCTTAGAGCAGGATGCAATCTCATTTCGCTGGTCCCCCACCTTCTGCCTTCTAATCCACCTTATACTTCAGGACCAACTGATCTTTTCTAAATTCTTATGTAACCATGAAATAGTTACTTAAAAATTTCAAGTGTCTCCCAGACCTAGAGTAAAATGTGCAAGTTGTGTCATGTGGGCCCAAGACCCACTGCTTCAGGACCCCCCGACCCCCCAGCCAAGATCTCTCCGTCCCTTTGCCCACATATGCACCCCATGTTCCATGCGCTGACCAGTCCTCTTCCTCTCAAGCACCATGTACTTTCCCACCTCTGAGCTCTCTCTCTGCTGTTCCTCCTGGGTGGAACTCTTTTCTGCTCTTACTGCTGGTCCAAAGTCTTATTACTTTTTAAGTTTATTTATTTATTGTGAGAGAGAGCAAGCATGAGTGGGGGAAGGGCAGAGAAAGAGGGAGAGAGAGAATCAGAAGCAGGTGCTGGGCACTGTCGGCGAGGAGCCCAACATGGGGTTCGATCCCACGAACCACGAGATCGTGATGTGAGCTGAAATCAATGGTTGACGCCACCCAGGTGCCCCTCCAATGTCTTATTATTTAAGGCCAAGTTTAAGTACTACTTACTTACAAAGGCTGAAAACCCCAACTTTATTGGATGAAGTTAGCGTCCTCTTTCCAGGCTGTTCTCATGCAATCTGGACAAAAACCTAGCCTAGCCAATATTCAAGAACCGTCTAGTTGTTGGGCTGAGTCACTTGACAGGCCCAAGCTGGCCACACGCTACCCAGGGAGTCCTTCTAAACCCCAGGCATCGACTTCTCCCTACTCCGCAGTGTTCTCTGAAAGCCTCTTCTGGATTCTGTTTAATGACCTCTTGTAATTAAGTCTGTGTTTCTGGCAGGGCGACAGAATCCTGAAGATGGGGAACACATCCCGTTTTGCAGTATCATCTGCCACAAGTTGGTGCTCAGTGTTTGTTGAACTGTTTTTAGTTTTTATTTTAATAACTCTGTCTCCGTCATTGCACTATTAGCCCGTATATATTTGCTCATGGACCAATTCTTTTGTATCGTTGTAGAGTAATATTTAGCCAGGTTGCAGTCACATGAGGGCTTGACTGAGCTGGAGAGTTTGCTTCCTTGGATACTTGATCACTTTGCTGGTGAGTTGACGCTGACAGGGCGCCTCAGGTCCTCTCCTTCGAGGACTTGTCACAGCTGCTAATGGCCTCACATCACGGTGGCTTATGTCCTCCGGAGCAAGCGATTAAAAGGCCCAATGAAGAAGCGACAATGTCTTTTTTGACCTAGTCTGGGAAATCATATACTTGGGTGGCTCAGTTGGTTAAGTGTCCAACTCTTGATTTTTGGTTCAGGTCATGAGCTCAATGTTCCTGAGATCAAGGCTCTGTGCTGACAGTGCTGAGTCTGCTTGGGATTCTTTCTTTCCGTCTCTCTTTCCCCTTCCCCCGCTCTTTCTCTCTCTCTCTCATTTTACAAAAGTAAATCATATACTTTTACAGTATTCTCTGCACTGGACAGTCCTGATTCTTTGTGTGAGACGATTACACAGGCATAAGTCCCAGGCAGTGATAATCATCAGAGGCCATCTTGGAGCTGGCTCACACATGCCACCCTTTACACCCCCATGATTCATGTCTTTCCGTATGTAAAACATACTCACCCTTTCCGAGGTCCCCCCAGGTCTCAACCCTTTATAACATCAGCTCAGAATCCAGGGTCTTATCATGTGAGTCAAGTTCAGGGGTGGATGAGGCTCTTCAGGTACAGTGCGTGGAGTACAGTACCTCTTTACCCACAGACCTAAGAAGAGGTAGCCACTCCCCCTCCGCCCCCACCATGCACCCAACATACATATCCTATACATTACGGGATAGCCGCCGTAGACCATCTTCTTCAAAAAGGGGTAAGGCGGGAGACACACAAAATCCTTTGGTCCTCGGCAATTCTAAAATCCAACAGGATCCCTGGGGGGTACGGGCAGAATTTAAATACTAAAAACTAGTTCCAGAATCCACGCATCTAATTACTACCCCATGACACCCCTTAAAGCTTAAGGCTTTGTCAATTTTTATGGATACCGAAACTCTGGGAATCCTTCGTCATTATTTGCTATTATTTTTTTCCTCCTTTCACTGCTACTGGCTTATTTTATGGAAGCTTCATTTTTAGACGTTGGCTGCAGGTTTTCCTCCATTGCGTTTTAATTTGCTAGGAGGATTGTTTCAGACAATACCCGGCAGAAACCTTCACTAGGCCAAGAGAATTGGTGGTAAACTAACTCAAAAAATATTTTGAGACCACTAATGTGCCTTCCTCATCAAAAACGGACGATGGCTGTTGGTGAGGACGCTATCCCAGGTAAGAGAAATTACGGCATGTCCTAGGCGTTGGGTTTCTCAGATTGCTTCACATTATGTGTCTTCTCTTCGTAAGTCTTTATGCAATCTTACTGAAGATAGTAACCAGGTCTGTTACCAAAAGTAAGAAGGAAGAGGGATTAGACTTACTCTGTATGACTATATCAAATGGACCTATGAACAGTGGGTCAGAAGGAAACATGATGGATGTTATGCAAGGACTTTACAACAGAATGCTCTCAGAATGCAAGATTCTCTAAGGAGGTAGTGATTATTCATAGCGGGTTTCTGCATAAAGTGGATGGCAATGTGGTATGAAGTGACTCACTGATTAATTAAACAAGTACTCAGTAAGTGCTTTCTGCATGTGAGACACTGTATTCTGCACTGGGGGTTCAGCAGTACAAAAAACAGATGAAAATCAATCTTGAGGACTAAATTCTAGTGGAGAAAAACACATCCTAGTTGGGAGTGACTAATAAATTATTATATTATATTGTATTACATTTAATATTATATTATTGCATATTATAATATTATAGTGTATTACATTTAATGTAGTACAATATTAGTGATATGTGTCATGGAAAGAAATAAAGCAGTAGAAGGCTGACAGGGGGTATGAGAGAAGCAAGCATATCTATCTACGTCCCGGTAGCAGACATGGAAAGTAGAGGGGCCCTGAGATTGAAACATGCTTGTCATTTTCAGCAAGTGCAAGGAGGCCAGGTGCTTAGGGCAGGAAAATCCTGGGGGAGGACAACAGTAGATAAGATCAGACTGGTTGTGTAGGAGCCACAGAAGTCATTGTGCAGACTTTGGTTTTTACTTTGAGTGAGATGTGGAGCCTCAGAGGGTATTGGGCAGAAAGGTGTTACGATCTGACGTGCTCATTGAGAGGGTCTCTCCAGCTGCTGTTTGGGATAGCATGGAAGGGGCCAAGGTGTAGAAGAGCAGTTTGGAGGCCACTGCCATGGTCCGGAGTAGAGACAGTGGGGACTTGGAACAGGTGGTGGGGATCTTGGGTGTATTCATGATCTAAAGCTGGCAGGATTTGCTGATGAGTTGCATATGGACGTAAAGAATCAAGATGAGTTGCATATGGATGTAAAAGAATCAAGAACTATTCCGAGAGTTTTGGTTTACTTAACTGGGAAATGGAGCTGTCTTTTACTTTAGGGAAGAATTCTGCAAAAACCTTTGTGTGTGTGTGTGTGTGTGTGTGTGTGTGTGTTAAATCGGAGGCTTTGGAACATGTTAAGTTCAAGGTGCTCATTAGACCTATAAGTGCAGAAGCTCAGGAGATGGAGAGATTTACAATCTGATGTTCCATGGAGAGATCGGGCTTGATATAAATTTATTAGTTGTCAGGGTATAGGTAATAGTTAAAGGCATGTGTGTGAATGAGATCTCCAAGTGAGTTAGTGTAGAAGGAAACGATAGGAGGTTCGTGGACTGAGCTCTCAGGGCTTCCAGAAGTTAGAGGTTGAGGGAATGAGAAAGAACCCGCAATTGGAAAGAAGCTTTTTCCAATTAAGATGCAACAGAAGAAATGCAGGTAAGAGCCCTGGAGGACGAGGAAAGAATGTGAATGAATGTGTCCGGACAAAAGCGCAGAAACACTTTAAGATCACGACTTCCTCTTTTGAGGAAGAATGAGTGATAAACTATCAAGTGTCATAAAAGAGTGGTTTGAGATTGGGCTAGTGGATGTAGCAATGGAGAATTCACTGGAGGCACAGGAAAGAGCGGGTTCGCATGAGAGAGGGAGGAAGGCTCTGGAGGCAGTCGATGGAGGCGCTTGCTTTGAAGGGAACGGGAGGAATCACGTGGTACCTAGACCAGAATGTGGAGTCAAGAGACAGGTCGGATCTTTTTTCAAAGGTGTGTGAAACCAGAGATTGTGTCTTAATGGAGACGATCCATAGAGAAAAATTGGTGAAGTAGGAAGAGAGGGAGAATTTCTGGGCAAAGTCCTTAATAGGGCCTTAATAGGGAAAGACAGAAGGGCTCTAGCTCACAGGTGAAAGACTTGCTTTAGGATAGCTCGTCGTAGTGCCAGGAGGGAGGGGGGAGTGACAGACACAGTTTTACAGGCTCCCAGTGAATCAGGAAGCATGCGTGGGCAGTGGGGGGCGGGGAGGATGTGTTGGGTTTTGAGGGAACAGGAGGGGAGAGACTAAGTGTTTGAATGGAAGAGAGACGTTAGAACCACCAGGAAGCATTACCGGCTGCTTGAGATTAGAAGTCATGAACTTAAGGTGTTTCCATGCTTTTGTCCAGACGCATTCATTCAGCTATGCTGGTGCCCAGCGGGCTCAGGCAGGGAGTTGGGTTTTTCCGTTTCTACAGTGGTTGTTTCTCTTTGGAGGAAACGACAGCGGAGCGAGATGGGGCGTATAAGCAACGCCTTGATTAAAGAAGCAGATCACAGAGTTCAAGGTGAATAACAAAGGCTGTGGGGCACAGGACTGCTCTTGGGGAGTGGAGATATGGGAGAATAAATGCATTTGAGGTCCTGGTAGATCAAAGGATTTCTGGTGTGAGGTAACAGAGGAATAAGCTAGAAGTCTCAGAGGATGGTTGTTGGAGACCAGGGTTCTATGAAATCGAGATCATACAGGTATTGCAGTGGTTGGAAACAACAACATCAGGGGTTTGACCATACAAGGGAGGCTTGCAGTTTGTTCGGAGTGGAGATCTTAGAGCACAAAGGTCAAATGAGTAAAAAGTCACCCTCACAGACAGTGAAGAGTTATGGCGGTAGTCATGCTGGTGGGGGGGGGGGTGAGTGATGGTGTTCAAATCTTCACGGAGTTAAGGGTTGGTCCAGAGCTTAGTAGAAGATAGCAAGACGGTGGGGTATCAGATCGTGTATTCTGATACATAAGATTTAAAGTTGGGGGAGCCAGGAAAGAGGAAGGGGCTGGATCTTGAAGCAGTAATCAACAACAAGGAACAAGGAGCCATTTCCCTAAGTCCAGGCCAAGGGCATGATCTGGTGTTATGGAGGTGGGTAGAGAGACCGTGTCTAGGGATATCCTTTCTCCAAAAGCAAATGGAGAGGTTTGAGGAGAAGGTTTGAATATCCACTGTATCGCTGGTTAGAATATATGACCTATAACTAATCTATTTATGGAGAGACAGACACACACAGAGAGAATAAATATTATAAAGTCTTTTTTTTTTAAAGTTAAGGCAATTTTCACCTGTACACAGAATTCATATATTTTTTTAATATGAAATTTATTGTCAAACTGGTTTCCATACAACACCCAGTGCTCATCCCAAAAGGTGCCCTCCTCAATACCCATCTCCCACCCTCCCCTCCCTCCCACCCCCCATCAGCCCTCAGTTTGTTCTCAGTTTTTAAGAGTTTTTTATGCTTTGGCTCTCTCCCTCTCTAACCTCTTTTTTTTTTCTCCCCCCCCCCCCCCTGGACTTCTGTTAAGTTTCTCAGGATCCACATAAGAGTGAAAACATATGGTATCTGTCCTTCTCTGGATGACTTATTTCACTTAGCATAACCCTCTCCAGTTCCATCCACGTTGCTACAAAAGGCCATATTTCGTTCTTTCTCATTGCCATGTAGTATTCCATTGTGTATATAAACCACATTTTTTTTATCCAAGGGATACAGGAGTACTGATGCCGAGGGGCACTTGTACCCCAATGTTTATCACAGAATTCATGTTTAATCACAACATGTAGGCTTCTTGTATATTTACTCTGAAATCCCACAGTAGGTGATCAATAAATGCCTATTTATTGGCTGATAAAAGAAGAATCTAACATTGAGTGCACACTTTAACGTTGTATAATATCATGGAAAAAGTGTAGCTGAATATGATTTTGAGAACACTGCAGATTCATAGGCTTATACTCCTGGAACGGAACTGGAAGTTTGCAGATCTTTCTAACATTTAAAGCTTCTATAGTAACAGAATGGATCATGTTCTGTGAGCTGGGGATGTCTGAAACCACCGTGGAATGACCTCTCTGTTACGGACATTGGAAAGGGAGTCCAGACAAGGAATGGACCTGAACACCTAGTTTTCTGTGAAAAAGCACATCAAGATAGATATTTCCAGAGTCCTGGGCTTCTGTTCCTTCCATCACATGTGTGTTTTCAGAAGTCCCATGTGACTCCAGGGTCTGCTGGAGGCAAAGGATGTGGTCAGTTCTGTGTGTTTCTGTGGCTTCTTTCTCGAGTGTTGACTTATGTTAGACCCTGCCCGCCATGATCCCTGCAGCCGACCCATCGTGCGCTTCTTCCTGCAGGGACCATCATGGGAGCCTCTGCGAAGGGACTTCAGCCAGAAATCTGTGGATCTGGTGCTCATCCCCAGTGGCCAGGGTCCTTCGTGCACCTCACTGAATCTCCAACTCAGGGCTACCCTAGCCCCTTCATTATTTTTTTTTTAATTTTTTTTTCAACGTTTATTTATTTTTGGGACAGAGAGAGACAGCATGAACGGGCGAGGGGCAGAGAGAGAGGGAGACACAGAATCGGAACCAGGCTCCAGGCTCTGAGCCATCAGCCCAGAGCCCGACGCGGGGCTCGAACTCACGGACCGCGAGATCGTGACCCGGCTGAAGTCGGACGCTTAACCGACTGCGCCACCCAGGCGCCCCGCCCCTTCATTATTATCACCCAGAATGAGGAGCTGTCTCCTGATGGAAACGTTTTCCATTCTGTCCTTCATCCATGACTCCTCAATCTATGTCTAGAAGAGCTTTTGTTTCAGACTCCTGGACACTGACCCGAACCCCTCCCCCGCCCCCCACCCCGTGATCTATCCTGGTGGACTTCACCCAGGATGCCTCACCCAGGAAGGCCAGACATACACAACTTCCCTCCTCCACTGTGCCCTCCACCTCCACGGACCCACCAAATACAAAGTCACCTCCTTGGAAGCAGAGAAAGACTGACTTACAGAGCCCAGGTCTTTCTGAATCATTTGGGGGGAATTTGGGGGCACCTCTCACATCCCTTGGTGCAGATACTTGCATGTTCTAGTTCATTCTTGTACACAGAGACTGAACAAAGTCATCCAACGTGAAGTATTTTCTTGGGGTGATTGTCTTTGTGGGCCCCTAGGGGGTCTGAGAGATATTTAAGTTTCTTTATTATCTGGAGAATTCAGGGCCTGTTGAACCCAACAGACAATAACAGGATATTGTCCTTGGGCGATATTTCTGTAGACTTGTCACAACATGGCATGCTGCAGAGGGTTACAACTTTGATAATAAAGAGGCCAGAGAGTCTCCTTTTGTTTAGGGGAAAGTTCAGAAGACATTTATAGAAAATTTAGCATCTTTTCAAAATGTGGCAGAGGTGATAATGTCTACTTTCTCCTGCCTCCCAATGTACCAAAAATGTAAAAATGAGTCACAGGAGAGTAAAGCAAAGGAAACTATCCAGTCAGAAAACACAAAGTAAATCTGCTCTATTCTGCTGATTTTTCTAGTCAGTTTTTAAAGAATTTCTCCATTTGGATTTTGAAAGAAGTTTCCGTAGAGCAGGGTCACAGTGTTGCAAGAAGCATACCGACTAGAATTCAGTCATTAGTGATGCCAGCCGGACCCTGCTACTAAATCGCGGTGGGATTTGGGACACAAAACATATTGTTTCTTTCCTTGATTCCTATTCTGTGAGATGAGAAAACTGGTCTAGATTAGTGCGGTCCAGTAGAAATATAATGTGAGTCACATTTTACCTTTTCTAGTTGCCACATTAGAATAAATAAAAACAAATAGGTGAACTTAAGTTTAATAATCTATTTCATTCAGCTCAATGTATCCCAGACGTTATCCTTTCAACATACGATCGATAGAAAAATAGCTATTTTTTTTTAAGTTTATTTATTTGCGAGAGGGAGGGAGAGAGAGAGAGAGAGAGACAGCAAGTGTGAGAGAGAGTAGGGGAGGGGCAGAGAGAGAAGGAGAGAGAGAGAGAGAGAGAGAGAGAGAGAGAGAATCCCAAGGAGGCTGTGTGCTGTCAGCACAGAGCCCAAAGTGGGGCTCAATCTCATGAACCGTAAGATCACGATTTGAGCCAAAATCAAGAGTCAAACATTTAACTGACTGAGCCACCCAGGCGCCTTGGAAAATAACTATTAAACAGGTATTTTCTATTCTTTTGTTTATACTAAATTTTAAAAACTCTGGTGGGTGTTCGCCCTAAGACCGCATCTCAGTTCAGACTAGCCACAGTCGTGCTCAGGGACCACATGTGGTCGTGGCCACCGTACTCGTCAGTGAAGGTGTAGGCAGGGTCTAGGATCCTTTCTGGTCTGACATTCTGGGGATCCGAGTCCATACCTTTAGAGGGATCACTTTCGATTTACCTTCTAAACTGTCCTCTTAAAATAAGGTGTCGGGAGCTCCGATACCTGTGAAAAAAGAATCACAACCCGTTTACTAGCCCTAATGATATGCCAAATATTGTTCGTAGCACTTAAATACATTAATTCATATAGTTCTCATGGTAACACGGGAAGGTAGATACTGCTCTTAATGTCCATTTTTTGAGGAATCTCCACACCGTTTTCCAGAGTGGCTGCACCAATTTGCATTCCCACCAACAGTGCAAGAGGGTTCCCCCCCCAAAAAAACCTCTTTAAAGAGGCTGTTTACCAAAGATTGGGAAGCTAAAATCTCTTTTAATTCCAAACCCTTGTTGGCAAACATTCTTCCTCTGGCTTCCCTCTCTGCTGTGCTCGAGGTATGTGGTCCTTCCTAGCCTGTCTTCCTCCCCTTCCCTCCCTTGGCATAATGTGCTACCTTTACAACATATAGTACGGTTGGGGATGTATGCATAATTCTCCCATAATGGACCTTGGGTTTCACAAATATCTATAAGCTCTGTAGGTCTTGTTATGTCTCAGGATCTAGCCCGGACCCATCAGAGGGACCCGGTAAGGAAATCTGATCACGGACCAGATGAACAAATGAGAAAGGTCTCTAGACTTCAAACAGCCTAATGATCGTGTGAAAGAGAAGGGTCAGGACTGATTTGACAACGACACAGGTTTTATCTTCTGAAAATTTCCATTTTGTTTCACGGTTCAGAGGGAGCATAAAACCACACGGTTAAAAAGCATGTGAAATTTCAGAAAGAACATTGTCCTTCTTAAAAACAAACTTTAACTGTAAGTATGCTGGGTTTCATTTTAAATGTTGCCAAATAGATCAGATCAAGATGTTTTCTACAGCCACCAGTTAACTTTTGAGTAAATTCCCACAGGATTTATTTTCAGGGAGTGTGAAGGCGGTGTCCTTGTGCAGAATGTTCTAGATCACTTCTGCTTCTCATTACAGTCTGTGAGGGTGTTCACGCCGTGAGCCTTGACGGATCATTTGGTGTAGTCGTATGGGATTTTGTGCAAAGTTTTTTAAGGAGCATTTGATGTTATCACAACTATTTCTATTTTATCATAACTACTTCTTTTAAATAATATTGTTGCTAAAGACATCGGCTTCAAAAATTAAAAATATGGCTATATGGAAAAACTCTCAAAAATACTCATGAATTTTAGTAATCTAACATGCTTTTTCAGTTCAGAATCGTGAATTCATTTTTGTGGTGTACTCCCCACACAACATTACACAATAGAATAAAAATCTCCCGTGTGTCTTAGTTTAGGGCATATTTATGATCAGGGGCACATGGGTGGCTCAGTCGATTAAGTGTCTGACTTTGGCTCAGGGCATGATCTCATGTATCGTGGGTTCGAGCCCCGCGTCAGGTTCTATGCTGACAGCTCAGAGCCTGGAGCCTGCTTCGGATTCTGTGTCTCCCTCTCTCTCCCCCTCTCCCACGCACACTCTGTCTCTCTGAAAAATAAACAAACATTAAAAAGAATTTAAAAAAAAAAGAACGACAGGGATTTTCCATATTCATTTTTTTCTGTAGGGTGAATAAATGATAATCTTTCAATCTCATTCTCAACTTCAGAAAAACTATCAAATTGATTTAATTTCCTATTTTTATTATGTTAATGTAAAAATAAGCTGTTTTGATTATAGTTACTGCAAGCACAAACAATGTGAAAGTGTGCATTTCATGGGGCACCTGGGTGGCTCAGATGGTTTAGCATCTGACTGGATTTCGGCTCAGGTCATGATCTCAGGGTTTGTGAGATGGAACCCTGAGTCGGGCTCTGCTCTGACAGAGCCTGCTTGGGATTTTCTCTTTTTCTACCCCTCCCCCACTTGCAGTCTCTCTCTCTCTCTCTCTCTCTCTCTCTCTCTCTCTCTCAAAATAAATAAATATAAAAAAGAAACTTTCTATTTCATTTATTCCATAAATGAAGGATCAAGGTACAGACTTCCAGTTGAAACAAATACGATACAATAGCTATGCCCTGTAGCCTGTCTTATTCCAAGGAAAATAGTTAAGGTAACAAATAAGAAATTAATTGTACATTTATAAAAATATCTCAGTGACAACCTGATAAATTTTCCTGAAGCTTCTGTTCAATTACATGTAAGATAGGCTTAAGGATGAATTTTGTTGTGTAATTTTAGATGTCTCCTTGTATATTGACCGTATAAATTATAGGATATTTCTAGCTTTCGCTTATTTACAGAATTTTCTTTCGCATTTTTAAATCTTGAGACAGTCCTAAGTGAGCTAGTCTAATTCGACACAGGTCTTGGCTTATGGTTTTTCTTGTATCATCTTATAGAATGTGAGATCTGTGAGGGCAACCGTCTCTGCTTTTCTGTTCACGGGTGTTCCAAGTGGCTAGAATAGTTCTGGGGACATGGTAGGCCCTCCCTGGATGTTTGTTGACTGAATGAATAATTGCACTGGAGAGGCATCTGAGCTCTAATGCACTTGCTTTCTTTCTTTCTCTGTGCGATCCTGATTTTTATTTTTATTTTATTTTATTTTATTTTATTTTATTTTTTAATGTAATTTATTGTCAAACTGGCTTACATACAACACCCAGTGCTCAACCCAACAAGTGCCCCCCTCAATGCCCATCACCCATTTTCCCCTCTCCCCTATCCGCCATCAACCCTCAGTTTGTTCTCTGTATTTAAGGGTCTCTTATGGTTTGCCTTCCTCCCTCTCAACTGGTGAATGGATAAAGAAGATGTGGTTTATATATACAATGGAATACTACTTGGCACTGATTTTTAGTCACAATCTCCAAAATTTCAAATTAGCTTCTCTCACCTCACAACCAATCAAACTAATCTCATGTTTGTTAGTCTTCATCTGTAACGACATGATGTATGGAAAGCCAAGTTAAGTGAGATGTTACCCCCTCGGTCAGAATCCCATTATTTTCATTAGTACCCTTGGATGACAAAAATATGGCTCAATTATGGTTACGCTGTTCTAATTTCATTGACAGAAGTTTGTGTAAATGTTTTTCTCTTGTCATATAAGCACTTAGGGAATACCCTTGGTTTTTGCCTCTTGGCCTCTAGAGCTTAAAATATGCAAAGTTATCACAGAGTTATCACTTTAAGGGAAAGTTTTCATGATAATGAATCAAGTTTCCACCTTGAAAAGCTACAAAAAGAGCCCATTAGACCAAAATAGTAGAAAGATGGAACGATCAGAATTTAGGATCCAACACAGTATTCAAAACTGGTGGTGAATAAAAAAAAACTTAAACTGACTTACGCTTCCACAGTTGTGGAAAATGTAGCCACGTGTAAACTCCAACTGATAAACAATTCCAAGAAGTTCCAAAGCACCAGATTAAAAAATTCTAATAACTTAGAATTAACATTCCACAGAAGTTTTTAAACACATGGGAAGTGGGGAGCCTGGGTGGCTCGGTCGGTTAAGCGTCCGACTTCGGCTCAGGTCACGATCTCGCGGTCCGTGAGTTCGAGCCCCGCGTCGGGCTCTGTGCTGACAGCTCAGAGCCTGGAGCCTGTTTCAGATTCTGTGTCTCCCTCTCTCTCTGCTCCTCCCCTGTTCATGCTCTGTCTCTCTCTGTCTCAAAAATAAATAAACGTTAAAAAAAAATTTAAACACATGGGAAGTGAGAAGAATTCGGTGCACATGAGTATGTGACAGATCACCCTGCTTGAGTCCGGGGGGACCATACACAGGGTTCCAGTATCGATGTTAAATAAAAAGTCTGTTTAAATGTTGTTGCTAAGCACTTAAGTGAGCCAAATAGAAGAATATGAAAAGACTATGTATTGGTTTCCACGATAAATTTGAACGGGATATATTTATGCCCAGTTGAGACAAAGTAAGAATTCAGCTAAAAGACACGTACAAGGACACAAACCAAAAATAAAACAAAGACACACTATATGCTGAGTATGTTAGAAGCGCTAGACCAATCTTTTTGCTCGGATCAGCTCATTTAATCCTCAAAATGACACTATGAGCCAAGCACAGTTACTGACCCAAGAGTTAACTCCAGAGACTGTCCTGTTAACAGCTATACCATATAAAAGTAAAGAATGAACGTGTGGTATAAGAAAGGGCAATCAGGAAGAGGTTAATAAAAAGATAGGAAGCCTGGCAGGTATAAAATCAGAAATCCAGCTGAAAATCATTAAATGGGATAAATGGAGACAAAAATTACAGTCCGTGAAGAACACAGATAATGCACGCGACTAACAGAGTTTCTACGTGCACAAAACAAAAACTACGAGCCATACAGGAAGAAATTCATAATCCAATTGGAATAGTATCATGCCTACCTTCCAGGACTTATTTTTCAAATAAATAACTTTAAGAAACCCTCCCAAAGTTGTACACACAATTAACATTTTGATCTAACAGACGTACACAGGATCTACCGTAGCAATGGATTAATGTCAGTCATGTAAAATGAGTCCCTTATACTCAATAGACAAATGGCCCCACAGAAAAGTGCACAAAACATAAATAAGCACATCGACAAAAGAAGAAGCTGAAATGCTAATACACCTATGACGTCATCAGATGGTATCTCACAGTTAATGACGAAGCACATCATAAAATCAGTGATATGTATGTATGTGATTTATATACATGTATGTTTGCCTATGGCACTGGTAAAAATAAACAGGTTGATAACATGAATACGCTTTATCTAAAGAAGTGCAGAGACAGGCACTTGCGTGTTTTGGTAGACGGTTTTTCGTAGACCACCCAAAGAACAATTTGGTAGCGCCTCTCGAATGTTAAGTGCGCACCTCCGTGACCAGTGCTCCCCCCTTACCGCATCTAACACATCGAAGGAACAGACCGTGTGCCATAAGGCATCTCCACGAAGTCCTCTGCCACCTTGTGTGTGTTCATGACAAACTGGAGACGACTTGAATGCCAATACTGGGATGGCTGAAAATTGTAGCAAATCCATATTATGTCGTGTATGCTGCAGACGTTAGAATGAGGTACAGCTGAACGTGCCACTAAGAAAGACCGCCAAGTCGTTTTATCACATTAACAAAAAAGAGGGTATACGTAGGAAATTGATCTCTGTCTCTCCATACTCCACATGACTATGGAAAGATACGTATTATTAAGAGTGGCTCCTTTTGGGGAAGAGATTACAACTCCCTGCCTGTGGGAAGCAGGGAGAGTGTAGGAGGGATTTCTGTTTTCCCTCGAGTTCTGAGTGGTTCTACTGTCTTACAAATAGCAGGATGGCATATGTTACCTTTGCAAGATAAATAAAGCATAAATACACCCCCAAACTAATAAGATATTTCCTGAGCAGGTTAAAGTGGTTCTAAGTTACCACCTGATTTTGCAGTTTTTAAGAAAATATATTTTCTTTCTAAAAATTTTATTTATTTATTTATTTATTTATTTATTTATTTATTTATTGAGACAGAGCAAGAGCGGGGGAGGGGCAGAGAGAGAGGGAGACACAGAATCGGAAGCAGGCGCCAGGCTCCGAGCTGTCAGCACAGAGCCCGACGTGGGGCTCAAACTCATGAACCATGAGATCATGACCTGAGCCGAAGTCGGACGCTTAACCCGCTGAGCCACCCAGGCGCCCCAAGAGAATATATTTTCCGTTTTAATTAGCAAAGGTTTGAGCAAGTTGCAGAATTTTAACGTCGATTTCACCACTCAAGTAACTTGTGCAGCGGTGTTTTTAATTCTTTCGGCTTTGCACTTTGGAGGATTTACTTTCCTTTTTACGAGGTACAGCACCCCCCCCCCCGTATTTTTATCATGTGTCTGGCAACAAATTTGTGAGGTGAGTTGTCACGGTAACGAGAGAACGACTCCAACGGGGGGAGAACGAGTTGGCCTTGATTCTGTTTTGTCTTCGACGCACCCAGGGCTGAGTTAACCTCTGAAAACAAAACGGCACTTCGGCAGGTGACTCGTCCTGGGTCTCTTTCACGTAGGTTCACGAGCAGGGTGTCAAGAATGATGGGCGACGTCCTGCCCTGGATTGTAAGGGATGTCCTGCCCTGGATTGCCCTGAATGGTGCTTCTCAAAGCAGAGGTCGTGAAGCTCTTCCAGATCCTCTCCCCCGTCTGTCCCCCAAGCTCAGCACAGCCCAGGCACCTGGCCTGGCCTCACAGTCACCCGGACACCGCCGTCCCCGTAGCATCCTCGTCCGCCCGCTTGCCAACAGCCCCGCGGCTCTGTCCCGTCCGACGGAGCGATGAGCATCATTTGTTCCTCAGCCTTCGCTCACCTGTTCCCTCACTGGACACCCCCGGTGGGGACCCCACCCGCTCTGAGGCCGGGACAGACATTGAGTCACAGACGTCGAATCCATCTGGGTGTCTCACACCCAAAGACCTTACACTCGCAGTGTAGCCAGTAGGAAGGACCGAAGCCTAGCCACTCCGCCGTGTGCCGGGCAGAGCTCGGAGAGGTTCCAGGGACCCCAGAAAATAAATCAAGGTCAAGGGCCCTCCCTGCCGGCATTGTCTCCACCGCCCCAGAACCTAAGGTGGTCTCCACCTTTGCTCCCGTCCCATGTGCGGACTGCACGGGGGCCATGTTCCCTCTGCCTGGAGCTGTCGCCTGCGGGGATCCTGGGATCTACCTGCACCAGGAGGCACAGCCAGGCAGGTCTCCTCGGCTTCGCCGTGACGCACCAGGCATCTGACTTGTTTCACTGCAGGGGCACATCTCGGTTTCTCTTCTACCTTGTCCAGTGCTGACAGAGACTCATTGTATTTTCCAGAATGAGTCCCCCAGGGGTGTCTCTTTTTATTCTCCCAACACGTTTCTCTCTGTGGCTCGTTATTACGCAGCGATGTCATTCAAGAGCACAGAAAGGGGCATCCACGCCAGGCGGGGACCATGACGGGGACTAGCTGGAGGGGGTGCGGTGGAAGAGAAGGTGAGGAGGTAGAAGGAGGATGGCTGGCTGGTGGGCCAGAGGGTGGCCCAGGATGAGATGACCAGGGTGCGGGGTGTCCCTTCAAAGACCTATCGCTGTGCAGGTTTGTACAAAGCTCTCTAACATCCAACACAGAAAGCAATGAACTACCAGAACACAACGTGACGACAATAGCTTAAGTGAAGATTATCTTTAAAATGTATTTAATGTTTATTTGTTTTTGAGAGAGAGACAGAGCGTGAGCAGGAGAGGGGCGGGGTGGGGGGGGGACACAGAATTTCAAGTGGCTCCAGCCTCCACGCTGTCAGCACAGAGCCCCATGCAGGCTCAAACTCACAAACTGCGAGATCATGACCTGAGCCGAAGTCGGACGCTTAGTGGACTGAGCCACCCAGGCTCCCTTGCTAAGATTGATGATCTTAAGTCGCTTAAAGAGAGGGCAAGGTTGACTTGGGACGAGGGAGGCAAGGGGTCACAGGGTGTGAGGGCAACAGAGCGGAGCACAGTGGTCAGCTGGGGAAGCTGGGAAACTTGCTGGGGGCGGGGGGCCCGAGGTCAGGTGTACCTGGGAGCTCTCTACGTGGAGGGAGCACCCATGAGTGAGTTTGTGTTTCCAGAAGCACCTTGCTGTGTCTAACGGCTCCCCCTAAATGAATTTGGAGCTCTGTTCTGCTCTCTGTGCCTTCCTGTGGCTACGATTGGAGAGGGGCAGGTGACCAGAGAGCTGTGGTTCAGGATGTGTGTTTGAACATGACCTGTCTTAATGATCAGACCGGGGGAGCTGAGGGGCTGATGCTGTCTTTGGATTCATGTGTGATTTCAGGAGTTATTTTGGTTTGTTTTTAGTTTTGCCTTTCGTACGTTATGGGTGTTTTTTTTTTTTTTTTCCCCAGCACCTTCTCAAAGGTTTAAAGCAAATGATTTGAAGTCATTTATCCAAATATTATTCTGCAGTTAATCAAGATAAAAATAGCGTCACTTCCCTTGCACTTGAGAAATGAAAGCCTTTTTTTGTTAAAAGTTGTATCTTCTTAAGGCTTATGTACCCAGCTACCCTTATTTTTTTACCCCATCTGGAAACAGTGATGAGAATGACTTGACTTCTGCGGAAAGTCTGGCCACGTGGAATTCTTTACCTAGGTCTCCAAACACTCTGGCTGCAACCTTTGGCTACAAAATAACGCTGCTCTATAGTATGGAGACAATAGCTGCTTTCGCCGGCTTTAGCAGGTGCTCAGAGTTTACTACACCGAAAACCTGACTGTTTCCCTGGCCTGCCTTGTCCCCTCCTGTAGCTTAACCTGTACCCTGATGGTCCCAGCCCAGACCTCTCCTCTGGGCTCTGCCTAGTACACCCAGCCCCCCGGCCCCCAGGGAGCAGGTGCTCCCAAGGATCCCGTGAGTGCCAGAAATGTTAACACACCGAAAACCCTGTGCGTGCTTGACTGAGTCCCCATCTCTCCATCCACAGTCTGCCCAAGTCAAAACCTCAGAACCTTCCTGCCAAACTCCCCACTCCTCTGCCTCCACATCCAAGTAGGGCTTCTTCCGCCTCCCGAACGTTGTCCTCATTGGTTCCCACCTCTCCGACCTCCCCCCTCGAGCCCCACCCCGGCCCAAACGGTCTCAGCTCCCTACTCACCATCCTCACGCCTTCTAGCGGGTCCCCATCCGGCCCCGTGCATCTGACAGACACCTGCCCATGTGTCTCCACTGCTTTAATCCCATCCATACCTGTGGATACAGGTTCACCATTGATGCGTGCACCTGTATTTCTTGTATATGTGTGCAAGTTGCACGTATTTCACGTTTCTGTGGCAAACATACAAATGTCTTTAATGTCATCTGGAACCTATCTGCCAGCTTTTAAAAGGCTCTCCAGTTTATGGGGCGCCTGGCTGGTGCAGTCGGTTAAGCATCCAACTCTTGGTTTTGGCTCAGGTCTTGGTCTCCAGGTTTACTTGAGCTGATAGCCTGGAACCTGCTTGGGATTCTCTCTCTCTCTCCCTCTCTCTTTCTGCTCCCCCATCTCAAAATAAATAAACCTAAAAAAAAAAAAAGAAAAGAAGAGCTATCCAGTTTAAAACTCCAATGTGATGTCCAGCCCACAGTTTCTCTGTCTACCACGGATGGGCAGCTTGGCGCGTCGAGGGACCTCAAGTGGCCGAGGGTCTGGCCTGCTCGTTCCCCCTTGTCCTTCGCACGGCAGCCCCTGGTGAGTGGAGGACAGGCTCATGGCCCAGTTCTGGGGCGTCTCCTTCCCTCACTGTTTGCAGAGCTGAACTCCTCTGGGTAGAGGTGCCGGGGACAGTGGAGAGGGAACGTGGACACATCTTCACTTTACTGCCACGGTATCTGCTGCCTCCCTGGACAACCTCTACCGGCCGGCCGTATCCTGTCTGTGCAGGAGGGTGTGTATTCTGGCCCTTTAGTGGGGTCTGTGGGCGAGTTAACTTGGAGTCTGGGAGGTAGACGCCCAGAGTGAAGATGAATGGAGATCCCGGGAGGACTACCGGTCCCAGCAGGGAGCACGACTCATCCAGATTTTGCCAAGTGTGAGCATATGAGGGTGAACTGCATGCAGTCTCGGGTCCACGCGTTCCCTTCTCTCCGGAGTGAGTGGGTACGTGTGCAGAAAGCCAGAGGAGCTGTTTCCAGTACTGAGGACACGCATGCTGGCCACGTCTGGCTGAGACTGATGGATGAAATAACAAGCCCGTCTCTAGCAAGGAGGGATACACGTGCAGAGAGAGCTGCTCTCTCTTTACTGACATCTCAGCGAAAGCCTCTGAGTCCCCAAGACTGCAATGCGGAAGATACACGAACCCATCGGAGTGGCAGGAAGCATCCCGTGTGTGCGCGCACGTTTGTAAACGTGCAGAACGGATCTGGAAAGACACCCCGGTGCTCGTTCTGGTCATGTGACTCCTGCAGTGCCAACCCGAGGACGGGGTGGTGGACGGGACTTAATCTGGAGTATTTGCCCTTTTATCTTACGGCAACTTTGAATCGCGTCTGTGCATCACCTCGTCAAAACAAAATAAGATGGAAACCAGAGAGAGAACATAATGTAAAAATAAGAGAAATGCCATATTGTTCAACTGCTATGACTAAAACCAAGCCCCAGAGAATGGAATTTGCATAAGAAAAGACTTACACCATTGTTACACGTGGGCAGAGAATCCACAAAGGCAGTAATGTTTCAGCGACTGAACTCTTCTGTTTTGTTTATCCGGGACCGTGACAGGCTAAAGGGTACTTAGTGCAAACCCTTTCAGGTTACCCATTAAAATTTTCCTGAATAATATTTTTTCTCTCAATGCATTGAAAAAAAACCCCTTTGATTTATGCATAAATAACGAACAATAACTAAGGGATTTTTTTTTCCTCCGAGCTTTTCAAATAAAGGTTATCTTTGGCTTGAAAATAGCTAGTAAAATTTGAAGCTATTTTTCTTTTTTTTCCCCCCAAAAGTTAGAACTGTCTAAGAACAAGAGTGCAGCATGAAAGTAATTCTTCAACCATAGCTAATGGTATTCCACAAATCTTTCATGCAATTCAGAAATGCAGACAGAAAATTACACTAAAGAACAGCCCAGGGGAGAAAATGGGCCATTTTTAGTACAATATGGCTTTCTCATTTGAACCTAGTATTTCAGATTTATTTACTGATATAGTTAAGCTCACAGAAACCTCTTTTTTTCTCCCCCCAGAATTGAAACATACTTGGAAAAGATATGCACTCCTGGTAAATGTTCTAAATAACCCAGAAAAAGTCGCAGTCTTTAGTAAACCAGCATTCTCAGATATTCAGCCTCTGTACTCTTTTCACAAGTGCTTTTCCACTAATGCTGTCAAATGTCGTTCTGTCAGCTAGCTTCCTAGCACCAGCCTTCATCGTGTAGATGTGCAAAACTATTCTCAGTCTTTCGTGTGAGGCCAGTTCAGATGTTTCCAAGTTTCGCTGTGATGTGTTGTCGTGAAATGATTGCATATGCATCTTCGGACGTGTTCCTATTGAGGTCAGTGCATTTTTAAGGCGGATTCATATTTATCCCCACCTGCTGTCCCGATCAGACTTTTTCCGATTGTCGTTGCCGATGTAAAGAATCATCTCGTACTTCAAGCATGTTACTTAGACTAAACGTATTTCGTAGTATGTAGACTATCCAAATCTAAGAATGGTTAATTTTTTTTTAAATTGCGGAATACTCCTCAGGCGCCACATGCAAATTGCAATTCCTTGCTAATGGATGAGTGCTTGCAGAACCCCACATTTGGATCCAAAGAAAAGAAGGGAAGTATGTAATCCACATCACGTGGCATTATAGTCGGTTGCATATTTTGTGTTTCTGCTCTGGAAGAGGAAGGATTTAGCACGTGTGTTGATGTGTCTTCTTGTTTATTTTTATTTTGTTTACCTAAGTGTTGCTACTGTTCAAATCCACACCGTGCTCCAATGCTGAGTCCTTCTTAGCCTGTGCAGCAGCATAGACCTCCAAACTCCATGGAATTCAGACAAAGGTCCCTTTCTTTCGAGGACGGGGTTAGTTATAAAAGCAGGTGCTTCGAGTTTTGGCTTTGCTGAACAAGCAATAAATATGAGACCTTGAGCGAAGGAGATGTCTGTGTGTGTGTGTGTGTGTTTTTAAGTTTATTTATTTATTTTGTGAGAGAGAGTGAGAGTAGGGGAGGGGGAGAGAGAGAGGGAAAGAGAGAGAATGGGAGAGAGAATCCCAAGCAGGCTCCACACTGCCAGCCCAGAGCCCAACGTGGGGCCCGAACTCACGAACTGTGAGATCACGACCTGAGCCGAAGTTGGATGCTTAACTGACTCAGCCACCCAGGCACCTCTCCCTGTGTTCTTCAACAGCTTTCTGTCTGTATAATGTAGTGGACCCTCTAAAATGGGGCCAGCAAACTATTTCTGTAAAGGGCTAGGCAGCAAATATTTCAGATTTTGTGAGCCCAGAGTTAATATTGAGAATGTTATGCGGGCACTTAATTGTTTCTCAATAAAACTATATTTCTGAGGTTTGAAATTCCTAAAATTTTCATGTGTCACGACAGCATAGTTGGACACATTTTTTTTAGAGCTATTAAACTTTATTTCTTAGAGCAGTTTTAGGTTTATAGAAAGTTTAGACTTAGCAAAAAGTATGGAAAACTCACATATATTTCCTCCTCAGGTCCTCCTTCCTCCTCTCCTATTTTCCTCTATTTTTAATATCTGGCATTAGTGTGGTATATTTATTACACGCGATGAGTGTTGATACTTTGCTATTGACTGAAGTTCATCGTCTATGTTACGTTTCACTTTTTGTGTTGTATGATTCTATGGGTTTTGACAAATGTCACATATCTACCATTACAGTATTGTACAGAATATTTCCAGTGCCCTAAAAATCCCCTGTGCTCTACTGTTCATCTCTCCTCTCTTTCTTCCAAGCCCCCAGAGACCGCTGATCTTTCTACTGTCTCCATAGTTTTGATTTTTCCAGAATGTCTCAGGAGTCAGAATCATAGAGGGTATAGCACTTTCAGATTGACTAATTTCACTTAGTAAGGTGAACTTATGGTTCCTCCATTTATTTTGAGGACTTGTTAATTCATTTCTCTTTACCACACATTATATCCCATTGTACAGATACACCACACTTTATCCACTCACCTATTGAAGGACACCTTAGTTGCCTCCGAGTTTTGACGAGGATGAATGAAGCTGCTGTAAACATCCACGTGCAGGTTTCTTTGTGGACGGAAGTTTTCAGTTTGGGTAAATACCAAGCAGTTGCTGGATCCTATGGTGAGTGCATGTTTAGTTTTGTAGGAAACTGCAAAACTGTCTTCTAGAGTGATTGTACCGTGACATGTTCCCGCCAGTAGTGAATGAGGGCTCCTGTGGCCCCACATCCTCACCAGCCTTTGCTGGTGTCAGTGTTCTGGGTTTTGGCCATTCTAACAGGTGTGTAGAGGTATTTAACTTTTGTTTTAGTTGGTAACTTCCTAATGACATGTGATGTTGAGCGTCTTTTCATATGCTTGTTTGTCAACCGTGTATCTTCTTTGGCGAGGCGTCTGTTCAGATCTTTGCCCATTTTTAAAAATCATGTTGTTTGTTTCCTTACTGTTGAGTTTTAAGAATTCTTTGTACATTGTGGCTGATAGCCCTTGATCAGGTACATCCTTTGCAAATATTTTCTCCCCGTCTGGTGCTTGTCTTGTCAACATCCTGACGGTGTCTTTCACAAAGCAAAACTTTTAAATTTGAATGAAGTCCCACTCATCAATTATTTCTTTCATGGATCCTGCTTTTGATGCTACATTTAAAATCCATCAACACACCCCGGGCTGCCTAGAGTTTCTCCTGTGTTATCTTCCAAGAGTTTTATACTTTTGCTTTTTATATTTGGGCCTATGAGCCATTTTCAGTTAATTGTTGTGACAGGTATAAGGTCTTGGCTACATTCATGTTTCTGCATGTAGGCGTCTCATTGTTCCAGTAGCACTTGTTGGAAAGACTATCCTTTTTCTGTATTTAACTACCTTGGACTTTTTTTTTTAATGTTTTACATTTATTTCGAAGGTGGCGGAGGGACAGAGAGAGGAAGAGAGAGAGTCCCAGGCAGGCTCCATGCTGGTAGCACAGAGCCCGATGTGAGGCTCAAACCCACACGCTGTGAGATCATGACCCGAACTGAAATCAAGGGTTGGATGCTCAACCGACTGATCTACCCAGAGGCCCCACTACCTTGGATGTTTTTTCAAAGATAAATTGTCTACTCACCCTAGAGTCATCCCTGATCCACAGGGCATCTGTTCGAAGGTCCTGAAATTGCAGATTATATTGAACCCTATATGTTCTATGTTTTTTTCCTGTACATACATACCCATGATAAAGTGTAAGGTATAAACTAGGCAAAGTAAGAGGTTAACAACTATAACTGACAATGAAATAAAACAATTATGACAATATGACTGTGGTAAAATTTATGTGGATGTGGTCTCTTTCTCTTTTTCTCTCTCAAAATATCTTACTGTACTGTCCTTACCCTTCCTCCTGTGATGATGTGAGATGATAAAATGTCTATGTGATGAGATGAAGTGAGGTGAGTGACGTAGGCGCTGAGATGTATCATTAGGCTTATTGACTGCCCACTAGAAGGAGGATGATCTACTCCGGGACTGTGGTTGAGCTGAGTAACTCAACGCTGCGGAAAGCAGAATCGTGGATGAGAAGGGACCACTGTACTTGTGTGGGTCTATTTCTAGGCTCTCCATTCTGTGTCATCAACCTATTTGTCTATTCTTTCACCAGTGTTCTTTTGCCGATGTTTATCCATTTTTGTGTCTTGATTATTACAGCCCTGCAGGGAGTCTCGCCAGTTCTTTTCGTGATTCCCCCATGTTGTTCTTGTTCTTGAACATTGTGTTGGCTGTTCCGGCCCATCTGGAGCTAGAGGATCCCACCTCAGCATCGCCTTCCCCCACCCTTCTGCTTTCACAACATGGCAACTGAGGTCCAGGATGGACCCCAGAGGGCGCGTGGCGTCTTGAATTTTACAGGACCACAGCAGTTTTGATGTCAGAGAAGAATAAATGGGGTTAAAACCCTAAGGTCATGCGTTGACTAGAAGGATGGTTAAAAAAGCTCTATGTTATGAATAATGTGGGTATAATCTCATCATTTATGTTATCATGAAAAGTTATTAGAAGTATAGAAACAGAATCCTCAACAGATAGAGGATTCCTCTGACGTTAAAAGGGATAGTAAGTGAAAAATGGAAACAAATGTGTTAAAAAGAACAGTGAAGAGGAAGGTCAAGGAGAAAGAAAAACATATGACACTAAAACATACACGCATCAGTAGTGCATTAAATATAAGTAAGCTAAATGTTTGCGTTGAAAGAAAAAGTTTATCAGTATGGATAAAAAGACAACTATTTGGTCTTTATCAGGGACATATTTATAATACAAAGCAACAGGAAAGCAGAAGGAAAAACAAAACATATAGAATACAAACACTAACCCCCCAAATCCTCTATTATCTATATTACTATCACAAGACATATATTTAAGCAAGAGATAAAGGAAACTTCAAATGATGAAAGATTCAGTTTATCAGAAATGTATAACTATTATTAATTTTATGTACCTGATAGTACTCTGAATAAGGCAAAATATGACAGACTACACGGAGAAACCAATAATCCCATAATCAAAGGGAAATATATTAACATACATTTTCAGAAAGCAACAGAATACATTGATTGATAAAACATCAAAATACAAAAGATTTGGCTACCAGGATTCACAAAATGGTCTTAATGGAAATCTGTAGAATGCTATACTCAACATGTACACATTGTTTTTCATTTCTTAAAACTTAAAAAAAAATTTATTTATTGTTGTGAGAGAGCGTGAGCAGGGGAAGGGGCAGAGAGAGAGGGGTACAGAGGATCTGAAGTGGGTTCTGTGCTGATAACAGCGAGCCCAACGTGGGGCTCGAACTCATGAACTGCGAGCTCATGACCTCAGTCAAAGTCGGACGCTCAACCCACCAAGCCACCCAGGCGCCCTCTACATATCGTTTTCCAGAACGTATGGGAGTTGTGTGAAACTGACCACCTCTTGGGTCATGATTAAGTCACAAAAACTCAGATGCCTGCATTCATATAGAATATATTCTCGACCTGACCCAACTAGGCTGCAGTTAGGGATGAAATGAGCACATAGGTGAGGATTGAACGATGGAAATACAACGCAGTGCGACACAGAGAAATATAATAATATAGGACAGATTTTCATAAACCGATGATGACTGCCACGAATTCAAGATAATAATCAACTCAATTTTGAACGGGAAGCCCACGAAACAATTGTGGAAGCAAGAGCACTCTGGAGAGGTCATAGACGCAAAAGCCTTGCCCTGGAATCGTGTTGATGCTTTAGAACAGGGGTCAGCAACCTTTTGCTGTATAGGTCTAGACAGTAAATACGGCAGGCTCTGTGGGTCACGTGGTTTTGTCACACCTCCTCAACTCTGCAGTTGTGGAGTGAAAGCGGCCAGAGACAGCACGCAGACAGACGAATGTGTGTGGCTGTGTCCCAGCAAAACTTTATCTGGAGACACAGGCTGTGGGCCGGATCGGCTTTCTTCGACAGCAGCCGGATCACGTTCAGGCTGGCCGGCCGTCCCGGAAAATTTCATTGTGGTGCCGGATCAACGTAGAGCCATGTTAAGTATCGTCATCTGACCTTGACGAAAAAACAAAACGAGAAACAAAACCCCAAAACCAAAAACTATAATTCTAGTGTCTCTGTGAAGAAGACATGGAAGTCTAAGAAGGTGGACGAAGAAGGTCACTGAACCACGGGGAGAGTCAATAATGCTCAGACCAGGGGTTGGCAAACTACCGCCCCCCCACAAAATCCAACCCTGCCTGGTGTCGGGCCAGAAACTTAAGAATGATTTTTACATTTTAAAAGCGTTGTAATTTTAAAAGTGTTGTACAAAGTGAAGGTTATGCGCCCGAGACCACGCGTGGCTTGCAAAGTCCGGCATGTGCCGTGTGGCTCTGTAAAGAAGACATTTGTGGACATTTGGCAGTGTTGCAAGTGGGGATGAGAAGACTCAAATTTACTCTGGATGGGCAGAACTGAAAGCCGGGGAACACTTCTATCTTCACCTTCCCTCTCATCTTCTACACTTGGATCCCAAATTTGAGAAGTTCAAAATGGACGTTCTTGACTTCCTCCCCCAACGTGTCCTTCGCCGAGTCTCCCACATCTCAATAAATTCTGGCTCTGTCCTTGCTTCGCGCGGCCCCAAATCTGTGGAGTAACCTTTACTTGTCCACAACCAGTCTATAAGTCATCTCTTTGCTGATATGCCAAGCATTTCCATAATCTAACTACTTTTCAGCATCTCCATCTGCCTGAATACAAAAGCCTCCTCACTGGTAATCTTGCTTCTTGTATCCTTTACCCCCAATTCTGTTTTCAACACAGCGGCCAAAATGTCCTGGTTGGACATAATTCATCACAGGAATAGGAAAATCAATACTGAATAAGAACAGCGAAAACAAAAGGCTTAACTTGTCAGATACGATGATTTATTATAAAGCTACAGTAATTAAGGCAAAGAGACCAATAGAACAGACTAGACGGCCCAGAAATTGCCCACCCATGGAAGGTCATGTGATTTGTGACATTGCCTTGCAGTAAGGAAAAGGAGGTATTTTGAAAAATATAGATTTGAGATAATTGGCTGTCCATGTGAATATAAAAAATGTTGACCATATAGCTAAGACTATATACAGAAATCAATTTTAGATATAAAACTTTATTGCACTAAAACAATAAAGTTTTTGGAAGAAAACACTGAAAAATATCAAGACATTGTGGTAGGAAAAATTTTCTTAGAACACACGTGGTTAAAAATACTAACCATATAGGACAAAGATAAATTTGACTATGTTAATATTATGAACTTAACTCTTCATCAAAATATATCATTGATGGTGCATATGTAAGACCCAACCAGGGGGAGGTATTTTTAATGCATATGTTTGGAAAGGGGCTCAGGAATATTATTTTATGAATCAAAGAGGAAATCCCATAAAAATAGGCAAAAGACTTACCTGAACAGATACTTCACAAGACAGAATGTCCAAAGGGCAATAAGCAGGCAAAAATGTGTTCATCAGGAGAAACAAAAGCAATACTCACCTCCCAGGATGCTTAAAATGATAAAGGTGGACAACATCTAATGCCGATAAAGCGCAGAGCAAGGGAAACTCTTGTATATGTTGATGGAAGGAGAAATTGGTAAAAATACCTAAAATTTTTGGAAAACCGGTAGTATCTGCTAAAACTGACCAAAGGCATGGCATTCCCTTGTGACACAGCAAATCCGCTCCCAGGGATTTTATATTCCAATAGACATGAGTAAGTGCATTCACCAGAAGATGTACTAGAAGGTCTAAGTGGCACTATTCTTAAATTTTTTTTAAATGTTTTTATTTATTTTTTAGAGAGAGAGACAGAGCGAGTGGGAGAAGGGCAGAGAGAGAGAGAGGGAGACACAGAATCCGAAGCAGGCTCCAGGCTCTGAGCCGTCCGCACAGAGCCCGACGCGGGGCTTGAACTCACAAGTCGTGAGATCATGACCTGAGCTGAAGTCGGACACCCAACAGACTGAGCTACGCAGGCCCCCCTAAGTGGCACTATTCTTGAAGGCCAAGTGGGAGAAAAATGGAGGCACCATCCGCAGTGACCAGATATGTAAATTGTGGAACATTCCTGCAATTGAATAGCGTATAGCAATGACATTGAACAAACAGCAACTATCCAGGCAGCAGCAGGTGCAAATCTCAGAAACCAAGTGTCGGGTGGAAGAAGTCAAGTAAAAATTAGTAGAGACGATTGGATGCTGTTTCGGAAACATGAAAAGGACATAAAAAAAAGCCCCAAGCAGGCCAATGAATCTGTGGAGTCAGAAGTCAGAATATGGGCTACCTTTTGGAGTCAGAGGCATTGACTGCCGGGTGCTGGTAACACGCTGCTTGTTCATCTCGTGCCAGGTTACAAAAGTGTCCGCTGTGAAAAATTTACCATTTCCATACCTATTACTTAGGAATTTTACAATTCATGCATTTAAGAACTCAATCAAAGGTTAACTAAATGAAGCCAAAAGGTACATCGGGGGGCTCGCTTTTAATGGAACCACGGAAACCAGATTTAGTCTCTCACCTGATACAGCTGAGAACCAGAGAGAACACTCATCTACATACGTATTTGTGCAGAGTAGGAATTGGCCTCCTGGTATCTGCGAAGGATTATTCTAAGTGTGGAGGAGAGATCAGTGAACAGAACCCATCAAATCTCTGGTCTTAAGGGGCTTTCACGCAGTGGATGGATAGAGGGGAGGGACAAGCGATCTGATAGAGCTCAGTCGTGTGCTGTCAGGTCACACCCTGTGTAGTGTGACAGAGAAGGGTGTTGGGGGTTCTAATTAGTCAAAGTTGGCCAGACGAGGCTTCCCCTAGGAGGACATATTGGTGCTGAGGAATGCTGACGAGAAAGGTCTAGACACAAGGAAATAATAGTGAGGGAGAGGAGCAGGTACGTGAGAGGTCCGAGGAAGGTTCAAGCTGGTGAGTTCCATGACCAGGAAGGAGGCCAGGCAGGCTGGAGACTCAGGCGGGATTTCTACGTTACAGTCTTGGGGAGGCTGCCTTCTTCTCCTGGAAACCTCAGTTTTGCAGTTAAGGCCTTCAACTGATTGGGTGAGGCCCACCCATATTTTGAGGGTAATCTGCTTTACTCAAAGTCAACTGATTAATCACATGTCCAGTGTTAATCACATGTATAAAATACCTTCACAGCAACATCTAGACTAGTTTTTGACAGAACTGGGCACCACAGCCTGGCCAAGTGGACATATCACATTAACCATCACATCCAGGCAAAGATGCTTATAGACATGAGGGGTTCAGAGCAGTCTGGTGCCCAACTTGCAAAATATGATTTCCTGATTTTCCTCAACCTTGATCCAACAAACCAAGTTCCTTAACGTAGGTTCTGTCCCTCACAGACAATGTCGTCACCCCCTCCCTGACGGTGCTTTATTCTATTTTTTCTCGGTAAGGTGGCCATCTGGTGCGCTGGACGGGAACGGATTGAGTGAGGTTGTCTACAGGTGGAGAGTGTCTGCTTCTAGAGAAATGGGGAAAAGTCTCGGGGTGGGGGGGGGGGAACCAGACCTTCAGCAGGGTTTTCCAGACGGTGACACGAGGCAGTAGAAGGGCTCGGACTTTGGGATCAGATGCATCTTGATGGAGGTCCCGCCGGCTGTGGGCTCTGAGCTGAATGGCCTTGGACAAGCTGGTCCAAGAACCTCGTTTCCTTTATGGTCAGAGGCAGGTAATAAAGTTCAGGTCTCAGGTCGGCAGTGGGGGGTAGAGGCGCAATCATACCCAGTGTCTTTCACTTTCTGGAACCTGGTAGAACTAAGGTAACGCTAACTCTCTTTTCTTTCCTGTGGGGCAGACCCGTCGCCTGGCTTGAGCAGGAACTGTGGGAGCCTGGCCGACGGGTCCGCAGTCAGGGTGCAACTGTCACAACTGTGGTGCAGAAAGCCAGGGTGGCTCCCTCGGGAAGGCAGGCCCCTGACACGGGGACCCCGGGGGCGGTGCGGAGACTGTGGCCCGGTGGGCTCCGACCCTGCACCGCCTCTTTCGATCCTCGGGTGGATCCCAGCGGCCGGGGCTGACCTTAGGTCACGGGAGGCTGGAGTCCAGGCCTGGTTGTCAGGCCCTCGCCGCTGGTCACTCAGTGAGCAGACCCAGTGAGGGACGCTGCAGGTTGTCAGCGCCACCTCGTTCCTTGCGACTCTCTGCAGGTGGAAGACGCCAAGGCCTTGGCTCAGGGATCCGGCAGGTGCCTGGAGGGGGTGTAGCTGCGTCCTGGGTCCCTGCGTGGGCGGGGCCGCCCGGGGACCTCCTCCTGCCCCCGCCCCTCAGCCTGGGGACCCTGAGCCCCGCTTGCCCTTCGTGCCTGCACCTGCCTTGTGTTTCTAAGATTCCTGATCCCAGTGGGCATGTGACAGCTGTCCACTTCTTTAACGGTAGACAGTGGAGCTCGAGCTGACCTCGAACTTCCTTGTGTCGTTATTTTTCGCTACTTTTAATGACCAGCAATGGCAGACGACAGGCTATTTGGATGTTTTTTTTTTTTTTTTTTTAATTTTTTTTCAACGTTTATTTATTTTTGGGACAGAGAGAGACAGAGCATGAACGGGGGAGGGGCAGAGAGAGAGGGAGACACAGAATCGGAAACAGGCTCCAGGCTCCGAGCCATCAGCCCAGAGCCTGACGCGGGGCTCGAACTCACGGACCGCGAGATCGTGACCTGGCTGAAGTCGGACGCTTAACCGACTGCGCCACCCAGGCGCCCCTATTTGGATGTTTTTCATGTTGCTCATCATGTGTGAATTAATTTTCACACGGGTGTGAAACCTGCAGTCGTTAAACCTTGTGCCAAGAAGCCTGGAGCTCGTGGGCTTCAGCATCAGCCACGCCATGGCCAATTCATCCCCCCTTCATGTTCTCCAACAGAAGGTGCGAAATGACCGGGCTTGGGGGACTCTGCACGCACCTGTGCTTTGTGGCATTTCCACTTTGTCTTTTTTGTTTTCTCTGTAAGTGATCAGGCGAGTTGCATACGGTGTGGGAAACAACTTGTGAGAAGATCAACTTTTGTTTTTCCGAGTTGATAACCTGGGCGGTTTGCGGTATGATAACCACGGTCACACCCAGAGTCTGGACGCTTAGATAAGGATGTGAGGAGGCCCTCCTTGGGCTTCTGTTTTGTCTTTCCCCTAGAACCTTTCAAAGCAACCACTAAGAGTTAAGCCCAAGAAAAGTTAGCGACCTCTGCCCCATCATCTAGTAACGGGGGGGGCGGGGCTTGCCATTCTGTCTCTCTGTCTCCTGCTGGTTCTGACCTGGGACCAAGGACGGCCCTTCCCCTGCTCCTTGCATCCCCTCCCCTCCCCCCCCCCCCATTCTGGGGACTTATAAGTGACGAACCTTGTGATTGCTTTGTGTGGGTCCGTTGAAACTGCCCCTTCAATCAAAATGGCCCCATGGGTTCCACTTCCCCAAATGGGCGTCTGGATGCTAAGGGAGCTTCCAGTTGAAAGGTGTGGGTGGCTTAATTCGAAACACCAGATAAGGGGCTCCGAACACGGTAACTCAGGCAGCAGCTGCTACACACACGGAAAACCACCCAGGGCTTCACCGGGGTGGATCCGGATGGAAGTCCGCTGTTGTCCCGCTTGGGGAAGCTCTCGGGGGGCACCCTGGGACGAATGATCTCCTGAACAGATGCTCAGTGTCAGAGAACCATGGCGACGAAAATCAGTGATAAATGAGCGAGAGGAGCTCACGCTTCACAGCCCTCGGATTTTCATGCTCTGTACGGAGCCTCTGTAGCGTGCAGCATTTCCAAATTACCCAGAAGGAAGCCTCCTTCCCCACAAGCACGGGCAAGGCGTTTTCTGGGATGGCATCTGGTCTCTAGACCGTTTTCTGAGCAAGGTCCACAAGCCATGCAAAGGTAACTGTGGAAGAAGGAAAATGTCTTAAAGCCACTGTTAGCGGATTTTCTTCCCGTTCCACCTAAACCCTGACACGAACAAACTGAATCGAAGACACTAACAAACTTATTCTTTTTTCTCAACTGAGCCCATCAACTTTTTGTTGCTTACCAAACCGGGCTATTAAAACAGAAAGAAAATTTAGCAGTGGGAAACAGGGAAGCTTTTACTCAGACTTCATATTTCCCAGGCACTAGTAACATAGGCAATAATTTTAAAGGAAAATATGGTATGATTGTGGGAAAGGGATCTCTCAGAAACACAGGAAAAGGACTTTTGGAACCTCCCTAAAGCAATAGCATGAATGTGATTTAATAGCAACACAGACTAAATTCCCAAGGTCGGTAATTTCATTTCCCATCATTTCACAGAATAACCATCTAGAGGATTCACAGAAAATGAAAAGCCCCCCCCCCCACTGAGTCACTAACAAAACTTTTTTTTTTGCCTACAGACCAGAAAAACATGAAATTTCCAACCCCTTTACAACAGCCCCTTCCAGTAATGATTTACTCAAATATGTCCAAGACAGCTTATTATGATGGGGACAGAAGAAGTGTGACTTCTGAGCCAATTTAATGGGCAGAGGCAAAACCCTGCCCATGGCATCTTAATATGCCATGTCCTGCCGCCCCCAATCTACATATTGCCCCTCAAGGGACGCAAGAGGCAGCCACCGTCTGGATGATGGCATCAGAAATTTGTGACCTTGAGGGGAATGAGAATCGAGCTCTTTGTTGCCTCTCTTCCCCTCAAACTCCTTTCAGCTGTGTAGGACCCGCCATATTGCCATGACCTGTATCCTTGGGTAGAGTCACGGAAAGACTGGCCCTCATGCAGCAAACGTGTCAGGGGAGAACATTCACAATCCCATGAGTGCTTTGCTTCCTCCCTTCAGGTGGGCAGCTACAAACAGAAAGTTAAAATTTAAGTCATAGGAAGTGGCATTTTCCACCCTATGTGTGAGATACTGTGCAAAACTATGGAGGGGGCTTTAATGACTTCCTTGAAGGCTGGGAACATCACCCAACACTGAGGCAGCCTCAGAATCAACACAGAGCTTGGAGATTGAGGCTCGCATGACAAACTGAACATTCTTTTGTAGGTGGGCTCCTGAGACACCCAGCTGTGGCCTCGAATCCCAGTCCTGCCTGTTAGTGAGAGAAGTGGTCTTACATGAATGAACACAGAGTATTCCTCTGTCAAGAGATGGTAATATACCGGAATTCAGGGCTGTCTGATAATTAAATGGGGTAACTCCTGTGAACCTTTTCGCACCATACCTGATAAATACCAAACTCAAGAAATGCTATTAACTTTACAATTTCCTGTACTGTCGCGGTCCTAGGAGGAAAGGACAACAGCAGACATTTTATTATAGAGTTAAATAAACACCACTCAAGTTCTACAGACTTCCTGCCATCGATACCTGGTAAGATATTTCAGCTAAAGTAAGGAATTCCATTCCTTCAAAAGCCAAACTCTGGCTCCTGGGAATTTGAAACTATTTGAAACCTAAGATGAATATGATATATTTTGGAGTTTAGAATCTTACCATAGCAAACCCCATGGTCTCTTTCCATGACAGAACTAATTCTCAGGATGTAAAAATCTTTCTTTAAATGCAGAATATTAAAAGAGAAGAAAATTGTAGCAATCAGTCCAGCCCTTTCAATGCACTACGGTCATGTGAGGAGGTGCTCGGTGAATGCCCGTGCATAGCTCGAAGGAAGAACGTGGTTGTTTGCCTTTGGTTATGGAAGTGATGTCCTGTGACCTGACACAATGACGCAGAGAAGGTGGGAGAGGCAGAGGGAGAACGGGGACAGTCCCAGATGTCAGGAGCAGCCTAAGTGGTGCACGTTTCCCTGGGGTAGATTTTCGAATACGGTGGGGGCTCTTTGACATCCAGATGGTTCTTTGCTAAATAGCTTCAGATTAGACTATTTCCGCTCTAGTCTGTGTTATATCAAATTCAATGACCAATGAAAAGTGATTCCTGTTTTATGGCTCTTCCTTCATGTGAAATCTAAAATCTCTTACCTGCCATATCAGACTGTATAGATAGATATAGACATATAGACATATGTAGATATTTCACTTTCTTTATCTATTCATCAGTCAACTGACACTTGGATTGTTTTCATATCTTGTTTCTTGGAAATCATGCTGCAGGGGACATGGGAGGGCAGGTATCTCTTCAAGGTTCGGATCTCGTTTCCTTTGGATATATGCCTAGATGAGGGGTTGCGAGATCATAGGGTGGTTCTATTCTTAATGGTCTGAGGAACCTCCATACTGTTTTCCGGTGACTGAAGCAATTTACATTCCCACCAACAGTGCACGAGGGGTCCCTTTCCTTCACATCCTCGTCAACATTTGGCATCTTTTGTCTTTTTGCTGATAGATGTCCTAACAGGTGTGAGGTGGTAGTTTGTAGTTAAAAAAAAATTTTTTTTTAATGTTTATTTATTTTTGAGAGAGAGACACACAGACAGAGTGTGAGTGGGGGAGGGGCAGAGAGAGAGGGAGACACAGAATCGGAAGCAGGCTCCAGGCTCCGAGCTGTCAGCACAGGGCCCGACGCGGGGCTCGAACTCGCAGAGCGTGAGATCGTGACCTGAGCCGAAGCCGGACGCTTCACCGACTGGGCCACCCAGGCGCCCCAAGTCACACTCATTTTAAAGTGCATCTTTTATTTAAATGTGAGTCGCTCCAGCTGCAGGGATGCTCTTGTGATACTTTTCTGGGGCTGCCGTCACGAAGTCTGGACTGAGCGGCTTACCCAGCGGAAGCGAATCGTCTCTGCTTCTGGAGGCCAGAAGTGTGAGATCCAGATGTGGGCAGGCCCGGTTCCTCGGGAGGCGGTGAGGGGAATGTGCCCCACGGTTGGTTCTCTCTCGGCGTCGGGTGGTTGCTGGCAATCTCTGGTTTTCGTTGGCTTGTATTCGCATCCCCCCTGACCTCTGCCTTGTGTTCACGCGCTGTTCTCCCAGCGTGTGTCTGTCTCCAAATTTCCCCTTTTTCTAAGAATGCCAGTCTTAATGGATGAGGGTCCGGTGGCCTCATTAGACCTCGTTACCTCCCCAAAGACCTTATTTCCAAATAGGGTCACATTCTGCGGCGCTGGGGAGAAGGGCTTCGACCTGAATTGTGGGCGGACGTCTTCAGCCCATAACCGAATTGTGAATTGATGGCGACTGGGGAATCTACCCTACCTGGCAGCACCTTCCCGAGGGACCAGGGCCCCCGCGACACACACAGCATGACCTCCCCACCGCCATGTTCTATAGGCGCCTAGGAAGAACCTCAGCATGGCCTCATGGGTCCCCTTGGAGGAACTTGCGCACATTCCGCGGCTTCTTCTTGTCATTCCAGGCTTCCTTCAGGGAAACACAAAGCACCGAGTCCTGTCTTGCTTCACAATTTTCCCGAACCTCTTTAGCTTGGGCCCGATGTGGCCGGTCAGGAATTCTATCTGTGACACATCCATTTGGCATTTTGAAGGGGATCTCACAATGACACACTCGAGAAACCCATGCATAAAAGGTTGCTTGGAAATTAAATGATAACGTCATCGTAGATCTCTAATTATGTGGAAACGGGCTGTTCTTATCATCATCTGGTGTTACCAACTTTTAAGTACACTCTGCCTGAAACTTTACGGTAATGCCATCTACATCGTGAGCCTTTTTGTGCCAAGCTTATTTTAGAAGGGAAAATTTGTGTGAAAATTTTTGATCTATAAAATATCTTTGTCACAGGTGTAACGGCTGCTGGAATTCCAGTGCTGGAATTTGGGCGAAAGATGCTCAGATCTCAGACACATGGAAACAGTGACTGGAGCACAGATCATCCAGGCCACCACCCAGAGTGGAGTCAACTAGGTAATAGCTGAATGAAAGAGAGATATGTACTAAAACG
The DNA here is from genome assembly GCF_007474595.2 of Lynx canadensis. Taxonomy (NCBI): domain Eukaryota; kingdom Metazoa; phylum Chordata; class Mammalia; order Carnivora; family Felidae; genus Lynx; species Lynx canadensis. The sequence continues at coordinate 233,904,501 of NC_044303.2, read as the reverse complement.
CATTAACCTTTTTTTTTTTTTTAATTTTTTAACGTTTATTTATTATTGAAAGGCAGAGAGAGACAGAGCGTGAGCAGGGGAGGGGCAGAGAGAGAGGGAGACACAGAATCCAAAGCAGGCTCCAGGCTCTGAGCTGTCAGCACAGAGCCCGACGCGGGGCTCGAACCCACCAACCGTGAGATCATGACCCGAGCCGAAGGTGGACGCCCAACCGACTGAGCCACCCAGGCGCCCCAAAACGAATTAACCTTTTACCGATAATGACACTGAGGGGAAACGCAGTGTGTAAATCTCTGTATCGATTTTCTCTCTGCTATAAAAATCCAGGTGATTTTCAAACTTAATAAGTTAGAACCCACTTTGCCGGTGACTGGATAATGTTAGTGGTGACAATCTGGTTACCATTTATTTCAGGGACTATCCAGAGAAAATCATGTCCCCGAGTTAGGATGTGGATGTGTATTTAGGATTCCTTTGATCAGGTGCGTGGGCTGCCAGTTTTCACTGCAAACGCCCCCTTTGCTTTTTTATTCATTCATTGAAATAAATGCAACAAACATTGTTAAGTGCAAGGGGTAAAGGTATCTGGCTTTGGAAATCCTAGACCAAAGGCAGGAAGTAAACGTTAGTTCATCAACTAGTCCATCAAATTGCTTTTAGTGATAAAAATTTTATCACTTTCCTGGCTTTAATGGACTTCTCGGAATCTCCTATCCAGCCGAGCTAAATAAAAGTGGGTTCAGACAAGCATTTGTTAATTTTCTCCTTGAGGACAAACTGTTTTGAATAGTGCAAGCCAAGACACCCCCCCCCCTTTTTTTAGCCCAAAACAGGGAAAGAAGATACACATATTTGTGGAAATTTAAATAAATATTGCTGTGTGTGGTGTAAGGAATTATAGAAGTATCTACTCCATCTTTCTAAAAATAAAGTATGTTTCATCAAGGACTTCAAAATGTCTTTCATCAATTCTAAGAGGACAGATTTCCCCCGAATTCCAGAAGATAAAGCCATTCCTTGCAGGCTAATGGCCAGTGTGAATGATGGAAGACAAACGATCGTCTATTGGTTTGATACAAGCATGCGATGAAAATCGGAGCTTTTTAGAGAACATTTTGTCCAGAGCAGACGTCTGCTGTATGCAGAGTTATAGAGGATAATGTCTTAAAGATAAAGGAAAATCTAAAGTGGCAAGCATAAAATTGTGTTGAGAAAGTATTAGTACATGTTGCATATTGATCTCAGGATTGAGGTGTTTTTTTTTTCTGTAATTAAACATCAAAGCGAATGTGAACTTTCGTTTTTTAAATAATTTATTTCCTAAGTACTGTTTGCCAATATCACTGTCCCCTTTTCCAGCATATGGAATGGTCATTGGGAAGTAGTTACCCATTTGGGACTCACCTCCAAGCCTGTCCTGAGGCTGCATGGGGACGTGCGCTTGTTGGGATGAGTGGAAGTAATGCAGATCACATCTAGGCCGAGGCAGGACTCTGCAATTCCATCCATCTGCAGAATGGGTACACAGGACTCAGGGCCCAAGGGGGCCGCAAAGGCACAGAAGAACCTCGGGCCCCCGAGCCTTGCGCAGTGAGCCGCACACCCGCCAGGAGGCTCGCGTTGCACGGTCCTGTGGGATTACGTCCTTGTGTGTTGTCAATACCGCCTCACCACTGCCCTTTTCAAGAACCCTTCTGTGTTGGTAGCTAGGCCAAGCAATACAGCGCCCAGAATTCCTTTCCTGTGTGGTCCCAGGCTAGGATTTGCCAGAAACGGGAACTCGGTTCCAGCTGGACACTTGGACAGACACAGGTTTCTTGAAGCTTCCTGGCAACCTCTTGGGAACCATCCGCTTTGCCAACCCTGACTCGTGCAGGTGGAAGGAGATCCCCCAGAGAATCTCCAACACTGAGGCGCCTTCCAGGTGCCATTTTGACCACCACTCCCTTGGGAGCCTCGGGCTGAGACCCAGGGGTGGCTTCCCCGACCTCGTGGGAATATCTGGGTGGTTGGCAGTTACAGAAGACTTAATCCTTTATGAAACTCTTTACGCCTGAAATGCTCAGCATGACTTCTGATAGCTTTACTGAATGCTGCAAACCATGAATACATTTCTGTGTGTCAAGCTACCGAAGTTTTAGATTTATTGGCAAATGCCCTTTCTTACGCTACTCAACATGTCCTTTGACTCTGTTCTCTCTTTTTTAAAACACAGGCTTCATTTATGTTAACACATATTATTTGAATTTTTCTCTAAGCCACATTTTTATGCCTCTTGTACTAATCTACATTGTTTCTGGAAAACCCCCATAGCCATTCTGTAGGTACAATGCCAGTTCCTGAAACACGCAGGCCCACTTAACATTCTTCGTTTACAATCTCTTTCCGTTTTTGAATATTAATGAGATAAAGTGTTAGCCTAATCCTCAGTACTTATGTGGGATCACTCTCCATAACAGTCAAAACTAATTTAAAGGATTTATCTGTGTAATCCTTACAATGCTCCTTCAAGGTAGCAGATGATGGGGTTGTCCGTGAATTTCTCTCAAATTCCAATTTTCTAATTTACATACCAGAAAATAGGAGGTTGCCCCACAAGCCAACATATCTATGGAAATATTGGCTGACAGAAAGCCAAAAAATGTGTGTTGCATGCCTATTAGGAAACACACAAATAAATGATGAATTTCGGGTTTAAGTGTCTGGGGGAGGCAAGACTGTGTGGAAAGTCAATATACGGGAATCAAGCACAAACACTTGAAAATCAATTACAGAATTCAGTAAGGTGCTAAGTACAAAATTAACATAAAAACCAAAAGCCTAACTAAACATAAACAATAGTTAAATGTATTGGAATGAAATATCCCATTTACGAGACTAATACGAGTAGATAAAATAACTCGATATAAACCTTACAAAGCATGTACACCATGTAGAAGAATAAATCTTTAAGATGCTACTGACGGTTACCACAGAAGAGAAATGGAAATGCAAATCTTACTCCTGGCTGGAAATGGAAAATGTGTGAAGAAGCCAGTTTCATAAACTAGCCTATAGAGGGTATTCAGTAGATACCAATCGATGCATAAGCAATAATGTTTTTGCCATCCATGGACTAACTAAAGTTCTTTGGGAAAAGAAGCATACAGGAATATGTGGGGCCCTTCCGAAAAGGAAGAGTAAACAACGGGGCGCCTGGGTGGCTCGGTCGGTGAAGTGTCCGACCTCGGCTCAGGTCATGATCTCGCGGTCGGTGAGTTCGAGCCCCACGTCGGGCTCTGCGCTGACCACTCGGAGCCTGGAGCCTGCTTGGGATTCTGGGTCTCCCTCTCTCTCTGACCCTCCCCCACTTGCACTCTCTCTCTCTCATTAAAAAAATTAAAAAAAAAAAAGAGTAAGCAAGGTGAGCTAGTTCTACCAGATATGAAAAAGGTAATAATGATCGTAATCAACAAGACTGTATTATATATCTCAAAGATGCTAAGAAACTAGATTTTAAATGTTCTTACCACAAAAAAAGAAATGACAATTATGTGACTGATGGGGGTGTTAGCCAGCCCTACACGTAATCCAATTGCAATACATCAGTGTATCCAATCAACTCTCGCACACCCTAAACTTGCACAATCTTGTATGTCAATTATGTTTTAATGAAAAAGTAATAGAAAGGAACATTAATTCAAATAGTGTGATACCAGTGCACAAAGAGAATGTACAATCAATAGAACATAATTCAGAACCTAGAAATGAACTAAAACACATAGAGGTATTTAGTAAAAAAAAAAAAAAAAAAAAAAAAGGAGTTGTACTTTCAAATCAGTGGGAAAATATGGATTCTTCATTTAAAAATTTTTTTTTAATGTTTATTTATTTCCGAGACAGAGAGAGACAGAGGATGAGTGGGGGAGGGGCAGAGAGAGAGGGGGACACAGAATCGGAAGCAGGCTCCAGGCTCCGAGCTGTCAGCACAGAGCCCGACTCGGGGCTCGAACTCATGGACCTCGAGGTCATGACCTGAGCCGAAGTTGGATGCTCAACCGACTGAGCCACCCAGGCACCCCAGGATTCTTTATTTTTTAAACGTTTATTTATTTTTGAGAGAGTACAACTGGGAGGGGGGGTAGAGAGAGAGGGAGACTGAGGATCTGAAGCAGGCTCTGTGGTGACAGCAGGGGGACTGATGTGGGGCTCAAACTCATGACCCACAAGATCATGACCCGAGCCAAAGCTGGGTGTTCATCCAACTGAGCCATCCAGGTGTCCTGGGAAAATATGGATTCTTAAATAAGAGTGAATAAAACAACTCCCTAGTTCCCCGAAAGTGCAAATTGTATCCTTACTTCACCACTTATACTGAAATAAATTCCAGTTGTATCAAAAAGCACTTGAGAAAATTAGCATACGGGCATAAGACACAGTAAAAAATAATTGTGAAAAGGGAAAGGCCTTTCTAATCATTGATGGAAAGTCTTAAATGAGAAGACAGGTGGATTCGCTCACATTACAAAAAATCTACACAACAAACAAAAACACTGTAATAGGTAGAAAGTAAAAAAAAAAAAAAAAAAGCCACAGGGGAAGGATGTATACTCTGAATGCCCAACAGAGAGGGACATGTTCTCTCCATTTACTCATTGGAACAAGTGAATACGAACGAAGAAAAATATAGAAAAGTCTTCAAGAACAAGGAATCCTGGGTAAAGAATGTGCAGTTTCAGACCTCAGCTTTGGGAAGTCAGGATCGCACAGGGCCAAGCCCGACAGGTTGCCTCAGGTGAGACCGCAGGGAGGCGGCCGGTGTCCCGGGAAATGGGACTGAAGCAGAACAGAGTTGAGGATTTCCAGGAATAATCAGTGTTAAGGAATCTTCGCAAGTGAGGAATTTTCCACACAGGGTGGGACCAAGGAGCTGGGACGTGTTGGTTTCAGAGTGCACCTGTGAATGGTGTGAGCGGACACGCGGAGGTCTGTGTGCACAGGCCCGCGTGACACTTAATTCCGGGGCACAGAACACTCTTAAGAACGTGAGCTTTGCCTCCGAGAGTTGTCTGGAAGTTTGCAGGTTTCTAGTTTTTGTTTTGCTGTAATCTTTCCCCATTTTTAGTTTTTGTAAATATTTATTTATTTATTTATTTTGAGAGAGAGAGAGAGAGAGAGAGAGAGCAGGGGATGGGCAGAGAGAGAGGGAGAGACAGAATCCCAAGCAGGCTCCATGGCTCAGTGTGAAGCCTGATGTTGGGCTCGATCCCACCGTGAGATCATGACCTGAGCAGAAATCAAGAGTCAGAGGCTTAACTGACTGAGCCACCCAGGATCCATCCCGCCCACCCAACCCCGCATTTTTAGGTCTTTGTGTCTGTTAACCTTGTGTGTAACAAGTCAAGTGGGGAGTTTCTTTCCCTCTGACAATCACTGTGAAGGAACACTGCCACTCTGTCACAATATCTGCAAAATCACTTTATGACTTTGTTCCGTAAAGTAGGATACAGCCTGACTCAGCTGCATTCACGAATGCAATTAAACGGTGCACGTCCAAAACACGACGACGCGTGAAAAACCAAGTTTTCACCAGCAGAGAAAGACGCGAAGCAAAACATCTCAAGCCAATGGCATTGTCCCCCAAGAAAGCCGCATGTCTGCGTTCAGCTGGTGTCTCCTAGGGCCATCCGTCTATGTGAGCCGACCAATGGGATGCCGGAGACTAAAAGGCTTTCCGTGCCGCAAGAAGCCCAGAAATTTCTGACACTCAATTCCAAGGGATAATGGTATAATTTTGGAGTAATTGTAACTAGTTATTAAAAATATTGCCCCACCAGGATCTTACCTCTATAATGTCTAGTGTAACTATTACGAGAGTAGGATCTCGTTCTTCATCAGACTATAACAACTCAGGGGCTCTTGTACTGAATGCCAATGTCCTGGGTTAATAATGGCCGAATATTAATCTGAGAAAAACATTATGGGACAGAGCCTGCCATCGGCCAGAACTGTAAGAAAGCCATAGCTTCCTAATGAGGCAGGGAATGTGGCTGACTAGAGATTGCTTTTGCCTGGCGTGGATTTTCACCCGTCTCCGTTACAAAACTTTGGAGCCACTATACGGGGAAGGAGACAGAAGTCTTTTGCAAAGACCATTCGCTCCAAGCAATACAAGAAATACACCAGCTGAATTTTAGAGACAGATCATACTCTGACAAATTTTGATATGTTGACTCGAGTGGTAATGAAGTTAACCGTAACGTGTATATGGAAGTAATCAAATGCGGTGTCAGTTCTGAGTGGCAAGGTGGGAACATTCTAGGGGGAAATGTCTATGTCTGTGAGCAGAATTTTAATGCAACCATTAGGAAATGGTTAAATCCTAATGAATTGTTAGGCAGTATACACATGAAAATTGAGAACATAATGTAAGAGTTGAGAAAAGTCTGTGGCTTAATAATTGTTGAAAAACAAAGCAGCAGGTTTGCTTAACTTTATTACAGTTACACAATGTATGTGCATAGACGTACACATAGGAAAATACATGCCCCAAATAAAATTCATTATATAAGACATTTAGGTATATATTAAAAATATTTAATTGTAATATTCATGGTATTATAATAAAAGACAAATTTTTAAATGTTTGTTTTTGAGAGAGAGAGAGAGAGAGAGAGAGAGAGTCTGAGCGGGATAGGGGCAGAGAGAGAGGGAGACACAGAATCCGAAGCAGACTCCAGGCTCCGAGCTGTCAGCCCAGAGCCCGACGCGACGCTCGAGCTCACGAACTGCGAGATCATGATCTGAGCTGAAGTTGGACAGTTAACTGACTGAGCCACCCAGGCGCCCCTCATCCTGAAACCAGATTTTCCTATTTTCTAAAATATGACGCGGTTTTGATAGGATTTTATCTTGTTGCTGTTGGAAAATTGGAAAACTGACTTTCACGCGTATGGCACAAGCGAGCAGAGACACACGTGATAAGATCTGGGAGATCTGAAAACGGTCTAGTGACTCCTTACTTCCTTTCCAGTGGGAAAGTATCTCCAGCCATCAGCCACTGCGGCCCCTGGGCTCAGGCTAAGCGCTGCGTCTCCCTCCCTCAGGGAGCAGTGCAAACACTCCTAACTGCTAGGCTGTTGTAATCCGTGAGCAGGATGACGCAGGCAAAGCCCTCTGCGGAATGGCAGAAGCATTGTCGGAGAAAGTCAGACAATTACGATTAATCGGCTTTTAGAAATTGCTTCTACCTGGACACACTATCTGTCTGACAATACACAAAACAAAAACGAAAGCAGAAACAAAAAGAGACAAAAACAAGACAAAAAACCTAAGCTAGCTTTGGCCTAATTTAGCAACTGTCAAACAGTATACTTAGCAACTGAGTTCCGTTAACCAACTTGTCCGAGGACACGCAGTTGGTGCCTGGGCCAGACCCTGCGTCTGGGAGAAGTAGCCCATGATGCCAACAACCACCCCCCATGGTTTCCGAGGTTGCGAGAAGCCGTGGCAGCAGGTGCGATGAGGATGACATATGGGTACAGCTGAAGGAGCCCCATGTGACTGAAACAGAAGCCCCCGCATCAACCCTGATGAAGCCAGAGGACAGAGTTGGAAGAGGAGTGACCCCAAGTGCATGACGAATTTGCAAACCCTATCACAGCGTAGCGGGCGACCCATTTACAATGCTGTCCTGCTTTACGGCACGTTCCGTTCTGCACAAGGTGAGATTCCACAGCACACATGACGTCAGCCCAGGAAATTGTTTAGAAGACAGAACATCTGGGTAAGTGAACGGCATGCGGGGCCGAGACAGGTGATTGTGTGCCAGCGATGCATAAAGGGGGACATCTGTCCTGGTGGACTTCCTTCCTCTGAGAGCATTCAAGAGAATTCAGATCGTCAAGATGAGCTGAGTATCCCAGCTAAATATTCCACGTTCACTCCGTTTGGTATTAGAAAACACTATTCCCAGCAGTGAAAGAGTCACCGGTGAGAAGCGATGACTTTATTCTGCTTACGTCGTTTATTTATTTACCCCTGGTGACTTTATCTTGGGTAGAGCTCCAAATTAATAGAGCGTTTAAGCATCATTCTCTTAGCAAAGTCAAAAGTGCAGGGGAGATCTAACACATTTAGCCTCATTCTGTGTTTGATTAAGGATCGAGGCTCTCGGTTGCTTATATATAAATGTTCCCTAGGTCAAGATCATCCTGCCGAAGGTAAATCACCTGATGTGATTCCACTCAATGGGGGGTTGTATCTGTCTGCAGTTACATTGATTGGAATTTGGTCTTACAATGTTTAAAAAAGGTGGCATTTAGAGCTCTGTTTTCCTTCTTGCTTCTCCATATTTTTTCACTTGCTTTACAAGATTGTTCCCAATGGGAATGTGACCTTCCTGAGCCTGTGGTAAGATAAAATGCAGTGGCCCCATCTGCAGAGCCCTGAATGAATATAATCGGAAAAGGTAATTCCAGGAGGAATCAGAGCTCAGAAATCCTGGGCCTCAGTTTCCTGCGGTGAGCCACTAGTTGATGATGGAGAGACTCAGGGCCTTCACTTTCCCTCTGCCATGCCCTCCCTCCTCTGAGAGCTTTGCACCAGCCCATGGGTCTAGAGGCATCATCTGATTCCCTATGAGATTCTGCTTTGGGTGATGGATATTAGTCTCTCCCCTAGTTGGTTGCAGGGCATTCATGGAGGCCAGTCCAAAGCGGGAGGGTGGGGGCGCCTGGCTGGCTCAGTCGGTTGAGTGTCCGACTGGTGATTTCGGTTCAGGTCACGATCTCACAGGTTCGTGGGATCGAGCCCCGTGTCATGCTCTGGGCTGGAAGCGCGGAGCCTGCTTGGGATTCTCTCTCCCGCTCTCTCTTCCCCTCCCCAGCTCGTGGGCACTATCTGTCTTTCTCTCAAAATAAATAAATAAATAAACTTTTAAAACAAGGTGGGGGTAAGGGTGGAGGAAACAGCTCAGCCTACCCTGGACCTGCCCACATCTAAGTTCCTCACTGGTGTGTGAAAGGTTGGCTCGATGGTCCAGCTCATGCCTCCTCACTGGACCCGTCCTCTGTGGGTCTACACCTCTGGATCTTCTTCAACTTGCCATGGACAGAAGACGGCGGGATTCGATCTCCCTGAACACCAGCACCCTGTACTTCCCTTCTGCACTCACCGAGCATTGGCTCACTACAGGAAGTGTACCTGGACAAAGGTGAACTCAGTTGTCCCCGGCCTGCACACTGCTTGTGGGGTCGAGGGGCCTAAACACCCTACAGTATGATCACAAGGTTAAAACAAATTTCTAAGGATATTCTTAGCAGTCATGCCTTCACAAAGTCTATAATCTTCTTTGAACAAATTAAATCTTCCCGATCATTAATTTTTAAGAGGCCTAAGGGATCAGGTTTATGTGTGTGTTTTAGTTTTATTTTTCTCTGCACTATCTCAAGCCTCTACTTCCTCCAGGTAGAATTCAAAAGGAGAAAATGAACAGAAAGCCAAACAATGTTCCTTAGAATCTTCCGGAGACTTTAGGCTGAGACTCTGTGTTCTATTAATTTTGTGTGAATGGATTTTGGATTTATTCTTTTTCAGAGAAAAGAAGTAAAAGTGAAATCTGATATTATGTCCAAAATACATTGCTCTCTCAGCCCTTTTTATGTCTTTGTGATGATCAGATTTTTCTGATCTTTTCAGCAGTGCTCTTAATATATTACAGAATAAATCCAGAAATGGAAAGTTTAAATTTAATAGCTGACGCCAGGAAAGCTAAGTATTCATAATACAGGTTACAATGAAACTGACCTGCCTCAAACCTTGCCTAGAGTGGCCAGTATCGTATTCATCTGTTATAATTCACTAGTTCAGAAATTGTTCTGCTTGTATTACTTTTCTTTCTATTTGTTCCAACCACTCTAATAAAGCAAGCTATGAGAAACGATGTTGGATCTTGACATTTTTAATATCCTTAGGGTACTTCTCTAAAATGCATCTGAATTCAGATTTAATTAATTATGTGAATAACATAAATGTGAAAATAATTTCCTGCTCTTGATATATTAAGTTCAATAGAAAAATCTCAGCAAGAGAAATGGAGTGAAATTAGGTCCACATTATTATTTTAGAAAGGCTCATTTACTTTGATCCTTTTTAGCTCAATCACCAGAACTGAGCTGATATTCACTGAATTGATATGACTTTACTCATGGCAGCACCATGCACAGAGGTAATGCTTGCCTGGGTAAATTTTCCCTAAGAAAAACCTTTGTAATGGTCATATTGCTGACTAATTTAATTTTAATTATAATTATTGGTAGAATATATATATATACACACATATATATACATATATATAATGTGTAATGTATATACATGTTAATGTTAGACTTATATTGCTTATAATTTTAAGAAAGCTGTATATATGTGATATATGATCTAGTATATAATTAATATATAAGTTAATATAAGATCTCATTAAATGGAAATGACTAGTAATGTGATGCTTCTAAAGATAATTTTCACTAACCAAGTAATTTGAAATCCACAAATAATTTTGCCATTAGGCAATTATAAGGGAAAGAATTTAAGTAGAATCTACTTTTATAAAACTTAACAGTTGTTAGATAGCAAGTTATAAAATATAAATGAATGTAAAATAAATAATCTATATTTTATTCATGGACAAAATAAAAATAAATATTAAATGGATTATGATATCCCATATTTTTTGTACTGCCATGGAGAGATCTTTAAACAAAAATTGAAAAAATAAAAAGTAGGTATATTAAAATTCATAAAATTATGTTTAAGTTTACATATTTTATGTATACTCATAACTAATTTATGACAAGTTTACTACCCTAGCTTTAGTGAAAGCAAACTCATTAATAATATTTTCAAAATTTATTTATTTGCCTTTTTTTTACTTTCAATTGAGAGAATTGATACATTTGACAATTTCCCTTGAATAAATAATGAACTTAAATAAGTTTAAAGTAAATTTAGCTTACTGAATCTTTTTTAGAGGGCATCAGTGTACTGTTAAAAGAAATTATGAAGTCCACTTTCAAATTTGGGTAAGATTGTAGTAAACAAAATTTGCACATCAGGTTTAGAAGGTCCAAACCTGATATTGATGAAAACAATCAAAAATAAAAATAATGTAAAACAGTTATACGATAAAGTAATAAAAGGCAGTTTGTTTGATAACAGTTGTGAAGGAGAACTTAAATGTAATATTTTTATAACTGGAGGCGGGCATATGGGTGATTTTGACTTATTCCAGATACTAGCAAAAGTTCTAAGTGTGTTGTCCTATTTGCCTGGACTTTGTGACCTCTGTTGCCCCAAATCGGCACATACCAGACATGCTGTAAGTCTTAACAACCCCGGCCTTGAAATATATGCTGGATTACCACGTGTGGTAACTGGTAAGTTATATCTGTATCTTGGAACTCAAAGCTCTTGTAGGGTCACCAGATTTAGCCAATAAAAATACAGAACACTCAGAGGCACCTGAGTGCCTCAGTCAGTTGAGCATCCAACTCTTGATTTTAGCTCAGGTCGTGATCTCGAGTTTCGTGGGATTGAGCCCTGCATCAGGCTCTGTGCTGACAGCTCAGAACCTGCTTGGGATTCTCTCTCTCTCTCTCTCTCTCTCTCTGCCCCTTCTCTTCTCTCTCTCACGCTCTCAAAAAAATAAACTTAAAAATATGTATAAAATTGAAATAAAATTTCAATTTCAGATAAACAGGAAATAACTTTGTAGTATACATATGTTCCTTGCGGTATGAGGAACAGCTTTAAAAAAAATTTTTTTTTAATCTTTATTTTTATTTTTGAGAGAGAGACAGCATGTGAGCAGGGGAGGAGCAGAAAGAGAGGGAGACACAGAATCAGAAGCAGGCTCCGGGCTCCGAGCCGTCAGCACAGAGCCTGACGTGGGGCTCGAACGCACAAACTGTGAGATCGTGACCTGAGCTGAAGTCGGATGCTTCACCGACTGAACCACCCAGGCGCCCCAGGAACATCTTAATACCGAAAAAAAAAAATCATTGTTTATCTGAAATTCAGACTTACCAGGGCTTCCCTACTTTCTCTGGCAGTCACAGGGTCCAGATGAAGTGCTCTCAGAACTAACTCCTGTGTGTGTTGGCTCTTATTAGTTCATTTAATAAAGTACCGCAAGGAAGAGATGGCCTCACAAGGGAACTGGCTGGTTTGCAAGCAGAACTGAGAGGGAATAGGGACGGCGCGTTCGTTTCAGGGTTGGAAAATAGAACCGGCCATTAAAATAGTCTTGAAGGAAAAGGGAAAATTAAGCCTGCAGCCAACCTGCCTTTTATAAAAGGACTGATCAGATTAAGGCCTTCCGGGAAATCCTTTCATTTGTACAAAATGGCGCCCAGGTAGGTAAAGGTAGGAAGTTCTGTGGTGATCGTTCAAGATAAGATCCTTTCTTCTTATGAAGATACATTTACAAGCAAAAATAGGAGTGTGTCAAATTCTTCAAAACTATTTTTCTCTGACACTGCTTAAGGCCCAGAATTTGATAAGAATTAATCTCATGTGTTAACACCTAAGTAGGACATGGAGGTGCAGCTTAAACATGAACGTGACGTACAGAGTGAGCTCTTTAGTGTTACCAAGATTTCCTCAAATATTGGAAGACTCGGTGTGTTAGAGCTCTCCAAAAAGAAGAACCAATAAGATATATATAGCTCTGTTGAAAAAGATTCATTATGAAGGATTGCCTCACACGATTATGGAGGCTGAGAAGTCCCCTGATCTGCTGTTTGCAAGCTGGAGGCCCAGGAAGGCCAGTGGTTTTATTCCAGTCCGAGCCTGAAGGCTTGGGGACCAGGAGAATCAATGGTGTAAGCTCCAGTCTGAGTCTGAAGGCGGGAGAAACAGAAGCTCGATGTCTGAGGGCAGGGGAAGATGGCTGCCTGAGCTCAACCCTTCCTCCCCCTTTTTGTTCTCTTCAGTCGCTCAAGGGATTGGAAGATGCCTGCCAACGCTGGTGAGGGCAATCTTCTTTATTCAGTCTACCAATTCAACTACTAATTTATTCTAGAAACGCCCTCATGGGCACAGCCAGAAATAATGTTTCATCAGTTTTCTGGGTACCCCTTGACCCCTTAGGTCAGTCGAATTGATGCATAGAATTAGCCATCACACTCAGATGTGGCCATCAGTTCTGAGGAATGTTCTTAGAATTTGCATGGATTACATGAACAATAAGGCTGTGTGAGTTAGATCGTTTTGTACAAATTTGTGAGAACAATGTAAGATACTCAGTACACTTCTTACTTTGGCCATGGCTTCTCTTTTATGATTTCTCTCTCTCTTTTTAAGTTTATTTATTTATTTTGAGAGAGAGAGAGAGAGAGAGAGAGAGAGAGGGAAGGGTCAGAGAGAGGGAGAGTGAGAATCCCAGTGAGGGTCTCCATCCCAGGAACCCTGAGATCATGACCCGAGCCAAAAGTGGAGTCAGAGGCTCAACCCACTGAGCCCCCCGGGTGCCGTGATTTCGCTTTGTTTTCAGTGACACCAGTGTTTGTGGACGAGCTCAGCCACACTGGAACACGCATTGATCCCAAGATCAGTCCACACATACCCACCTCCTTAAATTTGTTCCCTCCAGCTTTCCCATGTGACTAAAAGCAAGAACCATTTCACTTTGGGTCCCACGCTGTTGGCCTCACACATTGTTCATCCCAGAGTAGGGTCAGGAAATACACATTGGACCAGCAAATGAGGGCATATTTTCCTCACTGAATAACCGCCTGTTCTCCAAAGTCTATGCTCGTGTGGAATTCTATGTCATGCTCCCGGGCTAGCCCTGACCTGATTTTCTTGATAAATCATTCAGAAATCTTTGCTAGCCTCAGGAATCTTACTATCCAGTGATTCCAGAATACATGACTAGCTGAAACAAATTATCCAGTTTTGTACTGGCCTTTGATTTTAATTGAACTGCTGCTAAGCATAAGCATGAATGAAGATTCGTAACAGTCACAATAAAAGCCAACACTAGCCTTGTGTCATCTGACCTTCAGAATGAAAAGCGATACTTTCCCTAAAAGTAGGAAAGTCCAAAGCCAACTAGAACTTTTAGTAATTTACCTGTGAAGGTGTTAGGGGATTTAACAGTCCAGGGGGAGGGACGGTGAAGAAGTAAGTGCCTGATAACTGCGGTGTGCCCGGGTGAGGCTTAGCGTGGGTCAGGCCTCTCTTCCGCCTGGAGTCCAGCCTGGGTGGGCAGGGGGCCTTCCAGAGGGAGGCGACACATTTGTCTGTGTAGCTGCTGCTGGCAGACCCGCGTTGTCCTCGGCATGCTCTCAGCTTCAGATTTTAGGGGGGAAACTGAGGACAGGGAGTCGGGACTGCCACAGAGTTTTTACCTGCGACATTCTTTCCTGACTCTACAACCATATATTCTAGTCACTAAATAAAATGTCGAATCTCGAAGTTCAGAGACGTCTAAATGACATTCCAAAAATCCAAATTCCAAATTCATTTGGGCAACATCCCACGAAGTGAGCGCGGGCACATGACTCCTACCGTTGTCGCTGGAAGTCGTTGTAGCCCGGGTACGATCTCGATACATGCCGTTGCGATTTGTTTTATTCTAATTGCCATCCATATGGCCATACATTTCTGACAAAGACACTATTGGCTGACATGTCCCAAGGCAGAGAATAAATTCAGGTTGTAGATGAATTTGTCAATTTTCAACTATCTCATGCAGACATTGTCTTCAATCTCTGGCGGTTGATGCGGATAAGTAATGCGTGGGTCCAAATAGATCCTTTGCCCAGTTTTTCCATGTCCCTACCATCCATTATGTTTAAAATAAAAGCCTAAAATGCAAATGGGCCATCACTACATGCGGCACCTGCCTCTCACTCTTTCTTGTGATGGTCTCTTCTCCTTTTCTCTTCATCAGTTTTTGCTCTACCTGAGGGTATGGTGAGCAAAAACCATACATCTTTTCTTTTCTTTTGAAGTAAACAAGAATTCTAATTAACAATTGTCCACAATAATAGATCTCAACATTTTCTTTCTCGTTGAAATAAAAAGAATTCAATCTAGTCAATGCAGACAGATGTCTGCACATACAGTCCTCTTTACTGTTTTTTTTTTTTCATCATGCAATGTTATTAAGCATCCTAGTTTATTTCAGCACCCAACTTAAAATGAAAGGTTTAATGAAACTCTGTGACTATTTCTTCCTGCACTGGGGGACTACGATGAGCTGTTTTCCAAAACTGGCAAGATGGAAAAAATCCTCTGCGGGTTAAATCACAAAGGGATTAAAAGAAAGATTTTCAAAGTGGGTGAAAGCAAGGGTTTGCAAAATCATCCCGCACAGGACGGGGATAGTAAACCAGGCTCTGCCGTAGCTGACTGAAGGAACCAAGGTATGGTCGTTGGGTAGACTTGAGGTGGGGGCAAGTCAATGTCCCCAGGGGTCCCTGAGTCCGTTCACCCTCCAGATAGACCAAAGCGTATGAGGCCTGGGTGTTATGTCCTTAATGCTCGGTGACACTTCCATTAGAAATTGTGCTTCAGCAAAAGTTTTGGAGATGAATTACTTGGATTATAGATAATACAATATATCAAGATAAAAATGCAAGTAGATTACAAAAATGTCATCTAGTTTTGTAAAAATAACATTATCTGTGTCAGTGTATAAAACAGACACAGCCATAATCAATCATACACAGCTAACTGTGCATAAGGAAGCAATTCTGATGTACAAAATAAAATCTAAACTGTCAGGATTAGTTTTCTAAGGGGAGAGAGTATGTTATGGGGTACTTTCTGCTTTATACCCCACTGTATTGTTTGATTACTTTAATATTCATATGCATTACATCAAGAAAAAATAAATAACAAATTACAACAAAGACCTATAATTTCAAAAAAAATCATTAAATGTGTTGAAATATTGAAAATATTATTTCAATTGGATATGTCTATGGACTTGTTGGTGATAGTTTCACAAAAAATTTTTTTTAATTTCACTCAAATTTCATAGTATAAGTATATACATATCTCCTAACTCATTGAGGGAGGAAGGAAGGAAGGAAGGAAGGAAGGAAGCAAGGGAGGAAAGGGGGGAGGAAAGAAGGAAGAGAGGGAGGGAGAGAGGAAGGAAGAGAGGGAGGAAGGAAGGAAGAAAATATTTCCATATTTTTACATGTCAATCATAATGTAATAAAGTGGTTTTAAGCGTACTCTCATTCTCTTATCCTATGATGATGATAGATGCTTATTATACATATCCATTCTTTCACTCAGTAAAGAACTTTGTCCTCTAGGGTCTTGGTAACACAGAGACAGACTGCAGGGGCCATGAAATATCTCTTGAAGCCGTGGTGAATCGTTCTACTCCTGGGAAATGGGTCATAAAGTTGAGATACAGATTGATTTCATATTTTCAACTTATCTGTGTGTTCTAAGGACAATAAGGCACTGAAAATTCAATAATACAAAACTCAGACAAGGAAAAATTCTAGGACTTTGCATGATTGATTTCCAGAGTGAATACACAGGAATTAATTTCAAATACAGTGCTCTAGGACCTTTATCACTTTTTCAGTAATATACTAACATCACAATATTTTAGTTCCCCCTCCCTCCTTTCTTGTATTCTTTCGTCCTTTCCTTCCTTCCTACCCCTTCCTTTCCATTTCTGAAATACATCTTTCTTTCCTACCTCATAGCCTGAGGCTCAAGCAGTGACACTAATGAATATTTTTCTTACTTTTTATGGGAGTTTCATTTTTGTGATAGCTGGTGGGTGTGATACTTTTTCTCTAAATTGCGAACAGGTTGCTGAGCTGTTCTGTGATAAACGGCTATAAGTGCAGCAATTAAACCTTGAAATAGCCCTGCTGTGTTTTGCCACTGTTGATTCTACAGCCCCAACTGGGCATATAATGTCCTCTGTCACTGGGGCAGGTCCTCTTACTTCAGTCGGTCAAGTGTTTAGCATCTTTCCATTTACCTGTGCAGTAACGGCCCTAATAGAGCCGGTTTTAACAGCAGCCCATTTACATTTTATGAAACATACTAAACAGGGTAACAAAGGATATAAAGAAAAGGTATTAGACAGAGTGAACACAACAGAAGAAACGTTAGTGGGAATGAAATTTAAAATTTTTTTTCGTGTCCCCTAAAAAGATAAAATGATCTCCTAGGTGGAATTTGTTTACGCAAGAGGTGAAGCTTTAAGGTCAACTGCATGTTAAGAATTTCCTACCCTTATTAGAGCCACTGTATCGAATGCAGAGCCACTCTGTTAAGTACAATGTTATCTTGAATACTTAAAGCTGCTTTCCAAATGGAAGCAAAAGACATTGAGGGAATTAAAAACAAAAAGGATGTTTGTGATCATGTTCTCCATCAGGAGATGAGGTGAGAGAATACGCTTAAACTAGAATTGAGAACATTTTAAGAATTTTACCAAGAAATATGAAAAGGTTGGTAGGAATTACTCTTCCATTCAAACGTCTTCATGTTCTGGCTGAAAGCCCACTGGTATTGTAAGCTGAGTAGTATTGATGTCTCTCTAATAAGTATTTAAATTTTTTTTTTAATCTTTACTTATTTTGAAAGAGAGACAGAGTGTGAACAGGGGAGGAGCTGAGGGGAGGGAGACACAGAATCCGAAGCAGGCTCCAGGCTCTGAGCTGTCAGCACAGAGCTGGACCCGGGGCGCGAACCCACGAACCATGAGATCATGACCGAGCCGAAGTCGGACGCCTAACCGACTGAGCCACCCAGGCGCCCCTCTCTAATAAGTATTTAAATATTAATTGTGATTTTAAAGAGATATCGAGGTCATTTAATAAACATTAAGGATGTTTGTAATGATGGGAACTAAGACACATAAATCAAAGGATGTGGAGAGCAAACGAATTTTCTAAACGTATTTTGAGAGTTTTGGTTTTTCACTCTTGGACCTTACCTACTGGTTTGCAGACCATCCAAGCCACTCAAGTGAATAACTGGTTCTCCTTGTTTAGATATAAATGGTTATAGATTCGGTCATGTTTCTGTTTTTGCCTTAACGAAGCACTGATCCTGTTTATCCAATAAATCCTTTGTTCTTGTGTTCAAACTTACATATCAACGTGTAACACCATTGCAATACCATTGCAATACCATTGTCGGGGGAAGTAATACATATTGGCTGATCTCAGGTCTTAGTGACATTGGAGAAAGAGTTCAGCTTTCACATAAAGGTCACTAAATTCCTGAGTTTACCATTATGGGTTAGATATTCTGCTAACTAGAAGATCTCATTTAATTTAAGGAACACGTTTTAATACAGTTTTGATTTTAAGCATAATCTGAAAAAATTTTTGTCAGTTTTCACTAAAGTTTGGGGAGCCCAACTTGAAGCATTAAGTTCGTTGAATCTGTGAATGTCTTCTCTGAACTGAAAATCATTTCAGGATTCAATGTGCGGTCCTGTCACTCAGCTCTGTTTCCATACAGAAAACTAATATTGAATATCGTACCCAGTAGACTTACTTTAATTGCATAGGTCATGATTTTTTAGTGAAAATAACTGGAATATATTGGATCGAGCCAAGGAAAATCTCAGAAAATGAGATATACCTTATATAACACTATCGCAATATTCAGCTGAAATTATAATATCTGCAAGGGATTCATATAGAATTCTAATTTAGTGGAAATTCTCACCCAAGTAGAACAGGGAAACCGTATGACCTCTTACCCTACCTTCCCCGAAGACTTGTTCTCACCAGTTATTTTTTAAACCGCAACTTCCACCAGACCAGAGTGTGATTTTCTAAGCTTTTCAAGTAAATCCTCATGGATCTAACAGTAATGATGAAAATAAGTCATTGTAATCAATTTTGTGGAATGTGTTCTACATAAATAAATGTTCAAAATACTGTGGATTTCCCTTTAATACCTAACACGAAGAAACTTCCAAACACAATGTGCACATTGCGTGAAACAAACCCTGTGGGTTCAGGGGAACGCTCCGAGGATTCGATACCGACAGGATCATCGCATTTGAAAATTTTATTCTAGCCCTTTGACACTGGTCTGATAATTATTCTCACTGGAGTCTAAGTTCTCGAGATGTTTCCGAAAGGTTACGTGAGTTAAAGTGTGCAAACCCTAATGGCTATGGTTTGCCAACGTAATTAAAGCCAGCTAAAGAAATCGGACCAAGGGGCTGAATTTCAAGCACCTATCCAAATTTTCAAAACCAAGGATTATGGGGGTTATACTTGAGAACACTACTTTGTCGATGCAGATGATCGCAATAATAATTTGGCATTTACGGGGCGCCTATCTTACACCAAGCACTATGACCCGTGATGTACCAACGTCATCTCATTGAATCCTGGCTTTAATTCTTTATGAGTAGAGTTATTTCCACATGGAAGCCTGGCGAGCACACACACACACACATCATTTGCTGGAAAGCTGGCACACCAGTTGCTGAGCCCAGGATTGTCCGACCTTATAGTCTACAGTCTCCATCCTGGGAGGGGGATGGTTTTCTAAGCTTTTCAAGTACAATCTCATGTATCTACCAGTAATGATGAAAACAAATCATTCTAAACAATTTTGTGGAACTTGTGTCTGTGTTTCTGGCTCACCTTCAAACGGATCAGCTGGGCTGAATGTTTTCACAATGAATAATCTGAAAGCCAAAGTTAGTGGCCCCACGGATTTGGCACTGGATCGATCCGCAACTATTTTAGTCATTATGTTTTATGGAAAAAAATCCTCTACTTTTATTACTTCCTGTATCTAGATCAGACTAAGAGAACGTGCATGTCTTTCCCAGAGTAAGTATGATTCCTATTAAGGGCATATGAAAATAATAGCGGAATATCTGAAACCACTCCAACCTCAGTAATGGGGAACCAGTTGACTAAAATAGAGTTCATCTACAAGATAAAGTACTATGCTACCATGAAAACATATAAGGAATGACATTTAAGTAATGTTGTGGAATGGGTTCCAGGTTGAATGATAGCCGTGTATATGGTTTGCTCTGTATTTCCAAGGGAGATGAAGATCTATCTATACACGCACACACATCCCCAACATGCATACACATATACATGCTTTCATACATATACACACACGGTATATAAACGATACACACTCACATGCACAAATGTGTACCTACATATATACAGACATACCTATTTTTTTCTGTTAGAAAAAATGAAGGGGGCGATTGGGTGGCTCTGTCGTTATGCGTCCAATTCTTGATCTCAGCTCAGATCGTGATCTCGCGGTTGGTGGGTTCGAGCCCCGCTGCTTGGGATTCTCCCTCTCTTTCTTTCTCAGCTCCCACCTCACGTACATGTGCATGTGGGCACATGCTGTCTCTCTCAATATAAGTGAATAAACTTAAAAAAAGAAAGAAAAAATAAAGGAAGCATATACTGTAAAATTTAAAAGAGAATAGTTACCAATGGGAAGGATATAGGGTAGAAGGGACAGAGGTGAAGATGTATCTTCTTTTGTATATTTAATCTTAAAACCAAATGAATATTTTACACAATCATCAAACAAAACTAAGACAAATAGTAATCAGCAACTGAAAGCAAAATGAAAATGAAAATGATGGGCATAACTGTGTATTGAGTTGGTGGCATAACCACAGGGAGAAACTCTATTAAATAATTTTTTTAATGTTTATTTTTGAGTGAGAGGGGGTGGGGCAGAGAGAGAGGGAGACACAGAATCCGAAGCAGCCTCCAGGCTCCGAGCTGTCAGCACAGAGCCCGACACGGGGCTCGAACCCAGGAACTGTGAGATCATGACCTGAGCCGAAGTCAGACACTTCACCAAATGAGCCCCCCAGGCACCCCTAAGTAACTTTAAAGTAGTAATTTTACCTGATTTAAAGTGGTTCTCAAGCAAGAATGAGAGAAGAAAAAGGGGAGATACCTTTATAAGACAGGAAGACAGAGGAATGTGAGAATAACCAGAGCAAGTGATAGAGTCAGGGGAGAACATATATTCACATACATATACACACACATGCATACGTATATCCTACATATAGAACACATGCTAACATATACCTACACACCTATATTCCATAGATAATAATATCTACATATCTACATATATGCGCACATATATACAACCTATATATGACACATATTAACATATATACACACACATATATATTATATATAGCAATATTTACATATATACACACATACATATATACAGCCTCACACATATTAACATATATATGTATATACATACACACATATATTCTATACGTAACATACAGAACGTATGTACACATATACATACACAATGTATGTAACACCTGTAATGTATATTTACATATAGACGTCTGTACACATAGAGATGTACATATACATCAAAATATATGTATGTTTTGGGTGACCCTATATAGTTTGGATGACACTAAAGTAAGAGGGATTTTTCGCTGATGACCGGCTCACAAACAGTTTGACTTTTGGCAAGTAATTGAATCTCTCTTGTTTTTCAGCTGTGAAATAGGATAAAATCTTGCTCACAAATTTGTAATCAAGATGAAATTACATAAGGTACCATCTGCTGAGTGCCTAGGAAGGGGTCTGGCTTGCACAGTCTCTATAAATATAAGTCTTTGTTCTGGCCTTTTTTCCTTTAATCCGTAAACCAACACATAGCGGCCGCACGTATCTCTAGGGTGTGCCAGTGTGTGAGAAGCACCAGGATACACAGACACAACTCGCCTTGGGTCTAGCGGGTCCCGAGGAGGGTCGTGGTCTTCTGGGAGAGTATCAGGTCAGTTCAAGTTAATTGGTTACCACATCCAATCCGTTGGCCCTTCTAGGGTTTCCCTCTCAGAAAAAGTCACCTTTCCATATCAACAGATGTGCTTTAGATTTTACTTCTCCTGCCACCTTACAGCGACATGTGATTATTTCCTCCCAAAGCCTATCAAAGGCATTACAATATCCGTTATGGAGTTGAACAAACAACTTTTAGATGTTAAGTGATTTGATCAAAACCCAGTCTTCTTATCCTGGTCTGATAGGACCCCTGGTCCTGGGTCCATGTTTCCCGGGTGAGGCTGATGTGTCCAGGAATGGGGGGCTGGTTGGGCTGAGTGGACCCTGGGGCTTGTCTCTCCTTCCCAGTCCAGAGGCTATGTCCCTACCATGTGGGGCTAGACTTCTTCTGGCTTCAGAATTCGATTTTCTAATAATCTCTTCAAATTCAGAGTTCAACTATATCATTCAATGTACTAGGTGTCTTCAATTGTTTTACTCCAATTGTTTTACTTCAATTGTTTTCTTCCTCTTTTTAATTGATTTTAAAAAAAAATTTAAACCTCCTTTGCTGTCTTCTAGTACAGTCAATTTCCCAAAAATCACAAATAGCTTTTTTTAAGAATTGAGAAGAGCAGAGTGTCAAAAACAAACCCAAGATATCCCTCTTCATTTCTTTGATCTGTTCTTTTCAAGTGAAAAAAATCATGAGATAAAAATATTTGCAATTGAAGAAAATCAGGAGGGGCCTGCGTGGCTCTGTCAGTTGAGCATCTGACTCTTGATTTCAGCTCATGTGACGATTTCACAGGTTCATGGGTCTGAGCCCCCATAGGGCTTTACGCTGCCAGCACAGAACCCGCTTGGAATTCTCTCTCTACCTCTCTCTCTGCTTCTTCCCTGCTCATGCTCTCTTTCTCTCAAAAATAAATAAATAAATAAATAAATAAATAAATAAATAAATAGACTTAAAAAAATAGCAATATAGTATCTGTACATTGTCTATAAAAATTTGAATATGTATTTCCATTATGCTCTTTTTATCTTTTCTATGGGTGAGGGCCAAACTCTTTATGAGAATTTACATTTAAACTAATTTCAACCATTGAAATAGGGAATGCTGGTTAACATCACAGCACTAATAAAAATATAGTTGCCATGAATTTATAGTAGTTAATTATAATTATTCTCATTTTATAATTCCCTAGGTGTAATATAGCAAATACATTAGTTTATAGTACCCAGGACAGGCTATAACTCTGGGAACACCTGGAGTCTATGGAATAGAACATCTGGGAGGTCATGTGGGCCACCACAGGGAAGAGTCACCACCAAGCTCGGTCCTGGCACAGCACTGGTGGCACCCAGCCATGCCAAGGCCAAGGGCAGCCTCTTTCTACAGATGGATCAGCTGGTTGGGGGCTGGGGGGACTTCAGGGTGCAAATGTCACTCTAGACCCGAGTTAAATGAATTTTAGATGTGACAGTATATATTCCCGCATGAGACTATTTAAGTCAGAGTGCCTGGAAAAGTTGGCAGATCAGCTTTAGTTTATTATTCAATAAAATTTTGTTTTCCTATTGTCAGGTGGAAATAGGACCTTGTCATAGAAAAGTATGTGCTGTTATACCAATAAAGTGAAACTCGTGATTGAAAATATATGGGGTCTATTAAATTCTGCCTGGGACACATGTAACATGGGAAGAAGGCATTTAAACACATATCTCACACTTAAAAAAATGTATCCAGAGGTTACGTGTCTTTCTATATGAGGGTATTCTATTTTTTTTTTTTTTTTAGTGCTTATTCTCATTTTCCCACAGTCCCATACTCTTAGATTATGCCGAATGTTACAGATGAGCCTGTGGTTCACTGCCACACCATTGAAACTTACTAGTAAGGGGTCTCCAAAGCTTTTCAGAAATCAAAGTTAAAGCAGACACCATATTTTAATTCATACTCAAGACCCTTTCTCATTATTCACGTTCACTTTGATAAACCATCTTCCAACATTACAGGGTAGAAGTGTTCTTTATGTTTCAGGGGATTTGAGTGATTGCAAATAGATTTTCTAGATGTGTGACAGATTGTCAAAATTTTAGCATATGGGATGACGTACCAGAACCTGAGCCAGGCCATTTTTGAGAAACCCCCGAGTTTCCTCAGCTCAAATAATTTCTGTTCAATGATTCCGTGCCTTCCTGTAAAGACAAAAGTAGCATCTCTGATTTCCATAAGCATAACTTTTATATTGTGTTTCTTTAAGTCTTAACAACAATATTTGACTACAGGTAGAAAATACAGAAAAGTTATTAACAGTCTAGCTCACCATTGGTCATCTCTTTGGTGGGAGACAATAGATTTGCCGTATTATTTATTTTGGAATTTCTTTGCCTTGTGATTGTTTCTGGAAAAGGTGAGGTTAGTGTTGTTCATCATTTGTAAGGACATACTGAAGCAGTGGACATGTGGTAGCGTGATGCTGATGTTCTGTCAACCTTCTGGGAGATAAAGGAATACTTCCAGTCTCAAATTCCATGATAAGTCCAAAGCCTTCACAGTTTCATCAGACACCCAGGGACCTCCATTCCCATGGCCCCATGGTCTGGGATTCTTCTCTTGTGTCTTTGTGGTCTCCAGGTTGCCCTTCAGTGACTCAGACTTCAGCTTCAATACTTCTCCAAATGGGCCACAAATGGTCCCCTCAAATAAAGAAGACTGCTGACCAGGTGGACCTCAGCTACAGCTCTGTAGGAAACTGGGGGGAGCAACTTTCACCAAATGACACGGGAAATGGTCAACAGTTCCACCTGGACATTTTGGTGCTGACTGGTCTCATTCTGACACTCCAGCCACTGGAACTGCTCTCCATCCTTCGTCTACCTTGATAACTGCTAAATCAATTCAGGAATGAAAACATTTATTAGGGTGTTCATGCAAAGGCATGAACTTGTCTTAAGTTGTATATATTTAAAATATAAGACATTGTCATTTCTACTTGGAGAAAAGTGGAAAACATAGACTTTTTGTAAAACGTATTCAATCCTACATGGTTTTTTTTGCTATGATTACCTTATCTACTGCTAACTTCACTGTTTAACCTGGAAAGTGATGCTGATATGTAGTCAAAAGTTATTCCATTCAGTCCTTTATCATGCCTTCCAAGCTCACTTATGCCTTTTAATATGGCAAACAAAATGTCATGCACTTGAGAAATCTGTCACTAAAACAGACTGTCCAACTGTGGCTTTATTGCTTTTTATATTACTCTGGAGAAGTTTAAAGAAAGATTTGGAAAGAAATAATAAAGAGCTCCCATATATAGTTGTCTCAATAAAATATTATTTCTCTAAAAATAGGCCTTTTTGGGAATATGAATTTCGTATAAAATGTCTACTTTACTAAAACATGTATAATTTTTAAATAATCTACCTCAGATACTGTATGTGTTTTGGCTTTCACCTGTTCTTTTAGATAAATGTTCTCTTTCCTCAAATGCAATAAAATGGAAGATTCTGTGTGATTCCAACACACAAGCAACATATTCCTGTAGAAGACCAGTTTGACACTTAAAAAAATTTTGTTTGGATTATATACTTTATTCATGTTACAAGTCTAAGGGAAAGTACACGTTTGAATATGTATTAACAGAAAGAAAAGCACATATCCACACTCGATTTACTTTTTGTCTTTAACCGGCCAGCTCCTATCAGTGTCTAAGAAACTGTAAAATTCGCTCAAAACAAAGGTCTTTCCAGGAAAAGAGGTGAGGAATTTCATATGTCATGAACCGTCATTTTTTTTATGTGGGCACAGTCCACATTCAGCAGAGAAGGAAGAGTAGGAAGTGTGCACAGGGTCAGGTGCACCGGGTGGCTCCCGGAGAGCCAGAGATCTGAGCAGGCTGTCTGGCCCCAGCCCAGGGGACCCTGTGGATGCAGCAGGAGTGAACACAGGGCCTAGTTCCAGAAGTTGTTGAATTCTGAGCTTGAGAATTTGAAATCCATCTGCAGGCCTGGGGGAAATTATGAAATATATGACGTGCGGAATATCAAAGCGACACCCCAGAACGACCAGGCAGAGCTTATGAAGCCGGAGAAAAAGTGGAACAGGGGGAGGAGGGCAGAGGGACAGGTCCATCGGCCAGTTCGTCAAGATGGGGAACATTTCCCGATTTATCTGTACAGTTATTCTCAGCTCATCCTTTTCAGTGTCATCCTTTGAACTTGTTTCACACCGACCATGAAATGGTAGCATCTGTCTATAATTTACAGGTAAATCAGTGTAGAGGCAGAGTGAGGGATTGCCCACCACTGTTTCTGGAGGTGATTATGACCGGAAGGCGCACATTAGGTCAGTGGGGGAAGATGGAGAGGACAGGACACAGGCAGGAAACATTCTCCAGGTGGAGGGAGTGACTTTTGCCCACAGACAGTGGTGAGGGCTGGGGTGCCAGCAGGATGAGAGCTGTGAAGCCCAGAACTGATAGGTCCTTCTTTTTTTTTTTTAAATATCAGACTTTTAAAAATGTTTATTTATTTATTTTGAGGTGGGGAGGGGCAGAGTGAGAGAGGGAGAGACAGAATTCTAAGCAGGCCTCGCGCTCAGCACAGAGCCCAACACGGGCCTTGACCTCACCAAGCGTGAGATCGTGACCTGAGCAGAAATCAAGAGCCACCCAAGGCACCCCAGAACTCATAGCTTCTTAGAGTGCAGGCTGTCAGGACTCCTTGATCACGGAATGAGATGGTTTTCCTATGTTCCTCTTGCACCAATTTTTACAAAGCTGCAAGTGAATGCGTTTACAAATGGGCGCACCTCTATTTGTGCAAGACGAGGACACTGTGATTA
This sequence comes from Lynx canadensis, assembly GCF_007474595.2. Taxonomy (NCBI): domain Eukaryota; kingdom Metazoa; phylum Chordata; class Mammalia; order Carnivora; family Felidae; genus Lynx; species Lynx canadensis. Next base: position 233,877,852 of record NC_044303.2, on the reverse strand, counting down.
GCTTTACCTAATGTCCCAAGCCGAATTTAAGGTTTGTAGTTATTTATTTATTTATTTATTTATTTATTTTTGTCTGTTTGTTTTTTGTTTGTTCTGGTACATTCCCAAAACTAAGTCAGGTGTATTAAACTCTAGGAAATTGCAGTTAGTGTGAACTTGCTCCTTCCAGGAAAACAAATAACAAAGCTAGTTAAAAGACAGCTGATTCTTCACTTTAAGAAGGGATTTTGACTTTTGGCTGCTTTTATGTGGTGAACTTCCCCACTACGTCAAAATGCACTTCAATTTAAAAGACTGCAATTTGCATAAAATTCTCCAGAGGTAGATTCTGAGAGATCCTTCGCTACTGAGTCTGTAGGTGTGAATACATTTAGGATTCTCGTCTAACTGTGAGAGGACACTAAAAGTCATGCTCACTGCAGAGATCAGTTGATCTACGTTTTTCTCTTATAACGTATCACATACACACATTACATGCACACGTTGCACAAGATGGCTTATAAGGGAAAAGCTAACAAAGCTGGAAGAGTTAAACTGTCAGTTGAAAGAGCTAGGTGGGTACTGATGGTATCAGAAAATAAAGCGCATCAATTCTTGGTGCAACAGAATGTTTTTGACAATGGGAAGAAAGACCTACATGGAAAGAAAACTTGTCACAATAATTTTTTACTATCAGGACAATATGGAAGAAATCTGCGTTGCTTCCCAATTCCTCCAAATTCTGAGTCTGACACCACCCAAGACGTGAACCATTACAACAAAATTAACACATATCCTCAACTATCTCCTTATCAGTGGCCTCCTACTCCTCAACTCATGCAATTATGAGTTGTTTTTTTCTCATCAGCACCTAAACATTTCCAAGTTGGGCTCAAACAATTGTGTGGTTTTAGCAAATGCAACAGCTCAGATTGTTGGAAGACTACACTTGACCTCTGTGCAGAGACATCAATTCCCTACATCTAACACTAAAAGCCCACCCATCCAGCATTTCATAGGACTGCCCTTCCAGAACGGTTCTGAGGATGTTCCAATTAGCTTTTATAAGAAACTATTGCTGAAAAGATCCTGGAGTCCCCCTTCTCTATTTTTTCCATCACACTCCACGCTTTAAAAAATCTATTACAAAAGGCACCAATAAAGTTTCATTGCAAAGGAAAAATAAAGGAACAAAACACGTCCATCCTTAATGTTGTCCCAGAATTATGCCTTTAACAGCGATATTAATACTGTTTGCACCTGATGTCTTGGATATTCTTTGGGAGGGCTGGGATCAAAGCTGGGGTTAGTCTACTTTCTTTTTAAAGTTTTTATTTTCATTCCAGTGATTTAACATCTAGCATTATA